>NW_027520946.1:0-300000 GCF_052094955.1 Ictidomys tridecemlineatus
TTAGGTGAGAAGGATATTTACAGAGAGAAGTGGTCGGAGACTGGGGTGCAGAAAAACGTTTGCTTAGAGAAGAGGGTGGAGACTGGGGTGTAGAAGGACTGTAGCACAGAGTAGAGGTTGGAGAAGGTGTCCAGAAGGACTGTTACAGAGAGCAGAGTTTGCAGACTGGGGTGGAGAAGGACTGTTGCAGAGAGCAGATGCTGAAGACTGGGGTGAAAAAGGAAACCTGCAGAGAGCACAGGATGGAGATTGGGGTGCAGAAGTATCCTTGGGGCGATCAGAGTATGGAGAATGGGGTGTAGAAAGACTGTTACAGAGAGCAGAGTTTTGAGACTAGGTTTTAGAAGTACTTTTTCAGAGATCAGACGTTGGAGAAGTGGGTGAAGAAGAACTGTTGCATAGAGCAGAGGATGGAGACTGAGATCCAGAAGACGGTTACAGAAAGCAGAGTTTGAATACTGGGGTGCAGAAGGACTGTTACAGAGAGCAGACTTTGGAGACTGGAGTGCAGAAGGATTGTTGTAGATAGCAGAGTTTGGAGACTGGGGTTCAGAAGGATTTTTAGAGAGAGCAGAGGTTGGAGACTGTGGTGCAGCAGGACTTTTACTGAGAGCACAGGTTCGAGACTGGGGCGCAGAAGGACTTTTACAGAGAGCACAGATTAAAGACTGAGGTGCAGAAAAACTTTTGCAGAGAACAAAGTTAGGAGACTGGGGTGCAGAAGTAGTGTTGCAGAGAGCAGAAGTTGGAGACTGAGGTGCAGAAAGACCCTTGCAAAGAGCAGAAGTTGGAGACTGGGGTACAGAGGAGTGTTACAGAGAGCAGAGGTTGGAGACAGGTGTGCAGAATGATATTACAGGGAGCATAATTTGGACGCTGTTGTGCAAAAGGACTGTTGCTGAGAGCAGAGGTCGAAGACTGGGGTGGAGAAGGATCATTGAAGAGAGAATAGTTTAAAGACTGGGTGCAAAAGGCCTGTTACATACAGCAGAGGTTGGAGACTGGGGTTCAAAAGGACTGTTGCTGAGAGCAGAGGCTGGAGACTGGGGTGGAGAAAGATCATTGAAGAGAGAAGAGTTTAAAGACTGGGTGCAAAAGGCCTGTTACATACAGCAGAGGTTGGAGACTGGGGTGAAGAAGGCCTGTTACAGAGAGCAAGTCTTGGAGACTGGGGTGCAGAAGCACAGTTACAGAGATCAGAGTTTTGAGACTGGGTTGAAAAAGAATCTTACAAAGAGCAGAGGTTGGAGAATGAGGTACAGAAGGACTGTTAGAGAGAGCAGAGCTTGGAGACTGAGGTGCAGAAGGATCGTTGAGAGAGCAGTGTTTGGAGACTGCAATGCAGAAGGACTGATACAGAAAGCAGAGGTTTAAGACTGGGGTGCAGAAGGACCCTTACAGAAAACAGAAGTAGGAGTCTGAAAGACTCTTACAGAGAGCAGACGTTGGAGACTGGGGTGCAGATTGACTGTTATAGAGAACAGAGGTTGGAGACTGGTGTACAGAAGGACCATTGCAGAAAGTAGAGGTTGGAGACTGGGTTTCAGAAGGATCTTACAGAGAGCAGAGTTTTGACACTGAGGTGCAGAAGGAATGTGGCAGAGAGAAGAGGTTGGAGATTGGGGCACTGAAGGACTGTAGCAGAGAGCAGAGTTTGGAGACTGAGGTGAATAATGACTGTTGTAGAGAGCAGAGGTTGGAGACTGGGGTGCAGAGGGACTTTTGCAGAGAGAAGAGGTTGGAGACTAAGGTGCAGAAGGACACTTAGAGCAGAAATAAGAAACTGGGCTGCAGAAGGATTGATACAGAAAGCAGAGACTCTAGTATGGGGTGCAGAAAGAACGTTACAGAGAGTAGAGTTTGGAGAATGCAGTACAGAAAGACTGTTGCAGAGAGCAGAATTTAGAGACTGGGGTGCAGAAGGACTGTTGCAGAGAGAAGAGTTCGGAGACTTAGGTGCAGAAGTCTTGTTACATAGAACAGAGGTTGGAGACTGGGGTGCAGAAGGATCGTTGCAAATAGCAGAGCTTGGAGACAAAGGTGCAGAAGGATCTTACAGTGAGCAGAAGTTAGAGACTGAGGTGCTAAAGGACTGTTGCAGAGATAAGAGGTTGGAGACTGGGGTGCAGTAGGATCATTGCAGAGAGGAGAGTTTGGAGATTGGGATGCAGAAGGATCATTGCAGAGAGTAGAGTTTGGAGACTGGGGTGCAGAAGGCCTGCTACAGAAAGCAGAGTATGGAGACTGGCGTGTAGGAGGCCTGTTACAGAGAGGAGAGGTTGGAGACTGGAGTGCAGAAGAACTGTTATAGAAACCAGAGTTTTGAGACTGGGTTGCTGAAGAATCTTACAGAGAGCAGAGTTTAGAGACTGATGTGCAGGTGTACTGTTACAGAGAGCAGTGATTGGAGACTGGGGTGCAGAAGGATCATGCAGAGAGCAGAGGTTTCAGACTGAGGTGCAGAAGGACTGTTACAGGGAGCAGAGGTTGGAGATTGAAGTGTAGAAGGACTGTTACAGAGAGCAGAGTTTGGAGACTGAGGTGTAGAAGGACTGTTACAGGAAGCAGAGGTTGGAAATTTGCGTGCAGAAGGACCCTTAAAGAGAGCAGAGTTTGGAGACTGCGGTTTAGGACTGTTACCAAGAGCAGAGGTTTGAGACTGGGATGCAGAAAGACTCTTACAGGGAGCACAAGTTTGAGACTGAGGTGCAGAAGGATGGACACAGAGAACAGAGGTTGAAGAATGGGGTTCAGACAGGCTGATACAGAAAGCAGAGTTTGGAGACAGGGGTGTAGAAGAATCGAAAAAGAGAGCAGAGGTTGGTCACTGCGGTATAGAAGGACTGTTTCAGAGAGCAGATCTCGGAGACTGGGGAGCAAAAAGACTGTTGCAGAGAGGATAGGTTGGAGAATGAGGTGCAGACGGACTGTTACAGAGAGCAGAGTTTGGAGACTTGGGTGCAGAAGGACTGTTACAGAGAGCAGAATTTTGAGACTTGGGTGCAGAAGGACTGTTACAGAGAGCAGAGGTTGGAGAATGGGGTTCAGATTGACCTTACAGAGAGCAGAGTTGGAGACTGGAGTGCAAGAGGACTGTTGAAGAGATCAGATGTTGTAGACTGGGGTGGAGAAGAATCCTTGCACAGAGAAGAGGTTGGAGACTGGGGTGCAAAAGGCCTGTTACACAGAGCAGAGGTTGGAGACTGCGTTGCAGAAGTCCTGTTACAGAGAGCAGAGGTTGGAGACTGTTGTGCAGATGGACTGTTACAGAGTGCAGAGTTTAAAGTCTGGGTTGCAGAAGGATCAAACAGAGGGCATAGTTTGGAGACTGAGATTCAGAATGACTGCTACAGAGAGCAGAGGTAGGAGACTGGGGTGCAGAAGGGTCGTTGCAGAGAGCAGAGTTTTCAGGCTGAGGTGCAGAAGGACTGTTGCAGAGAGCAGATGTTGGTAACTATGGTCCAGAAGAACTGTTGTAGAAAGCAGAGGTTGGAGACTGGGGTGCAGAAGGACTGTTGCAGAGAGCAGAGGTTGGAGACTGAGGTGCGCAAGTCCTGATATAGAGAGCAGAGTTTTGAGACTCAGGTTCAGAAGGACAGTTTCAGAGAGCAGAAGTTAAATACAGGGGTGCAGAGGGATCTTACAGAGAGCAGAATTTGGAGACTGAGTTGCAGAAGGACAGTTGCAGAGATCAGAGGTTGGAGACTGAGGTCCAGAAAGATTCTAACAGAGAGCAGAGGTTGGAAACTGGGGTACAGAAGGACTGATACAGAAAGCAGCGATTGGAGTCTGGGGTGCAGAAAAACCGTTACAGAGAGCAGAGGTTGGATACTCTAGTACCGGATGACTGTTACAGAGAGCAATGGTTGAAGACTGGGCTGCAGAAGGATAGATACAAAGAGCAGAGTTTGGAGACTGGGGTTCAGAAGGACTGATTCAAAAAGCAGAGGTTGGAGATTGGGTTGCAGAAGGACCGTTATAGAGAGCAGAGTTTGGAAACTGTGGTACATAAGGTCTGTGACAGAGAGCAGATCTCAGAGACTGGGGAGCAGAAGGACTATTGAAGAAGAGAGAGATTTGAGACTGGGGTGAATAAGAAATTTTACAGAGAGCAGAGTTTGAAAACTGGAGTGCAGAAAGATCTTACAGAGAGCAGAGTTTGGAGACTGTATTGCAGAAGGACTATTGAAGAGAGAAGACGTTGGAGACTGGGGTCCAGAAGGTTCGTTGTAGAGAGCAGAGTTTGGAGACTGGGGTGCAGAAGGACTGTAGTAGAGAGCAGATGTTGGATACTGGGGTGGAGAAGGACTGTTTCAGAGAGCAGATATTAGAGACTGGGGTGCAGAAGGATTGTTACAGAGAGCAGGGGTTGGAGACAGAGGTGCAGAAGGACTGTTACAGAGAGCAGCGTTTGGAGACTGGGGTGCAGAAGGACTGTTACAGAGAGAAGGTGTTGGAGACTGCGGTTCAGATGGATGTTACAGAGAGCAGAGTTTGCAGTCTGGGGTGCTAAAGCACAGTTGCAGAGAGCAGATGTTGGAGACTTGGGTGGAGAAGAATCGTTGCAGAGAGAAAAGGTTGGAGACTGGGGTGCAGAAGGCCTATTACAGAGAGCAGAGGTTGGAGACTGAGGTGTAGAAAGACTGTTTCAGAGATGAGAGTTTGGAGACTGGGGTTTAGTATGATCATTGCAGAGAGCAGAGGTTGGAGACAGGCGTGCAGATGATCGTTGCATAGAGCAGAGTTTGGAGACTTTCATGCAGAAGGCCTGTTACAGAGAGGAGAGGTTGGAGACTGGGGTGCAGAAGGACTGTTATAGAGAGCAGTGTTTGGAGACTGGTTTGCTGAAGGATCTTACAGAGAGCAGAGTTTGGAGACTGAGCTGCAGGTGGACTGTTACAGAGAGCAGTGGTTGGAGACTGCAGTGCAGAAGAATCTTGAAGAGCAGAGGTTTCAGACTGAGGTAAAGGTGAACTTTTAAAGAGAGCAGGGATTGGAGACTGGGGTGTAGAAGGACTGTTATAGAGAGCAGAGTTTGGAGACTCATGTGCAGAAAAACTGTTACAGGAAGCAGAGTTTGGAAATTAAGGTGCAAAAGAACCTTTACCGAGAGGAAAGTTTGGAGACTGCGGTATAGGACTGTTACCTAGAGCAGAGGTTGGAGACGGGGGTGCAGAAGGACTCTTACATAGAGCATATGTTGGAGACTCAGGTGCAAAGGATAGATACAGAAAACAGATTTTGGAGACTGGGGTTCAGGCAGAATGATACAGAAAGCAGAGTTTAGAGACTGGGGTGTAGAAGAACCTTTACAAAGAGAAGAGGTTGGAGACTGCGAAACAGAAGGACTGATACAGAGAAGATATCTCCGAGACTGGGGAGCAGAAGGACTGTTGCAGAGAGCAGAGGTTGGAGACTGGGGTGGAGAAGGAATGTTATAGAGAGCAGAGTTTGGAAACTGGAGTTCAGAAGGATCTTATAGAGAGCAGAGTTTGGAGACTGTGGTGCAGAAGGACTGTTCCTGAGAGCAGAGGTTGGAGACTGGAGTCTAGAAGGATCCTTGCAGAGAACAGAGTTTGGAGACTGGGGTGCAAAAGGAGTGTTGCAGAGAGCAGATGTTGAAGACTGGGGTGCAGACAGAATGTTTCAGAGAGCAGATTTTAGAGACTGGGGTGCAGAAGGACTGTTACAGAGACCAGATGTTGGAGACTTGGGTGTATAAGGACTGTTACGGAGAGCATAGTTTGGAGACTAAGGTTCAGATAAATCTTACAGAGAGCAGAGTTTGGAGACTGGGGTTCAAAACGACTGTTACAGACAGCTGATGTTGGAGTCTGGGTTGGAGAAGAATTGTTTTAGAGAGCAGAGGTTGGAGACTGGGGTTCAGAAAGCCTGTTACAGAGAGCAGAGGTTGGAGACTGGGTTGCAGAAGTCCTGTTATAGAGAGCAGAAGTTGGAGACTGTTGTGCAGAAGGACAGGTACAAAGTGCAGAATTTAAAGACTGGGTTGCAGAAGGATCTTACAGAGAGCAGAGTTGGGAGACTGAGGTGCAGAAGGACTGTCACAGAGAGCAGATGTTGGTAACTAGTGTGTAGAAGGACTGTTTTAGAGAGCAGACGTTTTAGACTAGGGTGGAAAAGGACTGTTGCAGAGAGCAGAGGTTTGAGACTGAGGTGCGGAAGTCTTGTTACACAGAGAAGAGGTTGGAGACTCGGGTGCAGGAGGACTGTTACAGAGAGTAAAGGTTGGATAAAGGGGTGCAGAAGCATCTTACAGAGAGCATAATTTGGAGACTGAGGTGCAGATGTACTGTTGCAGAGATCAGAGGTTGGAGACTGGGGTGCTGAAGGATCGTTGCAGAGAGCACATTATGGAGTCTGGGGTGCCGAAGGCCTGCTACAGAGAGCAGAGTTGGAAGACTGGCGTCTAGAAGGCCTGTTACAGAGAGGAGAGGTTGGAGACTGGGGTGCAGAACGACTGTTATAGAGAGCAGAGTTTGGAGACTGGGTTGCTGAAGGATCTTACAGAGAGAGAACAGGTTTGAGACTGAGGTGCAGGTGGACTTTTACAGAGACCAGTGGTTGGAGACTGAGGTGCAGAAGGACCATGCAGAGAGGAGAGGTGTCAGACTGAGGTGCAGATAGACTGTTACAGAGAGTAGAGGTTGAAGACTGAGGTGTAGAAGTACTGTTAGAAAGAGCAGAGATTGGAGACTGAGGTGCAGAAGGACTGTTACAGAAAGCAGAGGTTGGAAGTTGGGGTGCAGAAGGACCGTTACAAAGACCAGAGTTTGGAGACTGCGGTATAGAAAAACTGTTTCCGAGAGTAGAGGTTGGAGACTGTGGTGTAGAAGGAATGTTACAGAGAGCACAGGTTGGAGACTGAGATGCCGAATGATAGATACAGAGAGCAGAGTTTTGAGACTGGTATTCAGATGGACTGTTATAGAGAACAGTGTTTGGAGACTGGGGTGCAGAATGATCGTACAGAGAGCAGAGGTGTCAGACTGAGGTGCAGAAGGACTGTTACAGAGAGCAGAGTTCGGAGACTGAGGTGCAGAAAGACTGTTACAGATAGAAGTGGTTAGAAATTGGAGTGCAGAAGGACCGTAACAGAGACCAGAGTTTGGAGACTGCGGTATAGAAAAACTGTAACACAGAGTAGAGGTTGAAGACTGAGGTGCAGAATAATAGATACAGAGAGCAGAGGTTTAAGACTGTGTTTTAGAAAGATCCTACAGACAGGAGAGGTTGGAGAGTGAAGTGCAGAAGGACTGTTACAGACAGTAAAGTTAGGAGCCTGCGGTACAGAAGGACCATTGCAGAGAACAGAGTTTGGAGACTGAGGGGGAGAAGGATTGTTACAGAGAGCAGAATTTAAAGACTGTGGTGCAGAAGGACTGTTGCAGAGAGCAGAGGTTGGAGACTGGGGTGGAGAAGGAATATTGCAGAGAGCAGAAGATGGAGACTGGGCTGCAGAAAAAGTGTTGCAGAGAGCAGATGTTATAGACTGAGTTGCAGAAGGGCTCTTAGAGAGAGCAGAAGTTAGAGACTGGGGTGCAGAAGGACTGTTGCAAAGAGCAGAGGTTGGAGACTGAGGTGCAAAATTTTGTTACATAGAGCAGAGAGTGGACCCTGGGGTGCAGAAGGATCGTTGCAATACGCAGAGCTTTGAGACAGGGATGCAGAAGGATCTTACAGAGAGCAGAAGTTAAAGACAGAGTTGCAAAAGGACTGTTGAAGAGATCAGAGGTTGGAGACTGGGGTGCAGTAGGATTATTGCAGAGAGCAGAGGTTGGGGACTGGGGTGCAGAAGGATCGTTGCAGAGAGCAGAGGTTGAAGACTGGGGTGCAGAAGGCCTGCTACAGAGAGGGAGTTTGGAGACTGGCGTGCAGAAGGCCTGTTACAGAGAGGAGAGGTTGGAGACTGGGGTGCAGAAGAACTGTTATAGAGAGCAGAGTTTCGAGACTGAGTTCCTTAAGGATCTTACAGAGGGCAGAGGTTGGAGACTGAGGTGCATTTGGACTGTTACAGAGAGAAGTGCCTGAAGACTGGGGTGCAGAAGGATCGTGCAGAGAGCAGAGGTGTCAGACTGAGGTGCAGATGGATTGTTACAGAGAGAAGAGGTTGGAGACTGAAGTGCAGAAGGATAGATACAGAGAGCAGAGTTTTGAAACTGGGTCTTAGAAGGATCCTACAAAGAGCAGAGTTTGGAAAGTGAAGTGCAGAACGACTGTTACAGAGAGTAGGGGTCGGAGACCGAGGTGCAGAAGGACCCATGCAGAGAACAGAGTTTGGAGACTGAGGTACAGAAGGATTGTTATAGAGAGCAGAGTTTGGAGACTGGGGTGCAGAGGGACTTTTGCAGAGAGCAGAGGTTGGAGACTGGGGTGCAAAAGGACTGTTGCAGAGAGCAGAGGATGGAGACTGGGCTTCAGAAGGAATGATGCAGAGAGCAGAGGTTGGAGACTGTTGTGCAGAAGGACTCTTAGAGAGAGCAGAAGTTGGAGACTGGGGTGCAGAAAAACTGTTGCAGAGAGCAGAGGTAGGATACTGAGGTGCAAAATCCTGTTACAAAGAGCAGATGTTGGACACTGGGGTGCAGAATGATCGTTGAAATAAGCAGAGCTTGGAGACAGGGATGCAGAAGGATCTTACAGAGAGCAGAAGTTGGAGACTGAGTTGCAGAAGGACTGTTGCAGAGATCAGAGTTTGGAGACTGGGGTGCAGTAGGATCATTGCAGAGAGCAGAGGTTGGAGAATGGGGTGCAGAAGGATCGTTGCAGAGAGCAGAGTTTAGAGACTGGGGTGCAGGAGAACTGCTACAGAGAGCAGAGTTTTGAGACTGGTGTGCAGAAGGCCTGTTACAGAGAGGAGAGGTTAGAGTCTGTGGTGCAGAAGGACTGTTATAGAGAGCAGAGTTTGGAGACTGAGTTCCTGAAGGATCTTACAGAGAGCATAGGTTGGAGACTGAGGAGAAGGTGGACTGTTACAGAGAGCAGTGGTTGGAGACTGGGGTGCAGAAGGATCGTGCAGAGAGCAGAGGTGTTATACTGAGGTTCAGATGGACTGTTACAGAGAGCAGAGTTTGGAGACTGAGGTGTAGAAGGACTGTTACAGAGAGCAGAGTTTGGAGACTGAGGTGTAGAAGGACTGTTACCGAAAGATGTGGTTCGAAATTGGGGTGCAAATGGACCGTAAGAAAGACCAGAGTTTGGAGACTGCGGTATAGAAAAAGTGTAACAGATAGCAGAGGTTTGAGACTGAGGTGCAGAAGGATAGATACACAGAGCAGAGGTTTTAGACTGGGGTTCAGAAAGACTGATACAGAAAGAAGAGTTTGGAGACTGGGGTGCAGAAAGACCGTTACAGAGAGCAGAGGTTGGAGACTGCGGTACAGAAGGACTGTTACAGAGAGCAGATGTTGGAGACTGGGGAGCAGAAGGACTGTTGCAGAGGACAGAGGTTGGAGACTGGGGTGTTGCAGGACATCTGCAGAAAGCAGAGGTTAAAGAATGGGGTGGAGAAGTAATGTTACAGAGAGCAGAGTTTGGATACTGGAGTGCAGAAGGAACTTACAGAGAGCAGAGGTTGGATACTTTGGTGCAGAAGGACTGTTGACGAGAGAAGAGGTTGGAGACTGGGGTACAGAAGGACTGTTGCAGAGAGCAGAAATTGGAGACTGGAGTTCAGAAGGACTGTTGTGGAGAGCAGAGTTTGGAGGCTTGGCGTGCAGAAGTCTTGTTACATAGAGCAAATGTTGGAGACTGAGGGGCAGAAGGATTGATACAGAGAGCAGAGTTTGCAGACTGGGGTGCAGAAGTATTGTTGCAGAGAGAAAATTTTGGAGACTGGGGTGCAGAAGGACTGTTCCAGAGAGCAGAGTTTGGAGACTGGGGTGCAGAAGGACTGTTGAAGAGAGCAGAGGTTGGATACTGAGGTGCAGAAAGACTCTTAGAGAGAGCAGAATTTGGAGACTAGGTTGCAGAAAGACTGATACAGAAATCAGAGTTTGGAGTCTGTGCTGCAGAAAGACCTTTACAGAGAGCAGAGTTTGAAGACTGCAGTATAGAAGGACTGTTGCATAGAGCAGAGTTTGGAGACTGAGGTGCAGAAAAATAGATACAGAGAACAGAGGTTGGAGACAGGAATTCAGAAATACTGATACAGAAAGCAGAGTTTAGAGACTGGGGTGTAGAAGGACTGTTACAGAGAGCAGAGTTTGGAGACTCAGGTGCAGAAGGACTGTTACAGGAAGCAGAGTTTCGAAATTGGGATGCAGAAGGACTTTTACAGGGAGCAGATGTTCGAGACTGTGGTATAGGACTGTTATCCATAGCTGATGTTGGGGACTGGGGTGCAGAAAGGCTCATACAAAGAGCACAGGTTGGAGACTAAGGTGCAGAAGGATAGATACAGAGAACAGACGTTGGAGACTGGGGTTCAGACAAACTTATACAGAAAGCAGAGGTTGGAAACTGGGGTGTAGAAGGACCGTTACGAAGAACAGAGTTTGGAGACTGCTGTACAGAAGGACTGTTACAGAGAGAAGATGTTCGAGACTGGGGAGCAGAAGGACTGTTGCAGAGGACAGAGGTTGGAGACTGGGATGGAGAAGGAATATTATAGAGAGAAGAGTTTTTAAACTGGAGTGCAGATAGATCTTACAGAGAGCAGAGGTTGGAGACTGTGGTGCAGAAGAACTGTTGCAGAGAGAAGACATTGAAGACTGGGGTCCAGAAGGATAGTTGCAGAGAGCAGAATTTGGAGACTGGGGTGAAGAAGGACTGTTACAGAGAGAAGAGTTTGGAGACTGGTGAGCGGCAGGACTGTGGCAGAGAGCAGATGTTGGAGACTGGGGTTTAGAAGAATCATTGCAGAGAGAAGAGGTTGGAGAATGTTTTGCAGAAGGACTCTTACAGAGTGCAGAGTTTAAAGACTTGGTTGCAAAAAGATTTTACAGAGAGCAGAGTTGGGAGACTGAGGTGCAGATGGACTGTTAGAGAGAGAAGAGGTAGGAGACTTAGGTGCAGAAGGACTGTTACAGAGAGCAGAGGTTGGATACTGGGGTGCAGAAGCATCTTACAGAGTGCAGAATTTGGAGACTGAGGTGCAGAAGGACTGTTGCAGAGATCAGAGGTTGGAGAGTGGGGTGTGGTTGGATCATTGCAGAGAGCTGATGTTGGAGACTGAGCTGCAGAAGGATCATAGCAGAGAGCAGATTTTGGAGACTGGGGTGCAGAAGGCCTGCTACAAAGAGAAGAGTATGGATACTGGCTTGAAGAAGGCCTGTTACATAGAGGAGAGGTTAAAAACTGAGGTGCAGGTGGACTGTTACAGAGAGCAGTGTTTGGAGACTGGGGTGCAGAAGAATCGTGCAGAGAGCAGAATTGTCAGACCTTAGGTTGGAGACTGAGGTGTAGAAGGACTGTTACAGAGAGCAGAGTTTGGAGACTGAGGTGCAGAAAGACTGTTACAGAAAGCAGAGGTTGGAAATTGGGGTGCAGAAAGACCATTACAGAGACCAGAGTTTGGAGACTGCGGTATAGAAAAACTGTTACAGAGAGCAGAGTTTGGAGACTGGGGTGCAGAAGGAATGTTACAGAGAGCACAGGATGGAGACTGAGGTGAAGAAGAATAGATACAGAGAGCAGATGTTTTAGACTGGGGTTAAGAAGGACCGTTACAGAGAGCATATGTTGGAGACTGGGGAGCAGAAGGACTGTTGCAGAGGATAGAGTTTGAAGTCTGGGGTGCCGCAGGACACTTGAAGAAAGCAGAGGTTAAATACTGGGTTGAAAAAGGAATGTTACAGAGAGAAGTATTTGAAAACTGGAGTGCAGAAGGATCTTACAGAGAGCAGAGTTTGGAGTCTCTGGTGTAGAAGGAGTGTTGCAAAGAGCAGAGATTGGAGACTGAGGTGCAGAAGTCCTGTTACATAGAGCAGAGTAAAAGAAAGGGGTGCAGAAGGATCTTACAAAGAGCAGAATTTGAAGACTGAAGTGCAGAAGGAGTATTGTAGAGATAAAAGTTTGGAGACTTGGGTGCAGTAGGCTCATTGCAGAGAGCAGAGATTGGAGACTGGGGTGCAGGAGGATCGTTGCAGAGAGCAGAGTTTGGAGACTGTCGTGCAAAAGGCCAGTTACAGAAAGGAGAGGTTGGAGACTGGGGTGCAGAAGAACTGTTATACAGAGCAGTGTTTGGTGACAGGGTTGCTGAAGGATCTTACAGAGAGCAGAGGTTGGAGACTGAGGTGCAGGTGGACTGTTACAGAGAGCAGAGGTTGGAGACTGAGGTGTAGAAAGACTGTTACATAGAGGAGAGTTTGGAGACTCAGGTGCAGAAGGACTGTTACAGTAAGCAGAGTTTCAAAATTGGGCTGCAGAAGAACCATTACAGAGAGCAGAGGTTGGAGACTGTGGTATAGGTCTGTTACCGAGAGCAGAGGTTGGAGACTGGGGTGCAGAAGGACTATTACATAGAGCACAGGTTGGAGACTGAAGTGCAGAAGGATAGATACAGAGAACAGAGGTTGGAGACTGGGGTTCAGACAGACTGATACAGAAAGCAGAAATGGAGCCTGGGGTGTAGAAGAATCGTTACAAAGAGCAGAGGTTGGAGACTGCGGTACAGAAGGACTGTCACAGAGAGCAGATCTCGGAGTCTGGGGAGCAGAAAAACTGTTGCAGAGTACTACGTTGGAGACTGGGGTGGAGAAGGAATGTTAAAGAGAGCAGAGTTTGCAGACTGGGGTGCAGAAGAACTGTTGCAGAGAGAAGATGTTGAAGACTGGGGTGCAGAAGGATCATTGCAGATAACAGAGTTTTCAGACTGAGTTGCACTAGGAATGTTGCAGAGAGCAGAGGTTGGATACTGGGGTGCAGAAGGACTGTTGCAGAGACCAGATGTTGGAGACTGGGGTGCAGAAGGATAATTGCAGAGAGCAGATGTTGGAGACTGGGGTGCAGAGGGACTGTTGCAGAGACCAGATGTTGGAGACTGGGGTGCAGAAGGATAATTGCAGAGAGCAGATGTTGGAGACTGGGGTGCAGAAGGACTGTTGCAGAAAGCAGAAGTTTGAGACTGAGGTGCAGAAGAAGCGTTACAGAGAGTAGAGTTTCGAGACTGAGGTGCAGAAAGATCGATTCAGAGAGATAAGTTTGAAGACTGAGGTGCAAAAGGACTGTTTCAGAAAGCAGAATTTGGATACTGAGGTGCAAGAGGACTGTTACAGAGAGTAGAGGTGGGAGATATGGGTGCAAAAGGCCTGTTACAGATAGCAGAGGTTGGAGACTGGGGTGCAGAAGGATCGTTGTAGAGAGCAAAATTTTGAGACTAGGGAGCAGAAGAATTGTTATAAAGAACAGAGGTTCTTTATAACAACCCTGGATGCAGAACGCCTGATACGGGCAGCAGAGTTTTGACAAGGGGTTCAGAAGTACATTTATAGAGAGTAGTTTTTGGAGACTGAGGTGCAGAAGGACCGTTGCAGAGAGCAGAGTTTGAAGATTGAGGTGCAGAAAAATTGTTACAGAGAGCAGATGTTGGAGACTGGGTTGCACAGAGACTGTTGCAGAGAGCACAGGCTGGACACTGGGGTGTATAAGGACTGTAGCCAAGAGCACAGGTTAACATTGGGGTGCAGAAGGACTGTTGAATAGAGCAGAGGTTGGAGATTGGGTTACATTAGGACTGTTACAGAGGCAGAGGTTGGAGATTTGGTGTAGAAAGACTGTTGCAGAAAGCAGATGTTGGAGATTTGGGTGCAGAAGGACTGTTGCAGAGAGCAGAGTTTGTAGACTGAGGTGCAGAAAGACTCTTACAGAGAGCAGATTTAGAAAATTGTGGTGCAGATATAGTGATACAGTAAGCAGAGTTTGGAGACTGGGGTTCGGACAGACTGTTGCAGAGAGCAGAGTTTGTAGACTTAGGTGAAGAAGCACTATTTCAGAGAGCAGAGGTTAGAGAATGGGGTGCAAAAGGCCTGTTACAGAGAGCAGAGGTTGGAGACTTGGGTGCAGAAGGACTGTTACAGAGAGCAGAGTTTTGAGACTGGGGTACATAAGGATCCTTGCAGACAACAAATTTTTCAGACTGAGGTGCAGAAGGTCTGTTGCAGAGAGCAGAGTTTGGAGAATGAGGTGCAGAAGGAGTGTTACAGAGAGCAGAGATTGGAGACTTGGGTGCAGAAGGACCGTTACATAGAGCAGATTTTTGAGAGTGCACTACAGGAGGACTGTTACAGAGAGCAGAGTTTGGAGACTGGAGTGCAGAATGACCGTTGCAGAGAGCAGATGTGGAGACTGGGGTGAAGAAGAACTGTTACAGAGAGCAAACGTTGGAGATTGAGGTGCAGAAGGATTGTTACAGAGAGCAGAGTTTGGAGACTGGGGTGCAGAAGGACCATTAAAGAGAACAAAAGTTGGAGACTGAGGTGCAGAAAGACTTTTAAAGAGAGCAGAGTTTGGATACTGGGATGCAGAAGAACTGCTACAAAGAGCAGAGTTTGGAGACTGGGATGAAAAATGATCTTCCAGAGAGCAGGGTCTGGAGACTGGGGTGCAGAAGGACTGTTGCAGAGAGCAGAGGTTGGAGTCTGAGGTGCAGAAGGATCATTGCAGAGAGAAGAGGTTGGAGATTGGGGTGCAAAAAGACTGTTACAGAAAGTAGATTCTGGCAATTGGGGAGCAGAAGGACCGATACAAAGAGAAGAGGTTGGAGACTGCAATACAAAAGGACTGTTACAAAGAGCAGAGTTTGGAGACTGGGTAGAAGAAGGATCCTTTCAGAGAGCTGATGTTGGAGACTAGGGTGCAGAAGGACTGTTACAGAGAGCAGAGGTTGGAGACTGAGTTGCAGATGGATCGTTACAGAGAGCAGAGGTTGGAGACTGGGGTGCGGAAGGACCGTTACTGAGAGCAGAGGTTGGAGACTGAGGTGCAGAAGGACATTTACAGAGAGCAGAGTTTGGAGACTCAGGTGCAGAAGGATTCTTACAGAGAGAAGAGGATGGAGACTGGGGTGCAGAAGGAGTTATAAAGACAGCAGAGTTTGGAGATTGGGGTGCAGAAGAACTGTATAGAGAGCAAAGGTTGGAGACTGGGGTGCAGAAGGATTGTTACAGAGAGCAGAGGTTGGAGACTTGGGTGCAGAAGGACTGTTACAGAGAGCAGAGGATCGAGTCTGTGGTGCAGAAGAACTGTTACAGAGAGCAGAGTTTGGAGACTGGGGTGTAGAATGCCAGTTACAGAGAGCAGAGGTTGGAAACTGAGGTGCAGAAAAATTGGTAGAGAGAGGAGAGGTTGGCAACTGAGGTGCAGAAGGACTGTTACAGAGAGAAGATGTTGGAAACTGGGGTGCAGAAGGATCGTTGCAGAGAGCAGACGTTGGAACCTGAGGTGCAGAAGGATCATTGCAGAGATCAGAGTTTGGAGACTGAGGTTCAGAAGGATCTTTACAGAGAGCAGAGGTTGGAGACTGGGGTCAGGAACAAAGTTACAGAAAGCACAGTTCGAAGACTGGGGAGCAGAAGAAATGTTGCAGAGAGCAGAGGTTTGAACTTGGGTACAGAAGGACAATTTCAGAGAACAAATTTGAAGACGGAGGTGCAGAAGAACTGATTCAGAGAGCAGAGGTTGGAGACTGAGGTCCAGAAGGATTGTTATAGAGGTCAGAGTGTGGAGACTGGGGTGCAGAATGAGTGTTACAGAGAGCAGAATTTTGAGATTGGGGTGAAAAAGAACTGTTACCGACAGCAGATGTTGGAGACTGGGGTGCAGAAGGATCGTTGCAGATAACAGAGTTTTCAGACTGAGTTGCAGTAGGACTGTTGCAGAGAGCAGAGGTTGGAGACAGGGGTGCAGAAGGACTTTTGCATAGAGCAGATGTTGGATACTGGGGTGCAGAAGGATCATTGCAGAGAGCAGATGTTGGAGACTGGGGTGCAGAAGGACTGTTGCAGAGAGCAGATGTTGGAGACTGGTGTGCAGAAGGATCTTTACAGACAGCAGAGGTTTGAGATTGGGGTGCAGAAGGAGTGTTACAGAGAGTAGAGTTTAAAGACTAAGGTGCTGAAGGATCGATGCAGAGAGCTGAGTTTGGAGAGTGAAGTGCAAAAGGACTTTTGCAGAGAGCAGAGGTTGGAGACTGAGGTGCAAAAGGACTGTTACAGAGAGTAGAGTTTGGAGACTGAGGTACAGAAGAATTGTTGCTGAGAGAAGAGTTTGGAGACTGACTTGCAGAAGGTCTGTTACAGAGAGAAGAGGTTGGAGACTGAGGTGCAGAAGGACTGTTAGAGAGAGCAGAGTTTGGAGACTGGGGTGCAGAAGGATCGTTGCAGACAGAATAGGTTTGAGACTGGGGTGCAGAAGCACTGTTACCGAGAGCCGAGTTTGGAGTCTGGGGTGCAGAAGAACTGTTACAGAGAGTAGAGTTTTTAGACAAGGTTGCTCAAGGATCTTACAGAGACCTGAGGTTGTAGACCAAGTTGCAGCAGGACTGTTACAGAGAGCAGAGGTTGGAGACTAGGGTGCAGAAGGATAGTTGCAGAGAACAGAGTTTTCAGACTCAGGTGCATAAGGACTATTTCAGAGAGAACATGTTGGAGACTGGGATGTAGAACTACTGTTGCAGAGAGCAGAAGTTGGAGACTGGGGTGCAGAAAGATCGTTGTAGAGAGCAGAGTTTGGAGACTGGGGTTCAGAAGTATTGTTATACAGAAAAGAGGTCGGAGACTGGGGTGTAGAAGGCCTGTTACGGAGAGCAGAGTTTGGAGAAGGGGTGTAGAAGTACTTTTACAAAGAGTAGAGTTTGGAGAATAAGGTCCAGAAAGATCTTTATAAAGAGCGGAGGTTGGTGACTGGGTTGCAGAGGGACTGCTGCAGAGAAAAGAGGCTTGACATGGGGTGTAGAAGAACTGTTGCGGAGAGCACAGGTTTGAGATTTGTGTGCAGAAGCACTGTTGCAGAGAGTAGAGGTTGGAGACTGCCTTTCAGTAGGACTGTTACAGAGGCAGAGTTTGGAGACTTTGGTGCAGAAGGACTTTTGCGGAGACCAGATATTGGAGACTGGGTTGCAGAAGGACTGTTGCAGAGAGCAGAGTTTGTAGACTGATGTGCATTAGGACTGTTACAGAGAGCAGAGGTTGGAGATTGGGGTGCAGATGGACTGATACAGAAAGCAGAGTTTGGAGACTCCGGTGCAGAAGGACTGTTGCAGACAGCAGAGTTTAAAGAATAGAGTGCAAAAGGCCTGTTACACAGAGCAGATGTTGGAGACTGGGGTGAAGAAGGACTGTTACAAACAGCAGAGTTTGGAGACAGGGTTGCAGAAGGATCTTACAGAGAGAAGATTTTGGAGACTCTGGTACAGCAGGACTGTCATAGAGAGAAGAGTTTGGAGACTGGGGTGCAGAATGATCGTTGCAGAGAACAGAGATTTTAGACTGAGGTGCAGAAGGACTGTTTCAGAGAGCAGATATTAGTAACTGGGGTGCAGAAGGACTGTTGCAGAGAGCAGAGGTTGGAGACTGGGGTGCAGAAGGATCATTGTAGTGAGCCGAGATTTGAGACCGGCGTGCAGAAGGACTGTTACAGAGAACAGAGGTTGGAGTAGGTGTGCAGAAGGACTGTTACAGAGGGCAGAGTTTACAGACTGGGTTGCAGAAGTATCTTACAGAGAGAATATGTTGGAGACTGAGGTGCAGAAGTACTGTTACAGAGAGTAGAGTTTAGAGACTGAGGTTCAGAAAGACGGTTGTAGAGAGCAGTGTTTGAAGACTGAGGTGCAGAAAGATTATTACAGAGAGCAGAGGTTGGAGACTGTGGTGCAGAAGGACTTTTGCAGATAGCAGAGTGTGGAGACTGGGGTGCAGAAAGACTGTTGCAGATAGCAGCTTTTGAGACTGGGGTGTAGAAGGACTGTTTCAGAAAGCAGAGGTTTGAGACTTGGGTGCAGAAGGACTGTTGCAGAGAGCAGAGTTTGGAGACTGAGGTGAAAAAGGACTTTTAAAGAGAGATGAGGTTGGAGACTGGGGTGCAGAAGGACTTATACAGAAAGCAGAGGTTGAACACTGGGGAGCAGAAGGAGCGTTACAGAGAGAAGATTTTGGAGACTGCACTACAGGAGCACTGTTACAGAGATCAGAGGTTGGAGACTGGTGTGGAGAAGGACTGTTACACAGAGCAGACCTTGGAGTCTTGGGTGCAGTAGAACTGTTGCAGAGATCATAAGTTTGAGACTGGGGTGCAGAAGAACTGTTGCAGAGAGCAGAGGTTGAAGACAGAGGTGCAGTAGGAATGTTACAGAGAGAAGAGGTTGGAAGCTGTGGTGCAGAAGGAATGATACAGAAAGGAGAGTTTGGAGACTGGGGTGCAGAAGAATGGTTGCAGATAGCAGAGGTTGAGGACTGCGGTACAGAAGGAATGTTACAGAGAGCAGAAGTTGGAGAGTAAGGAGCAGAAGGACTTTTACAGAGAGCAGAGGTTGGAGACTGGGGAGCAGAAGGACTGTTACAGAGAGCAGAGTTTGGATTCTGGGAAGCAGAAGGAATGTTACAGAGAGCAGATTTGGAAACTGGGGTGCGAAAGGATCTTACAGAGCGTAGAGGTTGGAGGCTGGGGTGAAAAAGCACTGTTACAGAGAGCAAATTTTGGAGACTGAGGCGCAGAAGGACTGTTACAGAAAGCAGATTTGGGAGACTGGGGTGCACAAGGATCGTTGCAGAGAGCAGAGTTTTCACACTGAGCTTCAGGTAGAAGGAGGCAGACTGCAGATGTTGAAGACTGGGGTGCAGAAGGACTTTTGCAGAGAGCACATGTTGGAGACTGGGTTGCAAAAGGATCATTGCACAGAGCAGAGGTTGGAGACTGGGGTGCAGAAGAATTATTACAGAAAGCAGAATTTGTAGACTGGGGTGCAGAAAAACCCTTACAGGTAGCAGAGGTTGGAGTCTGCGGGACAGAAGGACTGTTACAGAGAGCAGAGGTTGGAGACTGCGGAGTAAAAGGACTGTTACAGAGAGCAGAGGTTGGAGACTGGGGAGCAGAAGGAATATTACAGAGAGCAGAATTTGGAAACTGGGGTGCAGAAGAATCTTACAGAGAGCAGAGGTTGGAGACTGATGTGCAGAAAGACTATTATAGAAAGCAGAGTTTGGAGACTGGGGTGCACAAGAATCGTTGAAGAGAGCAGAGTTGTCAGACTGAGGTGCAGAAGGACTGTTGCAGGGAGCAGATGTTGGGGACTGGGTTGCAGAAAGACTTTTGAAGAGAGCAGAGGTTGGACACTGGTGTGCAAAAGGATTGTAGTAGAGAGTAGAGTCTGGAGACTGGAGTGCAGAAAGGTTGTTGCAGAGAACAGAAGATGGAGCCTGGGGTGCAGAAGGACTGTTGCAGAGAGAAGAGTTTGGAGACTGGGGTTTACAAGCACTGTTGCAGAGAGCAGAGGTTGGAGACTGGGGTGCAGAAAGACTGTTACACAAAGCAGAGTTTGTAGTCAGGGTTGCAGAACGATCTTACAGAGAGCAGAGTTTCGAGACTGAGGTGCAACAGGAGTATTACAGATGGCAGAGTTTTAAGACTGGGGTGCAGAAAAATCGTTGCAGATAACAGAGTTTTCAGACTGAGTTGCAATAGGACTGTTGGAGAGAGCAGAGGTTGGAGACAGGGGTGCAGAAGGACTATTGCAGAGAGCAGATGTTGGAGACTGGTTTGCAGAAGGATCTTCGCAGACAGAAGAGTTTTGAGATTGGGGTGCAGAAGGAGTGTTACAGAGAGTGGAGTTTCCAGACTGAGGTGCAGAAGAATCGATGCAGAGAGCTGAGTTTGGAGACTGAGGTGCAAAAGGACTGTTGCAGAGAGCAGAGGTTGGAAACTGAGGTTCAAAAAAGATTTTAGACAAGTTTGCAAAAGGATCTTACAAAGAGCAGAGGTTGTAGACCGAGGTGCAGCAGGACTGTTACAGACAGCAGAGGTTGGAGACTGTGGTGCAGAAGGACCATTGCAGAGATCAGAGTTTGGTAACTGAGGTGAAGAAGGATTGTTACAGTGAACAGAAGTTGGACCCTGGGTTGCAGAAGGACTGTTGTGGAGAAAAGAGTTTGGAGACTGGGGTTTACAAGCACTGTTGCAGAGAGCAGAGGTTGGAGACTGGGGTTCAGAAAGACTGTTACAGAGAGCAGAGTTTGGAGACAGGTTTGCAGAAGGATCTTACAGAGAGCAAAGTTTCGAGACTGAGGTGCAACAGGACTATTACAGAGAGCAGAGTTTGAAGACTGGGGTGCAGAATGATCATTGCAGATAACAGAGTTTACAGACTGAGTTGCAGTAGGACTGTTGCAGAGAGCAGAGGTTGGAGACAGGGGTGCAGAAGGACTGTTGCATAGAGCAGATGTTGGATACTAGGGTGCAGAAGGATCATTGCAGAGAGCAGAGGTTGGAGACTTGGGTGCAGAAGGACTGTTGCAGAGAGCAGATGTTGGAGACTGGTGTGCAGAAGGATCTTTGCAGACAGCAGAAGTTTGAGACTGGGGTGCAAAAGGAGTGTTACAGAAAGTAGAGTTTCGAGACTGAGGTGCAGAATGATCGATGCAGAGAGCTGAGTTTGGAGACTTAGGTGCAAAAGGACTGTTGCAGAGAGCAGAAGTTGGAGACTGAGTTGCAAAAGGACTGTTACAGAGAGTAGAGGTGGGAGATTTGGGATCAAAAGGCTTGTTACAGATAGCAGAGGTTGGAGACTGGGGTGCAAAAGGATCGTTGTAGAGAGCAAAATTTTAAGACTGGGGTGCAGAAGGATTGTTATAAAGAACATTGGTTGGAGACCTGGGTGCAGAACGCCTGTTATGGGCATCAGAGTTTTGACAAGGCGTTCAGAAATACATTTACAGAAAGTAGTTTTTGGAGACTGAGGTGCAGAAGGACCGTTGCAGAGAGCAGAGTTTGGAGACTGAATGTGCAGAAGGAGTGTTACAGAGAGCAGAGATTGAAGACTTGGGGGCAGAAGGACCCTTACATGGAGCAGATTTTTGAGAGTGCACTACAGGAGGACTGTTACAGAGAGCAGAGTTTGGAGACTGGAGTGCAGAATGACCGTTGCAGAGAGCAGATGCTGGAGACTGGGGTGGAGAAGGACTGTAACAGAGAGCAGACGTTGGAGACTGAGGTGCAGAAGGATTGTTACAGAGAGCAGAGGTTGGAGACTGGGGTGCAGAAGGACCATTACAGAGAGCAAAGGTTGGAGACTGAGGTGCAGAAAGACTTTTAAAGAGAGCAGAGTTTGGATACTGGGGTGCAGAAGAACTGCTACAAAGAGCAGAGTTTGGAGACTGGGATGAAAAATGATCTTCCAGAGAGCAGGGTCTGGAGACTGGGGTGCAGAAGGACTGTTGCAGAGAGCAGAGGTTGGAGTCTGAGGTGCAAAAGGATCGTTGCAGAGAGAAGAGGTTGGATATTGGGGTGCAGAAAGACTGTTACAGAAAGCAGATTCTGGCAATTGGGGAGCAGAAGGACCGTTACAAAGAGAAGAGGTTGGAGTCTGCGATACAAAAGGACTCTTACAGAGAGCAGAGGTTGGAGACTGGGTAGAAGAAGGATCTTTTCAGAGTGCAGATGTTGAATACTAGGGTGCAGAAGGACTGTTACAGAGAGCAGAGGTTGGAGACTCAGGTGCAGAAGGATTCTTACAGATAAAAGACGATGGAGACTGGGTGCAGAAGGAGTGATAAAGACAGCAGAGTTTGGAGATTGGGGTGCAGAAGAACTTTATAGAGAGCAGAGGTTGAAGACTGGGGTGCAGAAGGATTGTTACAGAGAGCAGAGGTTGGAGCCTCGGGTCCAGAAGGACTGTTACAGAGAGAAGAGTTTCAAAACTGTGGTGAAGAAGAACTGTTACAGAGAACAGAGGTTGGAGACTGGGGTGTAGAAGGCCTGTTACAGAGAGCAGAGTTTGGAGACTGAGGTGCAGAGAAATTGGTAAAGAGAGGAGAGGTTGGCGACTGATGTGCAGAAGGACTGTTACAGAGAGCAGAGATTGTGAACTGGGGTGCAGAAGGATCGTTGCAGAGAGCAGACGTTGGAACCTGAGGTGCAGAAGGATCGTTGAAGAGATCAGAGTTTGGAGAGTGAGGTGCAGAATGATCTTTACAGCGAGCAGAGGTTGGAGTCTGTGGTCAGGAACAAAGTTACAGAAAGCACAGTTCGGAGACTGGGGAGCAGAAGAAATGTTGCAGAGAGCAGATGTTGGAACTGGGGTGCAGAAGGACTATTGCAAAGAACAAATTTGGAGACGGAGGTGCAGAAGAAACTGATACAGAGAACAGAGGTTGGAGACTGAGGTCCAGAAGGATTGTTACAGAGATCAGAGCGTGGAGACTGGGGTGTAGAATGAGTGTTACAGAAAGCAGAATATTTAGATTGGGGTGCAGAAGAACTGTTACTGAGAGCAGAACTTGGAGACTGGGGTGCAAAAGGACTGTTGCAAAGAGAAGAGTTTGGAGAATGAGGTGCAGAAGGACTGTTACAGAGAGCAGAGGTTGAAAACTGGGGTGCAGAAGGACCATTGCAGAGAGCAGAGCTTGGAGCTTGGAGAGAAGAAGGATCGTTGCAGAGAGCAGATGTTAGAGACTGGGGTGCAGAAAGACTGTTGAAGAGAGCAGAGGTTGGAGACTGAGGTGCAGAAGGATCGTTTCAGAGAGTAGAGTTTGGAGACTGGGGTGCAGAAGGACCGTTACAGATTGCAGAGGTTTGATCCTGAGGTGCAAAAGGACCTTTACAGAGAGGAGTGGTTGGAGACTGGTGTGTCCAAGGATTCTTACAGAGAGCAGAGGATGGAGACTGGGATGCAGAAGGAGTGTTAAAGAGAGCAGAGTTTGGAGTTTGGGGTTCCGAAGAACTGTTACAGAGAGCAGAGGTTGGAGACTGTGGTGCCAAAGGATCATTGCCATGAACAGAGGTTGGAGACTGAGGTGCAGAATGATTTCACAGAGAAAAGATTTTGGACACAGATGTGCAGAAGGATTGTTACAGAAAGCAGAGCTTGGAGTATGGGGTGCAGAAGGACTGTTGCAGAGAGCAGAGGTTGGAGACTGGGGTGCAGAAAGATCGTTACAGAGAGCAGAATTTGGAGACTGAGGCGCAGAAGAAACGCTACAGAGAGCAGAGTTTGGAGACCAGGGTGCAGGAGGATAGTTACAGAAAGCATAGGTTGGAGACTGGGGTGCAGAAGAAATGTTGCAGAGAGCAGAGGTTGGAGACTGGGTTGTAGAAGGACTGTTCCAGAGAGCAGACGTTGGATACTGAGATGCAGAATGATCCTTGCAGAGAGCAGAGGTTGGAGACTGGGGAGCAGAAGGTCCATTTCAGAGTGATGAGGTTGGAGACTGAGGTGCAGAAGGACTGTTATAGAGAGCAGAGTTTGGAGACTGGGTTGCAGAAGACCTGTTACAGAGAGCAGATTTTGGAGACTTGGATGCAGAAGGATTGATACAGATAGCACAGATAGGAGACTTGGGTGTAGAGGGACCGATGTAGCGAGCAGAGGTTTCAGATTGAGGCTTAGAAGGACTGTTAAAGAGAGGAGAGGTTGGAGTGTGAGGTGCAAAAAGACTTCTATAGAAAGCAGAGGTTGGCAATTAGGGTGCAGATGGACCGTTATAAAGAGAAGAGGTTGGAGACTGCGATACAAAAAAGCTTATACAATGAGCAGAGTTTGAAGACTGGGTAGGAGAAGGATCGTTGCAGAGAGAAGATGTTGGATACTGGGGTGCAGAAGGACTGTTACAGAGAGCAGAGTTTAGAGACTGAATTTCAGAAGGACAGTTTCAGAGATTTCAGGTTGGAGACTGGGGTGCAGAAGAAATGTTGCAGAGAGCAGAGTTTGGAGACTTGGGTTCATAAGGACTGATGCAGAGAGCAGAATTTGGAGACTGTGGTGAAGAAGAACTTATACAGAGAGCAGATGTTGGATAGTGGGGTGCAGAAGGATCGTTGCATAGAGCAGAGGTTGGAAACTATGGTGCAGAAGGATCGTTACACAGAGCAGAGTTTGGTTCCTGGGGTGACTGCTGCAGAGAACAGAGGGTTGAAGACTGAGGTGCAAAAGGACTGATACAGAGAGCAGAGGTTGGATACTGGGGTCCAGGAGAACTGATACACAAAGCAGAGGCTGGAGACTGGGGTTCAGAAGGACCGTTACAGGGAGCAGAGTTTGGAGATTGAGGTGAAGAAGGACTGTTACAGAGAGCAGATTTTGGAAACTGGGATGTAGAAGGACTGTTGCAGAGAGTAGATGTTGGAGCCTGGGTAGAAGAAGGATAGTTGCAGAGAGCAGATGTTGGAGACTTGGGTGCAGAAAAACTATTAAAGAGAGCACAGGTTGGAGACTGAGGTGCAGAAAGATCATTTCTGAGTGCAAAGGTTTGAGACTGGGGTGCAGAAGGACTGTTACAGATTGCAGAACCTGGAGACTGAGGTGCAGAATGACTTTAATAGAGAAGAGAGGTTGGAGACTGAGGTGCAAAAGGATTCTTACAGACAGCAGAGAATGAAGATTTCGGTGCAGAAGCATCATTGCAGAGAGCAGAGGTTGGAGAATGAGGTACAGAAGGATCGCTACAGAGAGCAGAGGTTGGAGATTGGGGTGCAGAAATACTGTAGCAGAGAGCAGAGGTTGTAGACTGGGGTGCAGAAGGACTGTTACAGAGAGCAGTTGTTGGAAACTGGGATGCAGAAGGATCATTGCAGAGAGAAGAGGGTGGAGACTGCGGTTTAGAAGGACTGTTGCAGAGAACAGAGGTTGAAGACTGAGTGCGGAAGAATCATTGCAGAGAGAAGAGGTTGGAGACTGGGGAGAAGAAGGCCTCTTACAGAGAAAAGAGTCTGGAGAATGGGGTGTAGAAGACCTGTTACAGAGAGCAGAGTTTGGAGACCGGGGTGCAGAAGGATTTTTACAGATAGCAAAGTTTGGAGACTAGGGTGCAGAAGGATTGTTGCAGAAAGCAGAGGTTTCCGACTGAGGCTTAGAAGGACTGTTACAGAGAGCAGAGGTTGGAATCTGAGGTGCAGAAGGACTGTTACAGAAAGCAGAGGTTTGCAATTGGGGTGCAGAAGAACCGTTATAGAGAGCAGAGTTTAGAGACATTGGTGCAGAAGGATTGTTGTAGAGAGCAGATGTTGGAGACTAGGGTGCAGAAGGACCATTATAGAGAGCAAAGGTTGGAGACTCAGGTGCAGAAGGATCGCTACAGAGAGCAGAGTTTAGAGACCGGGGTGAAGTAGAATAGTTACAGATTACAGGTTGGAGACTAGGGTGCAGAAGAAATGTTGAAGAGAGCAGAGGTTGGAGACTGGGGTGCAGAAGGACTGTAGAAGAGAGCAGAGGTTTGAGACTGGGGTGTAGAAAAACTGTTGCAGAGAGCAGACGTTGGAGACTGGGATGCAGAAGCATCCTTGTAGAGAGCAGATGTTGGAGAGTGGTGTGTAGAAGGACTTATGCACAGATCAGAGTTTTGAGACTAGGGTGCAGAAGGACTGTTGAAGAGAGCAGAGTTTGGAGATTGAGGTGCAGAAAGGCTGTTACAGAGAGCAGAGGTTTTGGACTGGGGTGCAGAATTACTGACATGGAAAGTAGAGTTGGGAGACTGGGGTGCAGAATTACTGTTACCGAGAGCAGTGTTTGTAGTTTGTTGTGCAGAAGGACTGCTGCAGAGAAAAGAGGTTGGATACTGGGGTGCAGAAGGGCTGTTGCAGAGAGATGAGGTTGGAGACTGAGGTGCAGAATGACTGTTACTGAGAGCAAAGTTTGGAGAACGGGGTGCAGAAGGATCTTACAGAGAGCAGAGGTTGGAGACTGGGGTGCAGAAGGACTGTTGCAGAGAGAAGAGGTTGGATACAGAGGTGCAGAAGAATCGTTGCAGAGAGAAGATGCTGGAGACTGGAGTGCAGAAGCACTATTACAGAGAGCAGACTTTGGAGACTGAGTTTCAGAAAACCTGTTACAGAGAGCAGATATTTGAAAATGGGGTGCAGAGGGATTGTTACAGGTAGCAGAGTTTGGAGACTGGGGTTTATAAGGATTGTTGCAGAGAGCTGAGATTTCAGACTGAGGCTTAGAAGGATTGTTACAGAGAGCAGACGTTGGAGTCTCAGGTGCAGAAGGACTGTTTAGAAAGCAGAGGTTCGCATTTGGGGGGCAGAAGTACCATTATCGAGAGAAGAGGTTGGAGACTGCAGTACAGAAGGACTGTTACAAAGCGCAGAGTTTGGAGACTGGGGTGCAGAAGGACTGTTACAGAGAGCAGACGTTGGACACAGAGGTGCACAAGGATTGTTACATAGAGCTGAGATTGGAGACTGAGGAGCAGAAGGACCATTACAAAAAGCAAAGGATGGAAACAGAGATGCAGAAGGACTTTTAGAGAGAACAGAAGTTGGAGACTGAGGTGCAGAAGGATCATTGCAGAGAGAAGAGTTTGGAGACTGGGTGCAGAAGGACCGTTACAGAAATCAGGCGTTGGCAATTGGGGAGCAGATGGACCGTTATAAAGAGAAGAGGTTGGAGACTGCGATACAAAAGGAGTTTTACAGAGAGCAGAGTTTAGAGACTGGGTAGAAGAAGGATCGTTGCAGAGAGAATATGTTGGAGACTGGGGTGCAGAAGGACTGTTACAGAGAGCACAGTTTGGAGACTGGGGTGCAGAAGAAATGTTGCAGAGAGCAGAGTTGGGAGACTTGGGTGCAGAAGGACTGATACAGAGAGCAGAGTTTGGGGAATGGGGTGCAGAAGGACCGTTACAGATTGCAGAGGTTGGATACTGAGGTGCAGAAGTACTTTTATAGAGAGGTGAGGTTTGAGACAGGGGTGTCAAAGGATTCTTACAGACAACAGAGGATGTAGACTGGGGTGCAGAGGAGTGTTACAGAGAGCAGAATTTGGAGATTTGGGTTTAGAAGAACTGTTACAGAAAGCAGAGTTTGGAGACTGTGGTGCAGAAGGCCTGTTACAGAGAGCAGAGTTTAGACATGAGGTGCAGAAGGATCATTACACAAAAGAGAGGTTGGAATTTGATGTGCAGAAGGTCTGTTACAGAGAGCAGAGCTCGGAGACTGGGGTGCAGAAGTACTGTTGCAGAGAGGAGAGGTTGGAGACTGGGATGTAGAAAGATTGATGTTGAGAGCAGAGGTTGGAGACTGAGGTGCAGAAGCATCGCTACAGAGAGCAGAGTTTGGAGACCAGGGTGCAGTAGTATAGTTTCAGAGAGCACAGGTTGGAGACTGGGGTGCAGAAGAAATGTTGCAGAGAACAGAGGTTGGAGACTCGGGTGTAGAAGGACTGTTGCAGAGAGCAGAGGTTGGAGACTGAGGTGCAGAAGGACTGTTACAGAGAGCAGAGGTTTTAGACTGCTGTGCAGAGTAACTGATATGGAAAGTAGAGTTTGGAGACTGGGGTTCAGAAGGACTGTTACAGAGAGCGGAGTTTGTAGCCTGGGGTGCAGAAGGACAGGTGAAGAGAACAGAGGTTGGATACTGGGGTGCACAAGAGCCGTTGTCGAGAGATAAGATTGGAGACTGAAGTACAGAATGACTGTTACAGAGAGCAAAGTTTGGAGAATGGGGTGCAGAATGATCTTACAGAGAGCAGACTTTGGAGACTGGGATGCAGAAGGATCGTTGCAGAGAGCAGAGGTTGGATACTGGGGTGTAGAGGACTTTTGCAGAGAGCAGAGGTTGGAGACTGGAGTGCAATAGGCCTGTTACAGAGAGCAGAGTTTGGAGATTGGGTTGCAGAAAACCTGTTACAGAAAGTAGATGTTGGAGACTGGGGTGCAGAAGGATTGTTACAGATAGCACAGTTTGGAGACTGGGGTTTAGAAGGATTGTTGAAGAGAGCAGAAGTCAGATTGAGACTTAGAATGTGCCGCGACCCCTCACCAGCAAGGAGGACACGACACAGGATTCTTCTCTCAGAAGTTTATTCAGGGGGTACCTGACTACCTCTCCAATGGGTCGCTGAGCCCCCTCCGGACCCAGTCGGCGACCCTGCTCCACACCTAGACACATTATAATGAAGATGTCCAACATACAGAATAAGGAGAGAATTTTAAAAGCTGCAAGAGAAAAAAAGCAGATTACATTTAGGGGCAAACCAATCAGGATAACAGCTGATCTCTCAACACAGACCCTGAAAGCTAGAAGATCCTGGAATAACATATTTTAAACACTGAAAGAAAATGGGTTCCAACCAAGAATCGTGTATCCGGCGAAATTAAGCTTCAGGATAGAAGATGAAATTAAAACCTTCCATGATAAACAAAAGTTAAAAGAATTCGCAGCTAGAAAACCATCTCTTCAAAAAATTCTTGGCAAAACATTACAGGAAGAGGAAATGGAAAATAACATTGAAAACCAACAATGGGAGATAGGACAGTAAAGGGGGGAAATAGTCAAAGAGGATAACAAATCAGGTTTAGAAACATCAATAAACAAATATGGCTAGAAGAACAAATCATATCTCAATAATAACCCTAAATGTTAATGGTTTAAATTCACCAATTAAGAGACACAGGCTAGTAGAATGGATCACAAAAGAAGACCCAACAATATGCTGCCTACAGGAGACGCATCTGATAGAAAAAGATATTCATAGACTGAAGGTGAAAGGTTGGGAAAAATCATACCACTCATATGGAATGCGGAAACAAACAGGAGTGTCCATACTCATATCTAATAAAATAGATTTCAAGCCAAAGTTAATCAAAAGGGATAAAGAAGGACACTTCATACTGCTCAAGGGAACCATACACCAACAAGACATAACAATCATAAATATATATGCCCCAAATAATGGTGCAGCTGTGTTCATCAAGCAAACTCTCCTCAAGTTCAAGAGTCTAATAGACCACCATACAATAATCATGGGAGACTTCAACACACCTCTCTCACCACTGGACAGATCTTACAAACAAAAGTTAAATAAAGAAACTATAGAACTCAATAACACAATTAACAACCTAGACTTAATTGACATATATAGACTATACCACCCAAAATCAAGTAGTTACACTTTTTTCTCACTAGCACATGGAACCTTCTCAAAAATAGACCATATATTATGTCACAGGGCAACTCTTAGACAATATAAAGGGGTAGAGATAATACCATGCATCTTATCTGATCATAATGGAATAAAACTGAAAATCAATGATAAAAGAAGGAAGGAAAAATCAAGCATCACTTGGAGAATGAACAATAGGTTGCTCAATGATCAATGGGTTTTAGAAGACATCAAGGAGGAAATTAAAAATTTCTAGAGTTAAATGAAAACACAGACACAACATATCGGAATCTATGGGACACATTGAAAGCAGTTCTAAGAGGAAAATTCATTGCTTGGAGTTCATTCCTCAAAAAAAGAAAAAACCAACAAATAAATGATCTCATACTTCATCTCAAAATCCTAGAAAAAGAAGAGCAAAACAACAGCAAAAGAAGTAGAAGGCAAGAAATAATTAAAATCAGAGCTGAAATAAATGAAATTGAAACAAAAGAAACAATTGAAAAAATTGACAAGACTAAAAGTTGGTTCTTTGAAAAAATAAATAAAATTGACAGACCCTTAGCCATGCTAACGAAGAGAAGAAGAGAGAGAACTCAAATTACTAACATACGGGATGAAAAATGTAATATCACAACAGACACTTCAGAAATACAGAAGATAATCAGAAATTATTTTGAATCCTTATACTCCAATAAAATAGAAGATAGTGAAGGCATAGATAAATTCCTTAAGTCTTATGACCTGCCCAGATTGAGTCAGGAGGATATAGACAACCTAAACAGACCAATAACAATAGAGGAAATAGAAGAAACCATCAAAAGATTACCAACTAAGAAAAGCCCAGGACCGGATGGGTATACAGCAGAGTTTTACAAAACCTTTAAAGAGGAACTAACACCAATACTTTTCAAGCTATTTCAAGAAATAGAAAAAGAGGGAGAACTTCCAAATTCATTCTACGAGGCCAACATCACCCTGATTCCGAAACCAGACAAAGACACTTCAAAGAAAGAAAACTACAGACCAATATCTCTAATGAACCTTGATGCAAAAATCCTCAATAAAATTCTGGCGAATCGGATTCAAATACATATCAAAAAAATTATACATCATGATCAAGTAGGATTCATCCCTGGGATGCAAGGCTGGTTCAATATACGGAAATCAATAAATGTTATTCACCGCATCAATAGACTTAAAAATAAGAACCATATGATCATCTCGATAGATGCAGAAAAAGCATTCGACAAAGTACAGCATCCTTCATGTTCAAAACTCTAGAAAAATTAGGGATAACTGGAACATACCTCAACATTGTAAAAGCAATCTACGATAAGCCACAGACCAGCATCATTCTGAATGGAGAAAAATTGAAGGCATTCCCTCTAAGATCTGGTACAAGACAGGGATGCCCTCTCTCACCACTTCTGTTCAACATAGTCCTCAAAACACTGGCCAGAGCAATTAGACAGACGAAAAAAATTAAAGGCATAAAAATAGGAAAAGAAGAACTTAAATTATCACTATTTGCAGATGATATGATCCTATACCTAGCAGACCCAAAAGGGTCTACAAAGAAGCTATTAGAGCTAATAAATGAATTCAGCAAAGTGACAGGATATAAGATCAACACGCATAAATCAAAGGCATTCCTGTATATCAGTGACAAATCCTCTGAAACGGAAATGAGGACAACTACTCCATTCACAATATCCCCCCAAAAAATAAAATACTTGGGAATCAACCTAACAAAAGAGGTGAAAGATTTATATAATGAAAATCATAGAACCCTAAAGAAAGATATAGAAGAAGTCCTTAGAAGATGGAAAAATATACCCTGCTCATGGATAGGTAGAACTAACATCATCAAAATGGCGATATTACCAAAAGTTCTCTATAAGTTCAATGCAATGCCAATCAAAATCCCAATGGAATTTCTTGTAGAAATAGATAAAAGAATCATGAAATTCATATGGAATAATAAAAGACCCAGAATAGCAAAAACAATGCTAAGCAGGAAGTGTGAATCAGGCGGTATAGCGATACCAGACTTCAAACTATACTACAGAACAATAGTAACAAAAACAGCATGGTACTGGTACCAAAACAGGCGGGTGGACCAATGGTACAGAATAGAGGTCACAGAAACCAATCCACAAAACTACAACTATCTTATATTTGATAAAGGGGCTAAAAGCATGCAATGGAGGAAGGATAGCATCTTCAACAAATGGTGCTGGGAAAACTGGAAATCCATTTGCATCAAAATGAATCTGAACCCCTGTCTCTCGCCATGCACAAAAGTTAACTCAAAATGGATTAAGGAGCTTGATATTAAATCAGAGACACGGCATCTGATAGAAGAAAAAGTTGGTTATGATCTACATACTGTGGGATCCGGCCCCAAATTCCTCAATAGGACACCCATAGCGCAAGAGTTAACAACCAGAATCAACAAATGGGACTTACTCAAACTAAAAAGTTTTTTCTCAGCAAAAGAAACAATAAGAGAGATAAACAGGGAGCCTACATCCTGGGAACAAATCTTTAATCCACACACTTCAGATAGAGCCCTAATAACCAGAATATACAAAGAACTCAAAAAATTAGACAATAAGATAACAAATAACCTAATCAATAAATAGGCCAAGGACCTGAACAGACAGTTCTCAGAGGAGGACATACAATCAATCAATAAGTACATGAAAAAATGCTCACCATTGCTAGCAGTTAGAGAAATGCAAATCAAAACTACCCTAAGATACCACCTCACTCCAGTAAGATTGGCAGCCATTAGGAAGTCAAAAAACAATAAGTGCTGGAGAGGATGTGGGGAAAAGGACACTCTTGTTCATTGCTGGTGCGACTGCAAATTGGTGCAGCCAATTTGGAAAGCAGTATGGAGATTTCTTGGAAAGCTGGGAATAAAACCACCATTTGACCCAGCTATTCCCCTTCTCGGTCTATTCCCTAAAGACCTAATAAGAGCATGTTACAGAGACACTGCTACAATGATGTTCATAGCAGCACAATTCACTATAGCAAGATTATGGAATCAGCCTAGATGTCCTTCAATAGATGAATGGATAAAAAAATGTGGCATTTATACACAATGGAGTATTACTCTGCATTAAGGAACGACAAAATCATAGAATTTGGAGGGAAATGGATGGCATTAGAGCAGATTATGCTAAGTAAAGCTAGTCAATCATTAAAAAACAAATACCAAATGACCCCTTTGATATAAGGGGAGTAAACAAGGACAGGGTAAGGACGAAGAGCTTGAGAAAAAGATTTACATTAAACAGGGATGAGAAAAGGGGAGGGGAGGGGAGGGGAGAGGAGGGGGGATAGTAGAGAATAGGACAGACAGCAGAATACATCAGACACTAGAAAGGCAATATGTCAATCAATGGAAGGGTAACTGATGTGAAACAGCAATCTGTATACGGGGTAAAGTTGGGAGTTCATAACCCACTTGAATCAAACTGTGAAAGATGATGTATTAAGAACTGTGTAATGTTTTGAACGACCAACAATAAAAAAAAAGAAGTTTATTCAGGCCTTTAATTATGTGTCTCTGGAAGCTTCTCCTTCTCATCCGCACCCCCCAGCCTAATAAAGCATACGAAGTCCCAATGCAAAGCCGCCATGTGGATCTTTCTCACAGGGTTTATTACAGCTATGTGCCAACTCTCCCAAAACAAGGAGTTGTTTATCACAAACCACAGCGGAGCCAGCGCCATCTTGTAATGGCGACCATAATCTGCATAAGCGGCAGAAACGGCTCACCACAAGAAGGACTGTCACAGAGAGCAGAGGTTGAAAATTGGAATGCAGAAGGACCGTTATAGAGAGAAGAGGATGGAGATTGCCAAACAGAAGGACTGTTACAGAGAGCAGAGTTTGGAGACTGGGGTACAGAAGGACCTTTGCAGAGAGCAGATGTGGGAGACTGGGATGCAGAAGGATCCTTGCAGAGAGCAGAGGTTTAAGACTGAGGTGCAGAAGGATCGCTAGAGAGAGCAGAGTTTGAGGACCGGGGTTCAGTAGGATAGTTTCAGAGAGCACAGGTTGGAGACTGGGGTGCAGAAGAAATGTTGCAGAGAGCAGAGGTTGGAGACTGGGGTGCAGAAGGACTGTAGCAGAGAGCAGAGGTTGAAGACTTAAGTTTAAAAGGACTGGTGCAGAGAGCAGACGTTGGAGACTGAGGTGCAGAAGGACTGTTACAGAGAGCAGAGGTTTTAGAGTGGGTGAAGAATAACTGATACTGAAAGTAGAGTTTGGAGACTGGGGTGCAGAAGGACTGTTACTGAAAGCAGAGTGTGTAGCCTGCGGTGCAGAAGGACAGCTGCAGAGAACAGAGGTTGGATACTGGGGTGCACAAGGGCCGTTGCAGAGTGATGAGGTTGGAGAATGAGGTGCAGAATGACTGTTACAGAGAGAAAAGTTTGGAGAACGGTGTGCAGAAGGATCTTACAGAGAGCAGAATTTGGAGACTGGGATGCAGAATGATTGTTGCAGAGAGCAGAGGTTGGAGACTGGGGTGTAGAAGGACTTTTGCAGAGAGCAGAGGTTGGAGACTGTGGTGCAGAAGGCCTGTTACAGAGAGCAGAGTTTAGAGACTGGGTTGCAGAAAACCTGTTACAGAGAGCAGATGTTGGAGACTGGGTGCAGAAGGATTGTTACTGATGGCACAGTTTGGAGACTGTTGTTTAGAAGGATTGTTGCAGAGAGCAGAAATTTCAGATTGAGGCTTAGAAGGACTGGTACAGAGAGCAGAGGTTGGAAATTATGGTGCAGAAGGACCGTTATAGAGAGAAGAGGTTGGGGACTTCCGTAGACAAGGACTGTTACAGAGAGCAGAGTTTGGAGACTGGGGTGCAGAAGGACCATTGAAGAGATCAGATGTGGGAGACTGGGGTGCAAAAGAACTATTACAGAGAGCAGATGTTGGAGACACAGGTGCAGAAGGATTTTTACAGAGAGCAGTTTTAAAGACTGGGGTGCAGGAGGACAATTAGAGAGAGCAAAGGATGGAGACTGAGGTGCAGAAAGACTTTTACAGAAAGCAGAGGTTGGAGACTGAGGTGGAGAAAGATCTTGCATAGATTAGAGTTTGGAGACTGGGGTGCAGATGGACTATTACAGAAAACAGAGGTTGGCAATTGGGTAGCAGATGGACCGTTACAAAGAGAAGAGGTTGGAGACTGCGATACAAAAGGACTTTTACAGAGAGCAGAGTTTGGAGACTGGGTAGAAGAAGGATCGTTGCAGAGAGCAGATGTTGGAGACTGGTGTGTAGAAGGACTTTTGCACAGAGCAGAGGTTTGAGACTGGGGTGCAGAAGGACTGTTGCGGAGAGCAGAGTTTGGAGACTGAGGTGCAGAAGGACTGTTAAAGAGAGCAGAGGTTTCAGACTGGGGTGCAGAATAAGTGATTCGGAAAGTAGAGTTTGGAGACTGGGGTGCAGAAGGATTGTTACAGAGAGCAGAGTTTGTATCCTGGGGTGCAGAAGGACTGCTGCAGAGAACAGAGGTTGGATACAGAGGTGCAAAAGGGCCCTTGCAGAGATATGAGTTTGGATACTGAGGTGCAGAATGACTGTTACAGAGAGCAAAGTTTGGAGAACAGGGTGCAGAAGGATATTAAACAGAGCAGATGTTGGAGACTGGGATTCAGAAGGATCGTTGCAGAGAGCAAAGGTTGGAGACTGGGGTGTAGAAGGACTTTTGCAGAGAGCAGAGGTTGGAGACTGGGTGCAGAAAGCCTGTTACAGAGAGCAGAGTTTGGAGACTGGGGTTGCAGAAGACCTGTTACAGAGAGCAGATGTTGGAGACTGGGGTGCAGAAGGATTGTTACAGATAGCACAGTTTGAAGACTGGGGTTTAGAAAGATTGTTGCAGAGAGCAGGGTTTCAGTCTGTGGCTTAGAAGGACTGTAACAAAGAGCAGAGTTTGGAGTTTGAGGTGCAGACGGACTGTTTCAGAAAACAGAGGTTGGCATTTGGGGTGCAGAAGTACCGTTATAGAGAGAAGAGGTTGAAGACTGCGGTACAGAAGGACTGTTACAGTGAGCAGAGTTTGGAGACTGGGGTGCAGAAGAACTGTTACAAAGAGCAGACGTTGGAGACAGAGGTGCAATAGGATTGTTACAGAGAGCAGAGATTGGAGACTGGGGTGCAGAAGGACCAATAGAGAGAGCAAAGAATGGAGACTGAGGTGCAGAAAGACTTTTACAGAGAGCAGAGGTTGGAGACTGAGGTGCAGAAGGATCGTTGAAGAGAGAAGATTTTAAAGACTGGGGTCCCGAAGGACTGTTACAGAAAGCAGAGGTTCACAATTGGGGAGCAGATTGACCGTTACAAAAAGAAGAGGTTGGAGACTGTGATACAAAAAGGACTTTTACAGAGAGCAGAGTTTGGAGACTGGATAGAAGAAGGATCGTTGCAGAGAGCAGATTTTGGAGACTGGGGTGCAGAAGGACTGTCACAGAGAGCACAGGTTGGAGACTGGGGTGAAGAAGAAATGTTACAGAGAGCAGAGTTTGGAGACCTGGGTGCAGAAGGACTGATACAGAGAGAAGAGTTTGGAGGCTGGGGTGCAGAAGGACCGTTACAGATTGCAGAGGTTGGATACTGAGGTGCAGAAAGATTTTTACAGAGAGGAAAGCTTGGAGACAGGGGTGTCAAAGGATTCTTACAGAGAGCAGAGGATGGAGACTGGGGTGCAGAAGGAGTTTTACAGAGAGCAGAGTTTGGAGATTGGGGTTTAGATGAAATGTTACAGAAAGCAGAGGTTGGAGACTGTGGTGCAGGAGACCTGTTACAGAGAGCAGAGTTTGGACATGAGGTACAGAAAGATTGTTACAGAGAGCAGAGGTTGGACACTGATGTGCAGAAGGACTGCTAAAGGGAGGAGAGCTTGGAGACTGGGTTGCAGAAAGACTGTTGCAGAGAGCAGAGGTTGGAGACTGGGATGCAGAAGGATCTCTAAAGAGAGTAGAGTTTGGCGACCGGGGTGCAGTAGGATAGTTAGAGAGAGCACAGTTTGGAGACTGGGATGCCGAAGAAATGTTGAAGAGAGCAGAGGTTAAAGACTGGGGTACACAAGGACTGTTGCAGAGAGCAGAGTTTGTAGACTGGTGTGTAGAAGGACTGTTGCAGAGAGCAGACGTTGAAGACTGGGATGCAGAAAGATCGTTGCAGAGAGTAGATGTTGGATACTGGGTTATAATAAGACGTTTGCATAAAGCAGAGGTTGGAGACTGGGGTGCAGAAGGTCTGTTGCAGAGAGCAGAGTTTGTAGCCTGGGTGCAGAAGGACAGCTGCAGAGAACAGAGCTTAGATACTGGGGTTCACAAGGGCCGTTTCAGAGAGATGAGGTTGGAAACTGAGGTGCAGAATGACAGTTACAGAGAGCAAAGTTTGGAGAACGTGGTGCAGAAGGATCTTAGAAGGAGCAGACGTTGGAGACTGGGAAGCAGAAGGATTGTTGCAGGGAGCAGAGGTTGGAGACTGGGGTGTAGAAAGACTTTTGCAGAGAGCCGAGTTTGGAGACTGGGGTGGAGAAGACCTGTTACAGAGAGCAGAGGATGGAGACTAGGGTGCAGAAAAATTGTTGCAGACAGCAGAGTTTTTAGACTGATTCTTAGAAGGGACTGTTACAGAGAGCAGAGGTTGGAATCTGAGGTGCAGAAGGACTGTTACAGAAAGCAGAGGTCTTCAATTGGGGTGCAGAAGGACCGTTACAGAGAGAAGAGTTTGGAGACTGCGGTACAGAAGGACTGTTAGAGAGAGCAGAGATTGGAGACTTTGGTGCAGAAGGACCGTTGTAGAGAGCAGATGCTGGAGACTAGGGTGCAGAAGGAATGATACAGAGAGCAGACATTGGAGACTGAGGTGCAGAAGGATTGATACAGAGAGCAGAGGTTGGAGACTGCGGTACAAAAGGACCATTACAGAGAGCAGAGTTTGGATACTGGGGTGTAGAAGAACTGTTACAGAGAGGAGAGGTTGGAGAAAGGGATGGAAAAGGATCTTCCAGAGAAAAGAGTCTGCAGACTGGGATGCAGAGGACTGTTGCAGAGAGCAGAGGTTGGAGACTGAGGTTCAGAAGGATCGTTGCAGAGAAAGGAGGTTGGAGACTTGGGTGCAGAAAGACTGTTACAGAGAGCAGAGATTCGATATTGGGGTGCAGAAGAACTGTTACAGAGAGCAGAGGTTGGAGTCTGGGGTGCAGTAAGCCTGTTACAGAGAGCAGAGGTTGGAGACTGAGGTGCAGAAAGACTGTTACAGAGAGCAGAGTTTGGAGACTGAGGTGCAGAAGGATTGGTTCAGAGAGAAGTGGTTGGAGACTAGGTGTAGAAGGACCGTTACAGAGTGCAGAGTTTGGAATCTGTGGTGCAGAAGGATCGTTGCAGAAAGCAGAGGTTGGAGACTGAGGTCAGAAATACAGTTAAAGAGAGCACAGTTTGGAGACTGGGGTGCAGAAGAAATGTTGCAGTGAGCAGAGATTGGAGATTGTGGTACAGAAGTACTGTTACAAAGAACAGAGGGTGGAGACTGGGGTGCAGAAGGAATGTCACCTAGAGCAGAGTTTGGTAACTGGGGTGGAGAAGGATGTTACAGAGAGCAGAGGCTGGAGACTGGGGTCAGAAGGACTGTTGCAGAGAACAGAAGTTGGAGACTGGGGTGCAGAAGGATCATTGCAGAGAGCAGAGGTATGAGATTTAGGTGCAGAAGGATCGCTACAGAGAGCAGAGTTTGGAGACCGGTGTGCAGTAGGATAGATACAGAGAGCACAGGTTGGAGCCTAGGGTGTAGAAGAAATGTTGAAGAGAGCAGAGGTAGGAGACTGGGGTGCACAAAGACTGTAGCAGAGAGCAGACTTTGGAGACTGGGGTGTAGAAGGACTGTTGCAGAGAGCAGACGTCGGAGACTGGGATGCAGAAGGATCGTTGCAGAGAGCAGATGTTGGAGACTGGTGTGTATAAGGACTTTTGCACAGAGCAGAGGTTAGAGACTGGAGTGCAGAACGACTGTTGCGGAGAGCAGAGTTTGGAGACTGAGGTGCAGAAGGACTGATAAGGGAGCAGAGGTTTCAGACTGGGGTGCAGAATAAGTGATTCGAAAAGTAGAGTTTGGAGACTGGGGTGCAGAAGGATTGTTACAGAGAGCAGAGTTTGTAGCCTGGGGTGCAGAAGGACTGCTGCAGAGAACAGAGGTTGGATACAGAGGTGCAGAAGGGCCCTTGCAGAGAGATGAGTTTGGAGACTGAGGTGCAGAATGACTGTTACAGAGAGCAAAGTTTGGAGAACAGGGTGCAGAAGGATATTAAACAGAGCAGATGTTGGAGACTGGGATTCAGAAGGATCGTTGCAGAGAGCAGAGGTTGGAGACTGGGGTGTAGAAGGACTTTTGCAGAGAGCAGAGTTTGGAGACTGGGGTGCAGAAGGCCTGTTACAGAGAGCAGAGTTTGGAGACTGGGTTGCAGGAGACCTGTTACAGAGAGCAGATGTTGTGGACTGGGGTGCAGAAGGATTGTTACAGATATCACAATTTGGAGACAGGGGTTTAGAAGGATTGTTGCAGAGAGCAGAAGTTTCAGACTGAGGCTTAGAAGGACTGTTACAGAGAGCAGAGGTTGGAAATTGGGGTGTAGAAGTACCGTTATAGAGAGAAGAGGTTGGAGACTGCCGTACAGAAGGACTGTTACAGACAGCAGAGTTTGGAGACTGGGGTGCAGAAGGACCGTTGCAGAGAGCAGATGTGGAAGACTGGGATGCAGAAGGATCATTGCAGAGAGCAGAGGCTGGAGACTGAGGTGCAGAAGGAATGTTAAAGAAAGCAAAGGTTTTAGACTGGGGTGCAGAATAACTGATACAGAAAGTAGAGTTTGGAGACTGTGGTGAGGAAGGACTGTTACAGAGAGCAGAGTTTTTAGCCTGCGATTCAGAACGACAGCTGCAGAGAACAGAGGTTGCATACTGAGGTGCACAAGGGCCATTGCAGAGAGATGAGGTTGGAGATTGAGGTGCAGAATGACTGTTACAGAGAGCAAAGTTTGGAGAACGGGGTGCGGAAGCATCTTACAGAGAGCAGACCTTAGAGACTGGGATGCAGAAGGATCGTTACAGAGAGCAGAGGTTGGAGACTGGGATGTAGAAGGATTTTTGCAGAGAGCAGAGGTTAAAAAATGGGTTGAAGAAGGCCTGATACAGAGAGCAGAGTTTGGAGACTGGGTTGCAGAAAACCTGTTACAGAGATCAGGTGTTAGAGACTGGGGTGCAGAAGGATTGTTACAGATAGCACAGTTTGGAGACTGTTGTTTAGAAGAATTGTTGCAGAGAGCAGAAGTTTCAGACTGAGGCTTAGAAGGACTGTTACAGAGAGGAGAGTTTGGAAATTGGGATGCAGAAGGAGCGTTATTTAGAGAAGAGTTTGGTGACTGTGGTGCAGAAGGACCAGTTCAGAGAGCAGATGTGGGAGACTGGGGTGTAGTAGGACTGTTACAGAGAGCAGACGTTGGAGACAGAGGTGCAGAAGGATTGTTACAGAGATCAGAGATTGGAGACTGAGGTGCAGAAGGACTTTACAGAGAGCAGAGGTTGGAGACTGAGGTGTAGAAAGATTGGTGCAGAGAGAAGAGTTTGGAGACTTGGGTGCAGAAGGACTATTACAGAAAACAGAGGTTGGCAATTGGGGAGCAGATGAACCGTTACAAAGAGAAGAGGTTGGAGACTGCAATAAAAAAGGACTTTTACAGAGAGCAGAGTTTGGAGACTGGATAGAAGAAGGATCATTGCAGAGAGCAGATACTAGAGACTGAGGTGCAGAAGGACTGTTACAGAGAGCACAGGTTGGAGACTGGGGTGCAGAAGAAATTTTGCAGACAGCAGAGTTTGAAGACTTGGGTGCATAAGGACTTTAGCAGAGATCAAAGTTTGGAGACTGTGGTGCATAAGGACTGATACAGAGATCAGAGTTTGGAGACTGGGGTGCAGAAGAATCGTTTCAGAGAGCAGACGTTGGAATCTAAGGTGCAGAAGGATCGTTACACAGAGCAGATTTTGGTTACTGGGATGTAAAAGGACTGCTGCAGAGAGCAGAGGTTGGAGACTGTGCAAAAGGACTGATACATAGAGCAGATGTTGGAGACTGGGGTGCAGAAGGACTGTTAAGATAGCACAATTTTGAGACTGGGTTGCAGAAAGATCTTACAGAGAGCATTTTGTAAACTGAGGTTCAGAAGGACTGTTACATATAGCAGAGTTTGGAAACTCGGTTGCAGAAAAATATTTGCAGAGAGCCGAGTTTTCAGACTGAGGTGCAAAAGGACTGTTTCAGAGAGCAAATGTTTGATCTTGGGGTGCAGAACGACTTAAACAGAGAGCAGAGGTTGGAGACTGTGTTTTAGAAGGATTCTTGCAGAGAGAAGAGTTTGGACACTGAGTTGCAGAAGGATCGTTGCAGTGAGAAGAGGGTGGAGACTGGGGTTCAGAAAGCCTGTTACAGAGAGCAGAATTTGGAGACTGGGGTGCATAAGACCTGTTACAGAGTGCAGAGGTTGAAGACTGGGGTGCAAAAAACCTGTTACAGAGAGCAGAGTTTGGGGACTGGGTTGCAGAAGACTGTTACAGAGAGTAGCGTTTGGAGAATGGGTTGCAGAAGGATCTTACAAAGAGCAGAGGTTGGAGACTGAGGTGCAGAAAGACTTTTAGAGAAAGTAGAGGGTGGAGACTGGGGTGCAGAAAGAGTGTTACACAGAGCAGAGTTTGGAGATTGGGGTGCAGAAGAACTGTTACTGAGAGCAGAGGTTGGAAACAGGGGTGCAGAAGGACTGTTTCAGAGAGAAGAGTTTGGAGAGTGAGATGCAGAAGGACTGTTACAGAGAGAAGATTTTGGAAACTGGGATGTGTAAGGACACTTTCAGAGCAGAGTTTGAAGCCTCGGTAGAAGAAGGATTGTTGCAGAGAGCAGATGTTGAATACTGGGGTGCAGAAGGACTATTAAGGAGAGCAGAGGTTGGAGACTGAGGTGCAGAACGATCATTTCTGAGTGCAGAGGTTTGAGACTGGGGTGCAGAAGGACTGTTACAGATTGAAGAACTTGGAGACTGAGTTGCAGAATGACTTTTACAGAGAGGAGAGGTTGGAGACTTTGGTGAAAAAGGATTCTTATAGAGTGCAAAGGATGAAGACTGAGGTTCAGAAGGATCGTTGTAGAGAGCTGAGTTTGGAGTCTGGGGTGCAGCAGGACAGTTACAGAGAGCAAAGTTTGGAGACTTGGGTGCAGAAGGACTGTTGAAGAGAGCAGAGGTTGGAGACTGAGGTTCAGAAGGATCGTTGAAGAGAAAAAAGGTTGGAGACTGGAGTGCAGAAGGACTGTTACAGAGAGCAGAGATTCGAGATCGGGGTGCAGAAAAACTGTTACAGAGAGCAGAGGTTTGAGACTGGGGTGAAGAAGGACTGTTACAGAGAGCAGAGGTTGGAGACTGAGGTGCAGAAAGATTGGTACAGAGAGAAGAGTTTGGAGATTAGGTGTAGAAGGACTGTTACAGAGTGCAGAGGTTGGAAACTGAGGTGAAGAAGTATTGTTGCAGAGAGCAGAGGTTGGAGACTGAGGTGCAGAAGGAACGTTACAGAGAGCAGTGGTTTGAGACTGGGGTCAGTAAGAGAGTTACAGAGAGCACAGTTTAGAGACTGGGGTGCAGAACAAATGTTGCAGTGAGCAGAGATTGGAGACTGCCGTACAAAAGTACTGTTACAAAGAGCAGAGTGTGGAGACTGGGTTGCAGAAGGAATGTCACCTAGAGCAGAGTTAGGAAACTGCGGTGCAGAAGGATGTTACAGAGAGCAGAGGCTGGAGATTAGGGTCAGAAGGACTGTTGCAGAGAACAGAAGTTGGAGACTGGGGTGCAGAAGGATCGTTGCAGAGAGCAGAGGTTGGAGACTTAGGTGCAGAAGGATCACTACAGAGAGCAGAGTTTGGAGAACGGGGTGCAGTAGGATAGTTACAGAGATCACAGGTTGAAGACTGGGGTGCAGAAGAAATGTTGAAGAGAGAAGTGGTTGGATACTGGGGTGTAGAAGGACTGTAGCAGATAGCAGAATTTGGAGGCTGGGGTGCAGAAGGACTGTTGCAGAGAGCGGATGTTGGAGACTGGGATGCAGATGGATCCTTACAGAGAGCAGATATTGGAGACTGTTGTGTAGAAAAACTTTTGTACAGAACAGAGGTTGGAGACTGGGGTGCAGAAGGACTGTTGCGGAGAGCAGAGTTTGGAGACTGAGGTGCATAAGGACTGTTACAGAGAGCATAGGTTTTAGACTGGGGTGCAGAATAACTAATATGGAAAGTAGACATTGGAGACTGGGGTGCAGAAGGACTGTTAAAGAGAGCCGAGTTTGTAGCCTGGGGTGCAGAAGGACTGCTGCAGAGAACAGAGGTTTGATACTGGGGTGCAGAAGGGCCGTTGCAGAGACATGAGATTTGAGACTGAGGTGCAGAATGACTGTTACAGAAAGCAAAGTTTGGATAACGAGGTGCAGAAGGCCTGTAACAGAGAGTAGAGTTTGGAGACTGGGTTGCAGAAGACCTGTTTCAGAGAGCAGATTTTGGAGACTGGGGTGCAGAAGGATATTTATAGATAGAACAGTTTGGAGACTAAGGTTTAGAAGGATTGTTGCAGAGAGCAGAGGTTTCAGACTGAGGCTTAGAAGGACTGTTACAGAGAGTAGAGGTTGGAGTCTTAGGTGCAGAAGGACTGTTTCAGAAAGCAGATGTTGGCAATTGGGGTGCATAAGTACCGTTATATAGAGAATAGGTTGGAGACTGCGGTACAGAAGGACTGTTACAGAGAGCAGACGTTGGAAACAGAGGTGCAGAAGGTTTGTTACAGAGAGCAGAGATTGGAGACTGGGGTGCAGAAGGACCATTACAGAGAGCAAAGGATGGAGACTGATGTGCAGAAGGACTTTTACAGAGAGCAGAGGTTGGAGACTGAGGTGCAGAAAGATCGTTGCAGAGAGAAGAGTTTGGAGACTGGGGTGCAGAACGAGTGTTACAGAGAGCAGAGTTTGGAGATTGGGGTGCAGAAGAACTATTACTGAGATAAGAGGTTAGAGACAGGGGTACAGAAGGACTGTTTTAGAGAGCAGTGTTTGGAGACTGGGGTGCAGAATGACTGTTACATAGAGTTGATTTTGGAAACTGAGATGTAAAAGGACTATTGCAGAGAACAGAGGTTGAAGCCTGGGGAGAAGAAGGATCATTGCAGAGAGCAGATGTTGGAGACTGGGTGCAGAAGGACTATTAAAGAGACCATAGTTTGAAGACTGAAGTGCAGAAAGATCATTTCTGAGTTCAGAGGTTTGAGACTGGGGTGCAGAAGGACTGTTACGGATTGCAGAACTTGGAGACAGAGGTGCAGAAGGACTTTTACAGAGAGGACAGATTGGAGACTGGGGTGCATAAGTATTCTTACAGAGAGCAGAGAATGGAGACTGGGGTGCAGAAGGATCGTTGCAGAGAGCAGTGCTTGGAGAATGATTTGAAGAAGGATCGCTACTGAGAGCAGAGTTTGGAGACTGGTGTGCAGCAGGACAGTTACTGAGAGCACAGGTTGGAGACTTGGGGGCAGAAGAAATGTTGCAGAGAGCAGAGGTTGGAGACTGAAGTGCAGAAGTACTGTAGCAAAGAGAAGAGTTTGGAGACTGGGGTGCAGAAGGACTGTTGCAAAGAGCAGTTGTTGGAGACTGGAATGCAGAAGGATCATTGCAGAGAGCAGAGGTTGGAGTCTGCGGTTTAGAAGGACTGTTGCAGAAAACAGAGGTTTGAGACTGAGGTGCAGAAGGATCGTTGCATAGAGAAGAGGTTGGAGACTGGGGTGCAGACGGCCTGTTACAGAGAGCAGAGTTTGGAGACTGGGGTGCAGAAGACCTGTTACAGAAAGCAGAGGTTGGAGACTTGGGTGCAAAAGGATTGTTACAGATAGCACAGTTCGGAGACTGGGGTGCAGAATGATTGTTGCAGACAGCAGAGGTTTCAGACTGAGGCTTAGAAGGACTGTTTCAGAGAACAGAGGTTGGAATCTGAGGTGCAGAAGGACTGTTACAGAAAGCAGAGTTTCGCAATTGGGGTGCAGAAGGACCGTTATAGAGAGAAGAGTTTGGAGACTGCTGTACAGAAGGACTGTTAGAGAGAGATGAGTTTGGAGACTTTGGTGCAGAGGGACCGTTGTAGAGAGCAGATGTTGGAGACTGAGGTGCAGAAAGATTGATACAGAGAGCAGAGGTTGGAGACTGCGGTACAGATGGACCATTACAGAGAGCAAAGGTTGTAGACTGAGGTGCAGAAGGACTTATAGAGAGAGCAGAGGTTGGACACTGGGGTGCAGAAGGACCTTAACAGAGAGGAAGGGTTGGAGAAAGGGATGCAAAAGGATCTTACAGAGAGCAGAGTCTGGAGACAAGGGTGCAGAAGGATTGTTGCAGAGAGCAGTGGATAGAGATTGAGGTTCAGAAGGATCGTTGCAGAGAAAAGAGGTTGGAGACTGCGGTGAGAAAGAATGTTACAGAGCAGAGATTTGAGATTGGGGTGAAGAAGAACTGTTACAGTGAGAAGAGGTTGAAGACTGGGGTGCAGTAAGCCTGTTACAGAGAGCAGAGATTGGAGACTGAGGTGCAGAAAGACTGTTACAGAGAGCAGAGTTTGGAGACTGAGGTGCAGAAGGATTGGTACAGAGAGAAGAGTTTGGAGACTAGGTGTTGAAGGACTGTTACAGAGTGAAGAGGTTGGAAACTCTGGTGCAGAAGGATTGTTGCAGAGATCAGAGGTTGAAAACTGAGGTGCAGTAGGATCGTTGCAGAGAGCAGAGGTTGGAGACTGAGGTGCAGAAGGATCGTTGCAGAGAGTAGAATTTGAGGACTGAGGTGCAGAAGGATTGTTACAGAGAGAAGAGTTTGGAATCTGAGGTGCAGAACGACTGTTACAGAAAGAAGAGGTTGGCAATTGTGGTGAAGAAGGACAGTTATAGAGAGAAGAGGTTGGAGACTGTGGTACAGAAGGACTGTTAGAGAGAGCAAAGTTTGGAGACTTTGGTGCAGAAGGACCATTGTAGAGAGCAGATGTTGGAGAATAGGGTGCAGAAGGACTTTTACAGAGAGCAGACGTTGGAGACTGAGGTGCAGAAGGATTGTTCCAGAGAGCAGAGGTTCGAGATTGGGGTGCAGAAGAACTGTTACAGAGAGCAAAGGTTGGAGACTGGGGTGCATAAAGCCTGTTACAGAGAGCAGAGTTTGGAGACTGAGGTGCAGAAAGACTGTTAAAGAGAGCAGAGGTTAATGACTGAGGTGCAGAAGAATTGGTACAGAGAGGAGAGTTTGGAGACTGAAGTGTAGAAGGACTGTTACAGAGAGCAGTGGTTGGAAACTGGGGTGCAGATGGATCGTTGCAGAGAGCAAAGGTTGGAAACTGAGGTGCAGAAGGATCGTTGCAGAGAGCAGAGGTTGGAGACTGAGTTGCAGAAGGATCGTTAAAGAGAGCAGAGGTTGGAGACTGGGGTCAGAAAGACAGTTGCAGAGAGCACAGTTTGCAGACTGGGGTGCAGAAGAAATGTTGCAGTGAGCAGAGTTTTGAGACTGCAGTACAGAAGTACTGTTACAAAGAGAAGAGGGTGGAGACTGAGGTGCAGAAGGAATGTCACCTAGAGCAGAGTTAGGAAACTGGGGTGTTGAAGGATGTTACAGAGAGCAGAGGCTGGAGACTGAGGTCAGAAGGACTGTGGCAGAAAACAGACGTTGGAGACTGGGGTGCAGAAGGATCGTTGCAGAGAGCAGAGTTTGGAGACTGAGGTGCAGAAGGATCGCTACAGAGAGCAGAGTTTGGAGACCGGTGTGCAGTAGGATAGTTACAGAAAGCACAGTTTAAAGACTGGGGTGCAGAATAGATGTTGTAGAGAGCAGAGGTTGGAGACTGGGGTGCAGAAGGACTGTAGCAGAGAGCAGAGGTTTGAGACTGGTGTGTAGAAAAACTGTTGCAGAGAGCAGACATTGGAGACTGGGATGCAGAAGGATCGTTGCAGAGAGCAGATGTTAGAGACTGGTGTGTAGAAAAATTTTTGCAGAGAGCAGAGGTTGGAGACTGGGGTGCAGAAGGACTGTTGCAGAGAGCAGAGGTTGGAGACTGAGGTGCAGAAGGACTGTTACAGAGAGCAGAGGTTTTAGACTGGGGTGCAGAATAACTGATATGGAAATTAGAGTTTGGAGACTGGGGTGCAGAAGGACTGTTACAGAGAGCAGAATTTGTAGCCTGGTGTTCAGAAGGACTGCTGCAGAGAACAGAGGTTGGAAACTGGGGTGCAGAAGGGCCGTTGAAGAGGAATGAGGTTGGAGACTGAGGTGCAGATTAACTGTTACAGAGAGCAAAGTTTGAAAAAGGGGGTGCAAAAGGATCTTACAGAGAGCAGAGGTTAGAGACTGGGGTGCAGAAGGACTGTTGCAGAGAGTAGAGGTTGGAGACTGAGGTGCAGAAGAATCGTTGCAGAGAGAAGAGGTTGGAGACTGGGGTGCAGAAGGCCTGTTACAGAGAGCAGACTTTGGAGACTGAGTTGCAAAAGACCTGTTACAGAGAGCAGATTTTTGAGACTGGGGTGCAGAAGGATTGTTACAGATAGCACAGTTTGGAGACTGGGGTTTAGAAGGATTGTTGCAGAGACCAGAGTTTTCAGACTGAGGCTTAGAAGGACTGTTACAGAGAGCAGATTTTGGAGTCTCAGGTGCAGAAGGACTGTTTCAGAAAGCAGAGGTTGGTAATTGGGTTGGGGAAGTATCGTTGTAGAGAGAAGAGGTTGAAGACTGCGGTACAGAAGGACTTTTACAGAGAGCAGACGTTGGAGACAGAGGTGCAGAAAGACTTTTAAAGAGAGCAGAATTTGGAGACTGAGGTGCAGAAGGATCGTTGCAGAGAGAAGATTTTGGAGACTGGGGTGCAGAAGGACTGTTACAGAAAGCAGAGGTTTGCAATTTGGGAGCAGATTGACCATTACAAAGAGAAGAGTTTGGAGACTGCGATACAAAAGGTCTTTTACAGAGAGCAGAGTTTGGAGACTGGGTATAGGAAGGATCGTTTCAGAGAGCAGATGTTGGAGACTGGGGTCAGAAGGACTGTTGCAGAAAACAGACGTTGGAGACTGGAGTGCAGAAGGATCGTTGCAGAGAGCAGAGGTTGGAGACTGAGGTGCAGAACGATCGCTTCAGAGAGCAGAGTTTGGAGACCGGGGGTGCAGTAGGATAGTTAAAGAGAGCACAGTTTAAAGACTGGAGTTCAGAAGAGATGTTGCAGAGAGCAGAGGTTAAAGACGGGGGTGTAGAAGTTCTGTTGCAGAGAGCAGGCATTGGAGACTGGGATGCAGAAAGATCGTTGCAGAGAGCAGATGTTGGAGACTGGTGTGTAGAAAAATTTTTGCAGAGAGCAGAGTTTGGAGACTGGGGTGCAGAAGGACTGCTGCAGAGAACAGAGGTTGTATACTGGGGTGCAGAAGGGCCGTTGCAGAGAGATGAGGTTGGAGACTGAGGTGCAGAATGACTGTTACAGGGAGCAAAGTTTGGAAAACGGGGTGCAGAATGATCTTACTGAGAGCATGGGTTGGAGACCGGGGTGCACAAGGACTGTTGCGGGGAGAAGAGGTTGGAGACTGGGATGCAGAAGGCCTGTTACAGAGAGCAGAGTTTGGAGACTGAGTTGCAGAAGACCTGTTACGAAGATGTTGGAGACTGGGGTGCATAAGGATTTTTACAGATAGCACAGTTTGGATACTGGGGTTTAGAAGGAATGTTGCAGACAGCAGAGATTTCAGACTGAGGCTTAGAAGGTCTGTTACAGAGAGCAGAGGTTGGAGTCTGAGGTGCAAAAGAACTGTTTCAGAAAGCAGAGGTTGGCATTTAGGGTGCAGAAGGGCCGTTATATATAGTTGAGGTTGGAGACTGCGGTACAGAAGGACTGTTACAGAGAGCAGATTTTGGAGACTGGGGTGCAGAAGGACTGTTACAGAGAGCAGACGTTGGACACAGAGGTACAGACGGATTGTTACAGAGAGCAGAGATTGAATACTGGGGTGCAGAAATAGCATTACAGAGAACAAAGAATGGAGACTGAGGTGCAGAAGGTCTTTTACAGAGAGCAGAGTTAGGAGACTGAGGTGCAGAAATATCGTTGCAGAGAGAAGAGTTTGGAGACTGGGGTGCAGAAGGACTGTTACAGAAAGCAGAGGTTGGCAATTGGGGAGCAGATGGACCGTTACAAAGAGAAGAGGGTGGAGACTGTGAAACAAAAGTACTTTTATAGAGAGCAATGTTTGGAGACTGGGTAGAAGAAGGATCATTGCAGAGAGCAGATGTTGGAATCTGGGGTGCAGAAAGATTGTTACAGAGAGCACAGTTTGGAGACTGGGATGCAGATGAAATATTGATGAGAGCAGAGTTTGCAGACCTGGGTCCAGAAGGACTGATACAGAGAGAAGAGGTTGGAGACTGTGGTGCGGAAGGATCTTACAGAGTAGAGGTTGGAGACTGGGGTGCAGAAGAACTTTTGCAGAGAGCAGAGGTTGGAGACTGGGGCGCAGAAGGACTGTTACAGATAGCACAGTTTTGAGACTGGGTTGCAGAAGGATCTTACAGAGAGCATTTTGGAGACAGAGGTGCAGAAGAAGTGTTACAAGAGCAGAGGTTTAAAACTGGGGTGCTAAAGGATTGTTGCAGAGAGCAGCGTTTTCAGACTGAGGTGCAGAAGTACTCTTGCAGAGAGCAGATGTTGGATCCTTGGTTGCAGGAGGATCGTTGCAGAGAGCAGAGGTTTGAGACTTGGGTGCAGAAGGCCTTTTAAAGAGAGCAGAGTTATAAGATTTGGGTGCAGAAGGCCTGTTACAGAGAGCAGTATTTGGAGATTGGTGGGCAGAAGGACTGTTACAGAGAGCAGAGTTTAGAGAATTGGTTGCAGAAGGATCTTACAGAGAGCAAATTTTGGAGACTGAGGTGCAGAAGGACTTTTACAGATAGTAGGGTTTGGAGCCTGAGGAGTAGAAGGAACGTTGTAGAGAGCAGATGTTGGAGACTGATGTCCAGACGAATTATTACAGAGATCACAGGGTAGAGACTGGAGTGCAGAAGGAGTGTTACAGAGAGCAGAGTTTGGAGATTAGCGTGCAGAATAACTGTTACCGAGAGCAGAGGGTGGAGACTGGGGTGCAGAGGACTGTTGCAGAGTGCAGAGTTTAAAGACTGAGGTGCAGAAGAACTGTTACAAAGAGCAGAGTTTGGAGACTGGGATTCAGAAAGACTAATACAGAAAGTAGAGGTTGGAGACTGTGGTGTAGAAGAACCGTTACAGAGAGCAGAGTTTGGAGACTGTTGTACAGAAAGACTGTTACAGGGAGCAGAGGTTGGAGACTGGGGTTCTAAAGGATCATTGCAGAGAGCAGATGTTGTAGACTGGTGTGCAGAAGTATCTTACAGAGAGCATAGGTTGGAGACTGATCTGCATAAGTACTGTTACAGAGACCAGTGGTTGAAGACTGGGGTGCAGAATGATCGTTGCAGAGATCAGAGGTTGGAGACTGAGGTGCGGAATGATCGTTGAGGAGAGCAGAGGTTGGAGACTATGGTGGAAAACGATACTTACAGAGAGCAGATATTGGAGACTGGGGTGCAGAAGGACAGTTACAGAGAGCACAGGTTGGAGACTGGGGTGCAGAAGAAATGTTGCAGAGAGTAGAGGTTGGAGACTAGGTTGCAGGAGGACTGTTACAGAGAGCAGAGGTTGTAGACTTAGGTGTAGAAGGACTGTTGCAGAGAACAGAGTTTGGAGACTGGGGTGCAGAAGGACCGATGCAGAGAGCTAAAGTTGGAGATTTAGGTGCCTTAGATTGTTACAGAGAGCAGAGGTTGGATACTGGGTTGCATATAAACTGTTACAGAGAGCAGAGGTTGGAGACTGAGGTGCAGAAGAATCTTACAGAGAGCAGAGGTTTGAGACTGGTGTGCAGAATAACTGTTGCAGAGAGTAGAGGTTGGAAACTGAGGTGCAGAAAGATCGTTGCAGAGAGAAGAGGTTGGAGACTGGAGTGCAGAAGGCCTGTTACAGAGAGCAGAGTTTGGAAACTGGAGTGCAGAAGGCGTTTTACAGAGAGCAGAGGTTGGAAACTGTGGTGCAGAAAGACTGTTACACACAGCACAGTTCGGAGACTGGGGTACAGAAGAATCGTTGCAGAGAGAAGAGGTTTCAGACTGAGGTGCAGAAGCACTATTATAGAAAGAAGAGCTTGGCAATTGGGGTGCAGAAGGACCGTGAGAGAGAGAAGAAGTTGGAGACTGCGGTACAGAAGGAATGTTACAGAGAGCAGAGTTTTGAGACTGGAGTGCAGAAGGACCATTGCAGAAAGCAGAGGTTGGAACCTGGGGAGAAGAAGAATCATTGCAGAGAGCAGATGTTGGAAACTGGGATGCAGAAGGACTGTTACAAAGAGCAGAGGTTGGAGACTGAGGTTCAGAAGGACTTTTAAAGAGAGCAGAGGTTGGAGACTGGGGTGAAGAAGGATTCTCACAGAGAGCAAAGAATGGAGACTGCCTTGCATAAGGAGTGTTACAGAGAGCAGAGTTTGGATATTCTGGTTCAGAAGAACTGTTAAAGAGAGCAGAGTTTTGAGACTGGGGATCAGAAGGATTGTTACAGAGTGCAGAGGTTTGATTCGGGTGCAGCAGGACTGTAACAGAGAGTAGAGCTTAGAGACTGGGGTGAAGAAGAACTGTTACAGAGAGCAGAGTTTGGAGACTGCAGTGCAGAAGGCCTGCTAAAGAGAGCACTGATTGGAGACTGCGGTGCAGAAGGATCATTACAGAGAAAGAGGTTGGATACTGAGGTGCAGAAGGACTGCTACAGAGCCCAGAGGTTGGAAATTGAGTTGCAGAAAGATTTTTACAGAGAGCAGAGGTTAGAGACTGAGGTGCAGAAGGACTGTTACAGAGAGCAGAGTTTGAAGACTGGGGTACAGAAGTATCGTTTCAGAGAGTAGAGGTTGGAGACTGAGGAGCAGAAGGATCTTACAGAGAGCAGAAGTTGGATACTGGGGTGCAGAAAGATAGTTACAGAGAGCGTAGGTTGGATACTGGGATGCAGAAAAATGTTGCAGAGAGCATAGATTTGAGACTGGGGTTCATAAGGACTGTTGCAGAGAGCAGAGGTTGGAGACTGAGGTGCAGAAGGACTTTTACAATGAGCAGAGGTTGGATTCTTGGTTGCAGAACGACTGATACACAAAGCAGAGTTTGGAGACTGGGGTGCGGAAGAACCGTTACAGAGAGCAGAGTTTGGAGACTGAGGTATAGAAGGACTGTTACAGAGAGCAGATGTTGGAGACTGGCGTGCAGAAGGACTGTTGCAGAGAACAGAGGTTGGAGACTGGGGTGCAGAAGAACCGTTGCAGAGAGCAGAGTTTTGAGACTTAGGTGCAGAAGGTTTGTTACAGAGAGCAGAGGTTGGATACTGGGGTGCAGAAGGACTGTTACAGAGAGCAGAGTTTGGAGACTGGGGTGCAGAAGGACTTTACAGAGAGCAGAGGTTGGAGACTGAGGTGTAGAAAGATTGGTGCAGAGAGAAGAGTTGGAGACTGGGGTGCAGAAGGACTATTACAGAAAACAGAGGTTGGCAATTGGGGAGCAGATGAACCGTTACAAAGAGAAGAGGTTGGAGACTGCAATAAAAAAGGACTTTTACAGAGAGCAGAGTTTGGAGACTGGATAGAAGAAGGATCATTGCAGAGAGCAGATACTAGAGACTGAGGTGCAGAAGGACTGTTACAGAGAGCACAGGTTGGAGACTGGGGTGCAGAAGAAATTTTGCAGACAGCAGAGTTTGAAGACTTGGGTGCATAAGGACTTTGGCAGAGATCAAAGTTTGGAGACTGTGGTGCATAGGACTGAGGTTCAGAATGATCATTTCAGGAAGAAGAGGTTGGAGACTGGGGTGAAGAAGGCCTATTACAGAGAGCAGAGGTTCGAGACTGGATGCTGAAGGCCTGTTACAGAGAGCAGAGGTTGGAGACTGGGGTGCAGAAGGACTGTTTCAGATAGCACAGTTTGTAGACTGGTGTGCAGAAGGATATGATAGAGAGCAGAGTTTGGAGACTGAGGTGCAAAGGGACTGTTACAGAGAGCAGAGTTTGGAGGCTTGGTTGGAGAATGATTGTTGCAGAGAGCAGAGTTTTCAGACTTAGGTGCAGAAGGACTGTTGCAGAGAGCAGATGTTCTAGAGTGGGGTGCCGAAGGTCTCTTTCAGAGAGCAGAACGTGAAGACTGGGGTGCAGAAGGATTCTTTCAGAGAGCAGAGGTTGGAGACTGGGGTGCAGAAGGCCTGTTACAGATATCACAGTTTGGAGACTGTTGTGCAGAAGAATATTATAGAGAGCAGAGTTTGGAGACTGAGGTGCAGAAGGAGTGTTACAGAGAGCAGATGTTGGAGACTGAGTTGCAGAATGATTGTTGCAGAGAGCAGAGTTTTCAGACTTAGGTGCAGAAGGACTGTTGCAGAGAGCAGATGTTCTAGAGTGGGGTGCAGTAGGACTCTTTCAGAGAGAAGAACTTGGAGAATGGGGTGCAGAAGTTTTCTTGCAGGGAGAAGAGGTTGGAGACTGGGGTGCAGAAGGCCTGTTACAGATATCACAGTTTGAAGACTGGTGTGCAGAAGGATATTATAGAGAGCAGAGTTTGGAGACTGAGGTTTAGAAAGACTGTTACAGATAGCAGAAGTTGGGGACTGGGGTGCAGAATGATTGTTGCAGAGAGCAGAGTTTTCAGACTGAGGTGCAGAAGGACTGTTGCAGAGAGCAGATGTTCGAGACTGGGGTGCAGAAAGAGTGTTCCAGAGAGCAGAACTTGGAGACTGGGATGGAGAAGGATTGTTGCAGGGAGCAGAGGTTGTAGACTGGGGTGCAGAAGGACTGTTATAGAAAGCAGAGGTTTTAGACTGGGGTGCAGAAGGCCTGGTACAGAGAGCAGAGCTTTGACACTGTGGTGCAGAATGATTGCTGATACCTGGTTAGCCTCCTTCTGGACCCCTTCTTTTCCGCACAGTCCATCAGGCCCTCTCTCCTCACCCTGCTCTCTTTTGGCTTTATGAGCAACTGTGACTTCCACAGTCACTCTAAGCCATGACTCCCAGGCCTATCTCCTGGGAACCTGTCCCGCTGCCTCCTGGAATCTCCTTGGGGAGACACCGCAGGTACCCAGACTCCATGCCCAACCTCCTTTCCTCCTTTCCTCTCCCCAGAAACGCTCCTTCTTATTTTTTTATGTTTTAATGAGTGATCCACCTGCCACTCAGCTACCCCACAGACCAGGTGCCCTCTTGTGTCCTCGTCACCAGGACTTTAAAGTGCTCCACCCAGGGCTCCTCTTCAGAGCTTTTCCCCAAACTCCAAATGTCACATCTTCAGTTACCATATATTTTCTTTTAATCTTGTTTTGGCACCTGATTACTCTCCCAGACGACATGAAGGTATTCTAACCAAAGCACATGGACTGTAGAGAATATTATGGCTTAGAAATAAGGTATCTCCCCACCAACAGCTCAGGGTCAGCCACAGTAGCAGTGTTCAGAGGTGAAATGATTAGACTGTGAGACTTGTGACCTAATCTGTGGATCCATCCATTTTGTGGGTTAATTATCTGAAAGGCCCACTGTACTGAGAGGAGTGTGGGCAGGTGGAGTGTGGCCGGTGACATGCCCTGGGGAATCACATCTTGTTTCCTGCAAACTGTCTCCTCCTGTCCCCTCCCCAGCCCCAACCTTCTGGCTGCCATGAGCTAGAGACGCTTGCCCCCTGTTCCCTTCCACCTCCGTGTCTCACCTCATCTCAGGCCGGCAGCAATGGGTCAGCTGGCCCCAGACCAAACCTCCAAGCCAGGAGGCAAGAGTGCATCTCCCCCTCTGGGTTGTTCTGGTCAGGCCTGTGGTAACTGTGGCAACCGTAGACTGACCCAGGGAGTAGGTGTTATGAGTGGATTGGACCCACAACCGTTTCCTAAATCCACAGATTCTGTCATTTTCAGAGCTCAAGACATTTCTTTCTGGAGGGCCTGTTTCCAGCCTGCGCTCACCTAGAATGCGGTCTACTAGTGATTATTGAGATTCTCCAGCCATCCACGTCCTTCCCATTTGCACACCACAGCTAGCTCCTAGGCAGCCAGACCCATGGACCTCCTGCTGCCCACTGAGGAGAGAAGAGAGATTTTCTGAGGACCCTGTTAGAAGTCCACTCTTATATTTTTTAAAGACCAAACTCAGAGGGCATGTTTCAGGCAGTCCTTCACAAGCGTCTTTGAGAAATCAGACTCACAATGATTTTTGTAATTCTCTCCCAGGCTCCAATAACCACCGCTCTACTCCCTACTTCTCTGAGATCAACTTTTTAGCTTCCACAAAGAAGTGAAAAACTGCTATTTCTCTTTATGTGTTTGGCTTATTTCACTTAATATAATGTCTCCCATGAGCTAGTTTTAAATAGAAACTGCACAACAAATTTTTTATGTCAGATTTAAATTTTATTCTGAAGAGATAATTCAAAATGGTCACATATGTTTATGTAGAAAAATGTTCATTAAAATAATTATAGGACTGGAGATGATCTGAATGTTTAGCCAAAGGGGAGAGATTAAGTTTATTTAAGAGAGATGTAAGCTTATTGATCATCTCAATAGATGCAGAAAAAGCATTTAACACAATATAGCACCCCTACCTGTCAAAACAGTAGAAACACTAAGGACAGAAGGAACTTTGTAAAAGCATTGTAAAAGCTATCTATGCTAAACCCAAGGCAGCATCATTCTAAGTGGACAAAGGTTGAAAGCATTCACTCTAAAAACTGGAAGAAGACAGGGTGCCCCCTCTTTCACCACTTCAATTCAACTTCATCCTTGAAATTGCCAGAGCCATTGGACAAAAGAAAGAAATTAAAGGTATACAAATAGGTCAAGAAGAATTCAAATCTCACTCTTTGCTGATAGGATCATGTCATCCTCTTAAATTTTTTATTAGAGCATAATAGTTATACATAGAAGTTGGGTTGATTTGGAAAAGATTCTATGTTCATGGAATCTGATTTACTCCATTCAGTCTCCACCCCCCATCTCCCTCCTCTTCCCGCCCCCATTCTCCTTTCTCTACTGATCTTTCTTTGGGTCATTTATCTGTTAATTTCTGACTGGTGCTTTCTACATATACATACAGGTGCAGTCCCCTGTGGTAGACTTCCATGTGCACATAACATGATCTGCGTAAAGACCTTTCACATTCCCTCTCTTTCTAAACCTCTCCGCCCTCTCATTCTCCTTCTACTCCACTGATCTTCCCTGTATACTTAAGATAGCCAGTCCAACCCCACTTCATCAACTTCTTTCCTCTATTTACTCTGGCCTTGATAATTTCAGCATTGTACAGGAATAGTTAACTTCTGCCTTTATGAACACAGAGATCAAGATTGATGTAAAATGAGAAAAACTCTACATTGGAAAACACTGAAGGCAACACCGATAGCTTCTGCAGATGATGACTCTGCTTTGTAAATTTTTTTCTTAACATTTTCAATGAAAATGAACTTCTCCAAAAATCCTATGTTTACATAACAAGACAACAGGAGACAGAGATTAGTGAGACAGTGAGAAATGACTTCACACCATGATGAGGTCGAATGGCTTTCTGTTGGCTTCTAGTAATTCTCTGGTTACTCCCACCCACCGTCATCCCTGCAAATGTGTGCAGCTCCATGGGTCTGATTCCCTGAGAACAGCCCCACAGGTTATCAGTCTCCAGGATGCTTTTCATGCGATATTATTTGCCATGTTGCTGCAGATTAACAAGCCTGTTTGGGGTGCTCTCAGTCCATTTTCATCATGGTCTCTTTTTCTCTGTTTTGTAGCTATGACAACATTGGAAATGAGCAATCAATCATTTGTCACTAAATTCATCTTCTTGGGATTTTCCAACCACTCCAACCTACAGGGCTGGTTCTTCCAGCTCTTTCTGGTCATTTACCTTCCCACTCTCCTGGGGAACATGCTCATAATAGTGGCCACCAGGGTCAGTCCTGCTCTCCACACTCCAATGTACTTTTTCCTCAGCAATTTGAGCTTCTTGGACGTCTGCTACACAACCACCACCCTCTCAGTACTGCTGGTAAACTTCTTGTGGGAGAAGAAGGCCATTTCTTATGAGGGCTGCCTTTTCCAGATCTTCTTCTTGGTGACAAGTTCTAGCACAGAAGGCGTCTTACTGGCTGTGTGGCCAGTATGACTGCTGTGTGGCCACCTGCCGTCCTCTTCAGTACCCAGTCATCATGAGTGTGAAGGTCTGTGTTGGTGTGGTGACTGGGTCCTGGCTGTGTGGGCTGGTGAATTTGGTCACACACATGGTGCTGGCCATCACACTCACTCTATGTGGGCCCCACCAGATCAGCCACTTCCTCTGTGACACCCAATTGCTCCTGAAGCTCTCCTGCTCAGACACCTCTGTCAACGAGTCTGTGCTCCATGTTGTCAGTGCCTCCATGGGCCTGAGCCCCTGCCTCTTCACTGCAGGCTCCTACGCACTCATCATGGCGGCCATCCTGGGGATTCCCTCTGCCCAGGGCAGGAGGAAGACATTCTCCACCTGTGCGTCCCCCCTCACTGCCGTGGTGGTCTTCTATGGAACAGCCAACTTCCACTATGACAGGCCCAGAGAATGCTGGAGACGGACAACCTGGTCTCTGTGCTCTTCTGTGTGGTGACCCCCATGTTGAAGCACATCATTCACAGCCTGAGAACCAACGAGTTCCAGAGTGCCCTGAGGAAGCTTCCTGGGAGACACACTGTATAGTGAGATTAGAACTAGATGATGGTTTCATTCTAGGAAATGTCTTAGTTGTAGAAATATGTGAACTCTTCAGCAGCAATTACAAGAGTGCTCTCTCCATACACAGTGTCTCATGAACACTGTGGTGCCCCTCCAACCATTAAATGTACACTGTGCTAAGTATGTGAGACATTGTGACCTCACCTGGGTTCTCTAATCCACAGGTATTTCAGAATATTTTTATTACTTTTCTCTCCAAAAAAAGCCTATACCCAAAGCAGTCAATCTCTTTTCCCCCAATACTGCAGCCCTAGCCAAAACTAGTGAATGTGAAGTGCTATGTGCAATGTGACTTTGACTTGCATTTTCCTAATAGATCTTGATTCTAAGATTTAAATAAACAGCATTTCTGTGTTTCTCCTTCACATGTGGAAAGACATATGTGTACACTCGAGTTACTGTGGATATTTTTAATGAAGTAATACCATATACGCCTTTGGATCTAACTCCTTTCACTTAGGATGTTTGCAATTTTCAGTTATATTGTAGCTTGTATAAGTATTTTAGTTTATTCCTCCTTATTGTGACTGATTTCCATCTTATGAAAATGCCACATTTCTTTGTTCATTTCCCACTGGATAGTAATTTTTACTTTGAGTCTGTGTGGGTGTCGTACTTCAGATTGAACCCGGAGCCTCCTGCACACTAAACAATGTTCTACCACTAAGCCAAAGCCCAACCCTTTTAAAAATTTGGTTTTGAGACAGGGTCTTGCAAATTTGCTCAGGTTGTCCCTGAATTTGTGATCCTCCTGCCTCAGCTTCTTGAGTAGCAAGATTACAGACCTGCCTGGTCATTTTCACTTTTTGACTAATATGAATAAGATTCGTATATATAATATTAACATTATGTATAATATGAACATTATATGAACATTCATGTACAAATCATTGGTGGACAACTTTTCTATTTAACTTCAGTTTGTAAGTAGGAGTGAAAGAGGTGGATCATTAACTCCATGTTTAACTTTCTGAAGAAGTTCCAGATAATTTTCAGACCAGTGGAACCAGCTTACCTTATTATTAAGAGTGGTGAATAAAGCTTCTTATTTCCTTATTTCCTTAAACAAAACATCATTATCATTCCTTTTATTGTGAGGACCCTGAAACGTGTGAAGTGCTTCATCAAATGTGCTTTAGCTTTGCCTTTCCCTGATGGCTAATCATTCTAAAATCTTTTAGGAGTACTGTTAATGTGTCTCTCCTAAGCATGAGGAAAACCCCATTGTATTATGGGAAATTTTAAGTTTTAGAGACTTACCTCTTTATTTAATACTTTTATTTTTATTTTTGTGCAGTAAAATACTACAAGACTTTCAAGTTTGTTGTCTTTCCTCCATCTGTGCCCGAAAGAGCTGTTTGATGACCCTTTTTTTCCCCCTACTTTTAAACTCCATAGCAAACAATTTCTTCACCAGGTCATGAGCATCAGCAGGATCATAAAATTAAGGGGCACGAAGTCACACAGGGTTTGGTAAGGGATCAGCCCTTAGCAGGAGTGGATCAGCTGAAGATAGTGGGGATGCTTTTAATATTGAAGCTTCAGATATCTTTCCATCTGGCAAAGTATGTAACATGAAGGAAAAACTTCATATGCTGTGCGAAATCCATCCCAATATGTGTACACCCACCCTGACCCCTTCTCTCCCTAGTGGGAAGGGAAGGCAGTCTGGAGGTTTCATCCACCCACCACTTCTTAGCAGAATTCTCACTCTGAACTTTGCTCACCCACATCCCAGAAGAGAGAGGACGCTGATCTTCTCACTGCATGCTGGGAACAGGTGATTTCCTAGACATTAATGAATCCAACAGCAAATTAACTGCTCTCAATTGTTGCAGTTGAACTCAAGCCGTTGCCCTTGAGTTGTGTTTGCACACTGAGGAGTCCCAGAGCAGATGCAGAGGAAAGGCACAATGCATATTCCCAACAGGTTGGTCCCAGACCTCTATAAATGTCATTAAAGCAAAACGAATTGTGAGAGATCAGAGGATTTTGACTCCTTCATGAGGCCACAGATATGCGACAAGCAACTCTAAGAATAACAGGTCCGTTTTGTGGTGAATGGAGACCAACAGCCAGTTTTACCACGAGCTTTCTTTGCAGCCCAGGTGCTAGTATGGAGAGCAGCAAGGGCCACACAAAAACCAGAAATATACACCTCTCTGTGAGAGTTGCTGGTAATTAGTTTATTTACCATCACAATTTTCAAAAACACTATCACAGAATCAGGATATACCTACACCTTAAAAACATATTACAGAATATTGTACATATTTTCATTACCATTTTGATGGCATTTATGTAATGACCTATTGTAGCACCTTTTCTATGTGTGTCTAAGTTTCCACAATACTACTTGTATTGCCAGAGTAGAAATAACTTCAGAGGTTATCACAAAACCTGAGGGATTTAGCATGATGCCTCCAGTACTGGAAGAAAACCAAAAACATAACCAGAAACCCTGGGATGCCTAAATTCCTTAAGTGAGATGATGAGTGTAGAAATTTACTTATAGTAAACAATAGATAATGCTAAGTATTAATCCTCTGCTTTTGATGAGCAGGACAGAAAGGAATAATATTTAGGGAGAAAGTATAGGGACACATTCAATAGACCTACCAAAATATCTGTTTAAATAAAAATCATTATTGTAGAAGAAGTTATGTTTAGAAACGTATTCATTCACTAACTAGGGGTTTTCATCTTTATCTTACAACACATGGATGCTTGGGGAGGGGAGTTGCAAGAAATTTATTAACTGTAATAAATCCCTGAAGCTTGTGAGTAATCTACTTCATACACAACTCCCCTCCTTTAGAAATATTATATTTTGGGGTCACTCATAAGTGACTTTATTCTCGGTAACCTGACTTTGAGATGACTGATTGGGAAAGAAAGATGCAGAGCTGCTTGTTCTGTGGGAACTGAGCCGATGGTCTCCATAAGGGATATGTTTAGGAGACAGGAGACACTGAGTTCCTCAGAAGCTGCTGGGCTATGCTGCCTCACTTATGCCCACAGAGGCTTTATTTTTCTCAGCAATATATCTGCACCAGAACCACTGAACATAAATGTCCTCTCGTCTCTGTCAAGTCTCTGTTAGATCCTTTAGGTCCCACACAGTACCGTCTTTAAAGAATCTTTTAAAAACTCTGCTCCATGGATGTACTTGACAGACTTTCTTCATTCTTCAAACCTTTACTGAGTGCACATTTACCCAAGGTGTTGCCCTAGTGTTTAGAACTCAATTGAGAGGCCCAACTAGGACCTGGAGGAGCGCATATTCAAGATGGAATGAGGGGCTTTGACAAGTATTAAGTGCTCCATTCCCAGAGCTGCCCAAGCAAACACTAAGTCAAAATAATGATAATTTGTAGATTACATAGGATTGTTACCAACTTTCCTGCACATATTGAGTTCATCTTCCCATTAGATTGTAAGTTGGTTAAAGGACAGTGTCGGAGACCAGCTCCAACAGGGGGTCTCAGGAGACAAACGGATGGTGAGGAGTCGGCGAAAGAGGGGGTGGAGAAACAACACAGACACCAAAGTGAAGGTGTTGATCCCAATCTTTACTTGTGAAGTTGATCATATATACTTTTCATTTTGGCAGGCTTACAGTAATTTGTGGTTACAAAACAGGAATCATTATTCAAACAAAACAAAATATTATGTAGCTACAATTAGAATAGAAGAATGTATCTTGGCTTATGCATAAGCAAGCATTTGTACTTTCAGTTCGAGTTTTGCTTTAAGCTGTTTCTGCTTAGTTAACTTTTAATAATAGTTACAAATGTCCCAAAATATTGGCCTATACCTTGATTATTCTTTCTTGACTTACTGACTGGAACCGGTGCCATGGTTACGGCAAGTAGTTGATTTGTTATTACTTGTAATCAAAGAAAAGTAAGAGCACAAACCATTGTGCACAGGAACAAGAACAAGTTGCCCAGTACTAAGCACTAATCTATCTTCTTAACATTAATTTTCTTTCTCTAGATTTTAATTTAATTTCTCAAAAACTTCCTTGACAGGAATACAGGGAGTTTTTCTTTAGACATTAACAATTTACAGTCCACAGCTGAATCATTGCATTTAGAGCAAACAGATCTATGCTTTAGAAGTAGTTGCATTAATTGGGAAAGTCATGATTTTTCCTTTATACTTAATGGTCATATGAGAAATTAGAACTATACTTATTAAAGGAATACAAAAACAAATCAGCCCATTAACAGAAACATACTGCACTCCTCCAGAGGATGGACGCCTTGCGCCATCCACCTCAGTAGGGCCTTGCCATTGCCTGAGTCAGGGGAGGGGCGCAGCAGTACAGGGATCAGAACTTATCCTCTTTGGGTTTCTTAGTAGATCTGGCTTAGGACTAAATTTGACCCTGTATAGGAACAAAATTGGTTTGAATTGAAACTAACCACTACCAAGAAAAGAAATTTTAAAATCCTAAATGGAAAAGAGAATTTTTTATTTTGAAGAATTTTATAACTAGAAGGCTCTGACATATTGTAAGAGGTAATAATTTGTCGTCCCTTTCCCCTTTATGCTAGAAGAATCACAGGTGAAATAAAAAGAACTGAAAGAGCTGGCACAGTGGTGCACGCCTGTAACCCAGCAGCTCAGGAGGCTGAGGCAGGAGGATAGTGAGTTCAAAGACAGCTTCAGCAAAAACAAGGCACCAAGAAACTCAGTGAGACCCTGTCTCTAAATAAAATATAAAATAGGGCTGGGGATGTGGCTCAGTGGTCAAGCCCCTGAGTTTAATCTCTGGTAACTGCCCCCCTACAACCCGGCCCCAAAAAAACAGAACTGAAAGAGATGTTAAATGCTGAATTGAGTGCTGAATCTCCAAAACAGGAGGGAGGCTTTTTCCTGGTTAATTTGTTAAGATTTTAAACCTACCAGTTAGGGGTAAGGGCATCCTTGCATGTTAGGTGAAAGAGCCCAGCCTCCCCCAAAGTGTGTCCTTGGACCAGCATCACTGGGAACACTTGGAACTCACTGACTGAGGCCAACTGTTCTGCACAATGACCTCTGATCTTTCCCTGGGCTCCAAGCACCCACACCACATGGAAGGATATGAGGACAACTCTGGGCCAGGACAGATAGCTCATAGGTTTCACAGTAATAAATTCACATTGCCACAAGCACCTGAAATCGTTCAGATATTTTTCTGAATAAATTGAGCTTGTACTTTGTGTGTGTGTGTGTGTGTGTGTGTGTGTGTGTGTGTGTGTGTTTTAAGCAATTTACTGGGCAACATGAAAATTGGATTTAAAAATTTTAATCATTTCTTGTGCTATTGAGATCAAATAGGAATCATTGTTTCCCAGATGTGCATAAGGGTTTTCATGATCACACCATTCTTCCTCGTTTTGGTCATGACCATTTTTTTTTTTTTGTTTTAGAAAATGAATCCCTAAGGTTAGTCAGCAAAACATTTCATTCATTGCCAAAGCAAAAAAAAAAAAAAAAAGTTCTTTTTTTAAGACTCTAGACTTATTTATTTTATTTTGTTTATATTTAGATTTTAAAATTAGTTGTGCTTAACTGAAGCACCGACTTTCTATTGAAATTTAAATACTTTAAGCTTCTTAAGGCCCTGAGATTTGGAATTTTAATGAAAGCTGTGTTGGCCTATTAATCATGTGCAAAGAATTATTAGAACCAAAGACAAGAATGTCTGGGCATTGAAGATAATAAGACAGTTTACTAATATATGGTATTATTATCAGGTAACAAAGTATCACTACAAATATTAGTTATTACATGATAAATTTTCTGAGTCAATTTCTTCTTTGTTTCTTAAATCATAATTGTTAATACATATTAAATGTACAAATTAATGTACATTATGCAAATTAAAGGGATTCATTGATGTTTCCCTACTTGCATTAATATATTGTGCATTAATTTCAATTCTTTTTTCTGTAAAATGGGGATAATAGGTTATTTTATAGGTTGTTGTGTAAACCAAATAAGTTAATGCATGTAAAAGTCTTATAGGCATTTAATAAGTGTTAGGTATTTTTATCTAATGTGTGTCTCAATTCGTTACTCAATTTAAAAAATCCTGATTAGATTCAGGTATGTAAAAATTCATCTTTTCAAAGAAATTCACTGAGTTTTGATAGAATGGATTATCCGAAATTCAATCTACTTTTTACAGAAAACATGCCACTTTTAAACTACATTAAACAAGGTTTTTAAAGTCAGGCATTTATGTGTATTGAAGCAATCTAAGAAGACTCACACTCAAATTATTTTTCTATGAAATATGCCCTAGATGATTATGATGATTAAGGTTATTATTATTGCAGAGCAGAGGGTTTACTATTAAGTTGATCTAATTCCTATGCTGCATTATATAAATTCTAAGGAGCAAGTACATATTGTGTCACAAAGTGTCATTCATGAGTTATGATTGTTAATAATGGATTCTAATGGTGACCATGATGATGATTCAATCTAATGCCCTACATTAATAAAGAGCATAGAGGATAAGGAAAATTGTTTGGGTATCATCCTTCACCCTACCCCACACCCGTGACCTACAAGAAATTATCCAGTAAAACCAAGGAAATAGTTATATGTAGATAAAATTATATAAACATACATTGGGAGATTTTTTTAATGCCCCATGAAATTGTCCCTCCTGAACTGACCTTTATATTTAAGACCTTTACAATAGCAGTATGCACAACTTCAGAGATTGTATTTTTATATCCCTGAACATTTACATTTAGTTTTCCCTTTTACACATCCACAGACAATGTACCAATTTCCCATAGTAAAATCTGCTGGAACTGCCTTCTACGTGGAATTTTATTTCTTTTTCTGAAAACATCTAGATATCTACCTATAAAAGAGATTGTCATATTGATCTTTTTGATACAGGGAGTTAAAAGAAAGTACATGTCACTGATTTCTAAATGACTTGAAGTTCATCCAGGTAGTTGATAGAGAAAACAGAGAACGTAAGAAATGTCAAGTACATGTAGCTTCCAGCTCCATTTCAAAGTTGATTTATAGTAAATCAATGCTAATAAGGTAACTTCTTGTTTTGGGAAATTATTTAGAGAAAGCAATACCTAAAATTGAACTAGATAGTGTGGTGTTTTTAGTCATTTCTGGATAAACTTTTACTACAATTTTCGTGAACACCAAGTATCACAAGAATCCCTACATTCTCTATTTCCTTCTCTACTTTCTCTATTCTCCTGGGGGATTTCATATTCACCCTTCGCTGTAACAGTTGCCTTCAAGACAATGACTCCCAAATCCACACCTGAAGTTCTAGGCTGTCTGTGAAGGGCATTTCCACGTGATTATCCCAGAGATAACTCACATTCAACATTACTCAAATCAAATCCACCAAAGCCTCCTCTACATCTGCTATTCCTCACATATTCCTGTTTTCCTGAGTGATCCAACCAGCTAGCCAGCCTGCCCAAACTGATTTGTTGTCTTTACCGTGTCCTCTTCAACTAGGAATTTAATGTTCTCCATATTCTTCTCCATGAGGGCTTCAGAGATTTTCTCCCACCTTCAACACAGCACGTCTTCAGATACAGACCACTTCATTTTGATCTTGTTTTAGCACTCAGATCACTCTTTTGAACTAAACAGGTGTGTCTAAAACCTGGGAAACCAGGTTTCACAGTTATCGACCCCTGCTCCTTGGACTCACATGCACAATTCCATGAGTGGGCCTATCTGCGTTTTCTAGACCTAGAGATCTGATGATTTTTCTAAAACCCAGTCTATCTCCCTCCAGATGTCCCTGTTTTCAGTCTGAACTCACCTGAAAGAGATTTATGGTCCCCTATTGTTGATACTCTGCAATCATTGATGTCCAGGCTCATACCCAAGCCTGGCTTCCAGAGACACACCTGGGCTCTCTTATGGCCCATGTCATGGTGGGGGGTGAGACAATTTTCGAGGTTTCTTTTGCCAAGTACCTTCCTTAGAAATCAGGCCTGACACAGCTTCACACAGCGTAGTCCCGACCCCATAGGCTGATACACTGCCACCTCCCTGAAGTAGCAGGCTCCTCAGATGACCCAGCATCCACTGGTACTATCCCACCAGCCCCTTGAAGCCTAGCTGGAGTCTCCATAGAAACAGGGTACATCTCTATAGAAATGGGCTCCCTCCTCCCGCCCCAGTGTGATTCAGCTCTCAGAGAAGCTCAATAGTGAGGGTCTTTCCATTTATAGCAATTAGGATAACCAAGTGTTCTGAGCTACTGAGCCTTAGATGGCAGATTCCTGCTATATTCTTTGAGATTTCTGCCATCAATGTTGCCTGAGATGCCAACTTGCCATCCCACAAATTATAAGACAGTGTTCTCAGTCAAGAACAATCCCACAACAATAACACACACACACACACACACACACACACACACACACACACACACACACGCACACGTCCATCCATCATGGTGAGCAAGGCTTTGTATCTGTGATACAGACCGAATGCACCCACCAATCACATTCACTGCTTCAAGCAGATCATGATCAGGAAACAACTGATGTCACTTGTAAAATGTGATATGTCCAGGACTATCACTGTGGTAAAAAAGAAGTAGAGAAATGCAATAAAATGGGAGAAAATACTTAACTTCTATAAGACTTAAAAAAATATTTAGATGTGGTTCCAACCAATCCTGAGTAAAAAATCATCTGAAAAAAATGCTATCACTTTTATTTATCAATTTACTTACTTACTTACATACTTACTTACATACATACTTACTTACTGCAGTACTGGGGATTGAACCCAGTGGCACTGTACCATGAAGCTATATCCCCAGCCCTTTCAATTATTTGGGGCGAGGGGCCTTCCAGAGTTTCAAATCTATGATCCTCCTGCCTTAGTCTCCCAAGTACCTGGGATGACAGGCAGGTACCACTCTTCCCCATTAAATACTTATTTTTAAAATAAGGCTATTTTTAAAAATTGAACTATAATTTGTACTCAAAGAATGCACAGATCTAAAGTGTACAGGTTTATAATATTTTACATATATATGAACTACCAAAAATCAGGATATAAAACATTTTTATCACTTTAGAAAACTCCTTCATGCTTCAACTGATAACACCCTGAGCTCCAAAAAAAAAAAAAAAAAAAAAAGACCACCATTATTAATTGACCATTATAGCTATTTTGCTAATTTTTGAAATTATTTAAAAAAAACATAAGAGTATATATTTTGTTTCTGGCTTCTTTCACCCAGAAATTTTTTTTTAGATTTGTCAAAGTTATTAATATTCCAGTATTTGTGTTTCTAAAGTAACTGAATTATTCCACTGCATGATAAACCGTGATTTGTCTTCTCTCCTTGTGCTGAAGGCATAATATTTGTTTGAGTTATTATGAATTTTTACAAAAGAATTTTTGTGAACTGTGCATTAATTTCCTTGGAAATATGCTAGGAATTGGAAGGTTTGAATAGAATAACTACATATTTAAGTTAATTAGAAATTACTAAATATTTTTGAAAAGTAAGTGTATAGACTTCAAATTTCACCTTGAGTATCTATCGAAATAGCTAGAAAACATGTTGTTTTCATCATTATAATAACCAAAAAGAGCAGAAGAAAATGCAAATTAATGACTTTCCTTGACTTTATTAGGGATGAAGATTATAAGGAAAACAACTAACCGAAGTCTAGGGAGAGATAAGCAACCAAAATAATCCAGGCATTTTTTTAACTATGGGAGAACCCACTAGATACATAGGAGTTTATTTATAAAAAAAAAAAACTAAAATAAAAAATAGTTAATGGATTGCTAAAGACTAAGTATAGACTGATTTAAGAGCATAAAGACCCAGAGGGCTATAGACATAAGATGTTTGTATTTTTTCTTTTCTTTATGGATTCCACCAAATGCTCCCAGGAAGATAGGGAAGTATTCTGAGAAAGTGTCTTTAACGGTATCATTTCTTGGATACGTGGAGGGACAAAGAGCAGCAACAGCAGCCAAAACTCCTCCCAGACCCATTTCCTGATTTTTTGCATAGAACAAAAGCTGTAATCTTCAGGGGCAAGAGTAACAGAAACTGTTACATTAGGACACTCAAAGAAAAACCTTTGCAACAATGGAAAGGAACAGGCCGAAATGTCTAACGTCGGGAGGAATAAGAACTAGGCTCAGCCATATTGCTAGAAAGTGGGTCACTGTGAAGGCCATATCCCTGTGACTGAGTTTACAGTACCTAAGGCAGGGCTTCCTGGAAACATCAGAAATCCCTTCTCTGTTTCCCACTAGTCCACTAACATGCATTGACTGAAAATAAAAGTAGAATACAGCTGAGAATTCTTCAAGAAAGAGATTATCTCTGGAGAACAGCGAAAATAGAATACACAAAAGCAAGCAGGGAACAATATTAACAAACTGAACTCAGCCATATAGAATAAGGATAACATTACAGTCAATTGAGATCAATCCCAGAATGCAAGGCTGGTTCAATATTCAAAAATTCAATCAACCGAATTTCCATAGTAACAGACTAAATAAGAAAAAAATATATATCATTTCAATAGGTGCAGAGAAAATAAGAAAATTTAATATCTATTTATGATAAAAAGTATAACTAAATGAAGCTAGGGGCAAAGTCCAGTGGTAGAGTGCATGCTTAGTATGCATAAGGCTCTTAATTCAAAACCCAGCACACATACACCAAAAAAAAAAAAAAACTACTAGTAAAAAATGGATAGACATTTTCTAACTTGATAAAAGGCATTGAGTAAATGGAATGTGCCAGACACATAGCTTATATTATCTCAAATCTTTTTTCAGCACTTGTGAAATAGACATCATTAATATCCTAAGCAAGGAACAAACTGAGGAATAGAGATGAGCTGACTTTTTTACAAACAACATCTAGTACACAACAGATGGATTTCAATCCACATCTATCTGCACCAAGAGCCTACTGTTTTACTATAATATTTTTCATTTAAGATTGAAAAAGAAACAGAAATTTTAGTTCAAAACATTGGATCATGGATTAGCATGGGTAACATGATAGAAAATCAGTAATTGTATCAATCATTTTTTTTTTTCAGGAAATGTAATGTATGTCCGGGACTATCACTGTGGTAAAAAAAGAAGTAGATAAATGCAAAAAAATGAGAGAAAATACTTAACTTTTTAGAGACCTAAAAATATATTTAGATGTGGTTCCAACCAATCCTGAGTAAAAAAACATCTGAAAAAAATGCTATCACTTTTATTTATCAATTTACTTACTTAGTTACTTACTTACTTACTTACTTACATACTTACTTACTGCAGTACTGGGGATTGAACCCAGTGGCACTGTACCATGAAGCTATATCCCCAGCCCTTTCAATTATTTGGGGCCAGGGGCCTTCCAGAGTTTCAAATCTATGATCCTCCTGCCTTAGTCTCCCAAGTACCTGGGATGACAGGCAGGTACCACTCTTCCCCATTAAATACTTATTTTTAAAATAAGGCTATTTTTAAAAATTGAACTATAATTTGTACTCAAAGAATGCACAGATCTAAAGTGTACAGGTTTATAATATTTTACATATATATGAACTACCAAAAATCAGGATATAAAACATTTTTATCACTTTAGAAAACTCCTTCATGCTTCAACTGATATCACCCCTGAGCTCCAAAAAAAAAAAAAAGACCACCATTATTACTTGACCATTATAGTTATTTTGCTAATTTTTGAACTTTATTTAAAAAAAATATACAGTATATATTTTGTTTCTGGCTTCTTTCACCCAGAAATTTTTTTTTAGATTTGTCAAAGTTATTAATATTCCAGTATTTGTGTTTCTAAAGTGACTGAATTATTCCACTGCATGATAAACCGTGATTTGTCTTCTCTCCTTGTGCTGAAGGCATAATATTTGTTTGAATTATTATGAATTTTTACACAAGAATTTTTGTGAATTGTGTATTAATTTCCTTGGAAATATGCTAGGAATTTAATTGTTTTGAATAGAATAGCTACATATTTAACTTAATTAGAAATTACTAAATATTTTTGAAAAGTAAGTGTATAGACTTCAAATTTCACCTTGAGTATCTATCGAAATAGCTAGAAAGCATGTTGTTTTCATCATTATAATAACGAAAAAGAGCAAAAGAAAATGCAAATTAATGACTTTCCTTGACTTTATTAGGGATGAAGATTATAAGGCAAACAACTAACCAAATTCTGGGGAGAGATAAGCAACCAAATTATTCCACTGCATGATAAACCGTGATTTGTCTTCTGTCCATTACATTAATGAAATGTAATGTTTGGTGAGGTAAATCTTATAATACAAAAGAAGAAAAATACCTAAGTATATATTATTTTTCAAAATTTCTTGTATCTTATAAAACTTAAAAAAATAAAAGTTTCTACTGAAAAAAATATATCAATGTATTTAAAAGCTGGTGACTTATAATTTTACTTTTAAGAAATAATCAGAGATGATCACAGATACATAAGTATGAAAGCTTCTATTCCAATATTTTTGATAGTAAATGGAATGGAAGGTTTCTATGTTCAATAAAAAGAGAGATATTTACTTAATTTCATGTTAGGAAATTAATATTTCAAGGCAAACAACTAAATAGAGTACAACAATATTGGGAAATTTTGCTTTGGATATTTTAAAGATAGATAGAGGTAGAATAGTATTAATGCAAAGAGAGATTTGATTTTGTGACCTGTTCTATTCTTCTGAATAACACTCTGCATTTTCTTCATTTTTCCACAATGAAAACTTATTACTTGAAATAAAAGACATACAAAAAAGAATTCATCACAGTGAAGCACAGTGTTAAGAGGGAGATACTGCAGATTCAATGAGACACAGGGGTTGATAGTTGGTTTTGCATTTTGACCAAGTCTCCATTTATTCTTACAAAAAAGCACCCATGCAAAAGTCTGTGAGAAGTTATGCTCTCTCTAAAGTCACTCCTATACGTCTCTTTCCAGAGTCCAGGCATCTGTGTATACAATATTATTTGCCATGTTGCTGCAGATTAACAAGCCTCTTTGGGTTGCTCTCAGTCCATTCTCGTCATGGTCTCTTTTTCTCTGTTTTGTAGCTATGATACCATTGGAAATGAGCAAGCAATCATTTGTCACTGAATTCATCTTCTTGGAATTTTCCAACCACTCCAACCTACAGGGCTGGTTCTTTCTGCTCTTTCTGGTCATTTACCTGACCACTCTCCTGGGGAACATGCTCATAATAGTGGCCACATGGGTCAGTCCTGCTCTCCACACTCCAATGTATTTTTTCCTCAGCAATTTGAGCTTTTTGGACATCTGCTACACATCCAACACCCTCCCAGTACTGCTGGTGAACTTCTTCTGGGAGAAGAAGGCCATTTCTTATCAGGGCTGCCTTTCCCAACTTTTCTTTTTGGTGACAAGTGCTGGCACAGAAGGCGTCTTACTGGCTGTGTGGTCAGTATGAATGCTGTGTGGCCACCTGCCGTCCTCCTCAGTACCCAGTCATCATGAGCATGAAGGTCTGTGTTGGCCTGGTGACTGGGTCCTGGCTGTGTGGGCTGGTGAATTTGGTCACACACACGGTGCTGGCCATCACACTCACTCTGTGTGGGCTCCACCAGTTCAGCCACTTTCTCTGTGACACCCCATTGCTCCTGAAGCTCTCCTGCTCAGACACCTCTGTCAACAAGTCTGCGCTCCACGTGGTCAGTGCCACCATGGGCCTGAGCCCCTGTCTTTTCACTGCAGGCTCCTATGCACTCATCATGGCTGCAATCCTGGGGATTCCCTCTGCCCAGGGCAGAAGGAAGGCCTTCTCCACCTGTGTGTTTCCCCTCACTGTCATGGTGGTCTTCTATGGAACAGCCAACTTCCACTATGACAGGCCCAGAGAAGGCTGCACATGGACACCCTGGTCTCTGTGCTCTTCTGTGTGGTGAGCCCCCTGTTGAGCCCCGTCTTTCACAGCCTGAGAAGCAATGAGGTCCAGAGTGCCCTGAGGAAGCTGGCTGGAGGGTGTGCATCCCTTTGCATGATCAAAGTCTAGAAGAATCTTCAAACTGGAGTATACAGTCATCTGAAAAAAGATGCCTCTCAGGGACTTGTAGGCACCTGGTTAGAGAATCTGTATCTGGAGCTTCAACTCCAACTCCCGCTTTTAAAATCTCTGAGACTCCTTTCTCTCCTCTCTTTTCACAAACACCCTTTTCCCACTTTCAGGTTCAAGTGTGTCGGACACCTTGTGTGGGTGTTCAACTCAATCTCTGTTCTTCTGTGTTCTCCCCACACCAGATAAACAGAAAGTACGAGAACCTTGTTTCCCACACTCCCCTGCCTGCAGGCCTCCATTTTAGGAGGTTCTGTCAAGATCAGCCAAACACTAGGCAGAGAGGAAGAAAGGAAATAAAAAAAGCGGGTTCTTTTGGATCTAATAGCAGCAGCAGCAAACCAGCCCTGTAGAGGCAGGAACTAATCTCTTTGGTGCCAGGAGCTGTGAGTGCAGGCTCCTAGACAGGCGTTCCTGAATGTGGGTCACAGTAGCGTGGAATGAGCGTCTCTTTCCAGGGAAGTTAGGGTTTCTATATATGGGGTGGTGTCACCTGCCCTTATTTCCTTTTTTCTTCCAGATCTCCCAACCATTTTATAACTTTTTTCTGTGTCAACTTCCTCTACCCTAAGACATCAAGAGTCGTTCTTCATCTCTACCTGACCACGGTGGCACTGACCACAATAGTGGTTTACATCAGAGATGGTTCTAGATAACAGATCTGAGGAGGTAGGTTGGATGTCTGACCTGAGGCAATTGAATATGTTGATCATGTCACAGCCCATGGGAAAGGAGACCTGATAATTCCTGGTGTGCAATGACCCAACAGAGACTTTAAGTTATCGTGGCCTGAAATCAAATGTCTATGGAAAACTGAGCTTTGGAATAACACCCTCGATCTTCAGGGTGGGAATGAACTTTACAACATGACTACAGACTGCTGTTACTGACTGGAGTGGGAGACTTACAGAAAGAAAATGATAGGTTCAAGCATTATATTCCTCTTTCAAGTCAGGTTCAGATCATCAGAAATATTTTCTCTCTGGAAACTGATAAAGGTTAATATCAGAATTAAAAATCCAATTCTCCAAATTGCAGATGTACAAAGAAAATTTCTCCAGGTCTCTCTTATGTCAATTAGGACATTAATGGGGGAATGATTTAGACCCTGTTAATTAGAATGGCAAAATACCAGTGGAATTAGACAAATCTCAGAGCCTTGAACCCTGAAGTCTCCATGAACCCTCTTTGCTGTCAGAAGCAGCCCCTCCTCTTCCGAGGAGACTAGCTTTCCCTAAATTGAAGACCCTATGGTGACTCTACCTGGACAGTTGTCATTTTTTTTTAAGAGAGAGTGAGAGAAGAGAGGAGAGGAGAGAAGAGGGAGAGAGAGAGAGAGAGAGAGAGAGAGAGAGAGAGAGAGAGAATTTTTAATATTCATTTTCTAGTTCTTTGCGGACACAACATCTTTGTTGGTATGTGGTGCTGAGGATCAAACCCGGGCCGTACGCGTGCCAGGCAAGCGCACTACTGCTTGAGCCACATCCCCAGCCCAATTGTCTTTAAGATGCTCATCCATCATCCCACATTGTCACCAGACTCTTAATTGGGGTCTGATCCTAGAACGCCTCAGGTAAGAGTATAAAATATAGCCCAGGAGAGTATAAGGGTCACACCAAAATAAAAGGTAAATATTTTACTGTATTTTGTTAATAGGAGCCTTAACAATATATAAGAGAATTTGTTTCAGTCTTCTAGACCAAAGAAGTCAGGACATTCTGCTGGATCATCTTGAATGCAGTCACAGGGACGTAATCACCAGAAATGTTAGGGCCAAGGATTTTCCTGAGCCACGGGGAGTGGCTATTAGACTTTCTTTGGTTGATGGGCTGAAATCTGGACTCAGTGTTTGCTTAAGTTCAATGACCAATATGATCCTGGAATAATGGAGAAAATTGTGATCAGAAATAAATAAGGTGTTGGATGGTGTGTTATGTGACCCCTTCCCTGGCCTCACAGCTGAATCTGGAGGAGGGCCTGGAGCACCAGCCTTCGCCAAGGCCTCGTGGACATGCGTTCAGATGGCAGCACCAGATCCTTGTGAAACCCGCAGTTGCTGTCCTCGACAGCCTGGGAAGAAATTAACAGATGCCATCGTTGAAACGGGCTCCCTGATTTAAGTGAGAATAAGAGGACCCTGAAGTAGAAGAGGCCATGTGGTGGAGCAGTGATCAGAACATTCGAATCTGTAGAGATTTTTGACAGTGGTAAATGATCGTGGTATTTATAGATGGGAAAAAATGGGCGCCCTTCTAGAATAGTGCCTGTCCCATGTAATGTGAAACTCTTCATTTCACACTTCATTAGTGCATTGTAGTGGTTCATAATGGTGGGATTTGCTGACACATATTTGAACATGCACACAAAATAACCGTGAACTTTGGCCAATATCATTCCAATATTTCCCTTTTCCTCACCTCCTCCCCTGGTGCCTTGACTCTACTGATCTTCCTTCAACTTTCATGATGAGACTCCCTTCCCAACTTTCCTTTCTTTTATCCCTCTAGTTTTTTTTTTATTGGTTGTTCAAAACATTACAAAGCTTTAGACATACCATGTTTCATACATTCGATTCAAGTTGGTTATGAACTCCCATTTTTACCCCAAATACAGATTGCAGAATCACATCTGTTACATATCCACATTTTTACATAATGCCTTATTAGTAACTGTTGTATTCTGCTCCCTTTCCTATCCTCTACTATCCCCCCTCCTCTCCCCTCCCATCTTGTCTCTCTACTCCATCTACTGTATTTCACTTCTCTCCTTGTTTATTTACCCATTCCCCTCGCAACCTCTTTTGTGTGATTTACTATAACAATGAGCGTCTCCCTCCATTACCATGCAATTTCCCTTTTCTCTCCCTTTCCCTCCCACCTATTGTATCTGTTTAATGTTGATCTTTTCTTCCTGCTCTTCCTCCCTGCTCTGATCCTGGTTATTCTCATTATATCAAAGAAGACATTTGGTATTTGTTTTTTAGGGATTGGCTAGCTTCACTAAGCATAATCTGCTCTAGTGCCATCCATTTCCCTGCAAAATCCATGAATTTGTCATTTTTTAGTGCTGCGTAATATTCCATGGTGTATAAATGTCACATATTTTTTTATCCATTCATCTATTGAAGGGCATCTGGGTTGGTTCCACAGTCTAGCAATTGTGAATTGTGCTGCTATGAACATCGATGTGGCAGTATCCCTGTAGTAAGCTCTTTTAAGGTCTTCAGGGAATAGTCCGAGAGGGGCAATAGCTCGGTCAAATGGTGGTTCCATTCCCAGCTTTCCCAGGAATCTCCATACTGCTTTCCAAATTGGCTGCACTAGTTTGCAGTCCCACCAGCAATGTACAAAGTACCCTTTTCCCCACAACCTCACCAGCACTTGTTGTTTTTTGAGTTCATAATTGCTGCCAATCTTACTGGAGTGAGATGGTATCTTAGGGTGGTTTTGATTTGCATTTCTCTGACTGCTAGAGAAGGTGAGCATTTTTTCATATATTTGTTGATTGATTATATGTCTTCCTCTGAGAAGTGTCTGTTTAGGTCTTTGGCCCATTTGTTGATTGGGTTATTTGTTTTCTTATTGTTTAATTTTTTGAGTTCTTTGTATACTCTGGATATTAGGGCTCTATCTGAAGTGTGAGGAGTAAAAATTTGTTCCCATGATGTAGGCTCCCTATTTACCTCTCTTATTGTTTCTCTTGCTGAGAAAAACTTTTCAGTTTAAGTAAGTCCCATTTATTGATTCTTGTTATTAACTCTTGTGCTATGGGTGTCCTGTTAAGGAATTTGGAACCCGACAACACAATATGTAGATCGGAGCCAACTTTTTCTTCTATCAGGCGCATAGTCTCTGATTTCATATCTAGCTCCTTGATCCACTTTGAGTTAACTTTTGTGCATGGTGAGAGGAGGGGATTCAGATTCGTTTTGTTGCAAATGGATTTCCAGTTTTCCCAGCACCATTTGTTGAAGATGCTATCCTTCCTCCATTGCATGCTTTTAGCTCCTTTATCAAATATAAGATAGTTGTAGCTTTGTGGATTAGTCTCTGTGTCCTCTATTCTGTACCATTGGTCCACCCGCATGTTTTGGTACCAGTACCATGCTCTCTTTGTTACTATTGCTCTGTAGTATAGTTTGAAATCTGGTATCGCTATACCGCCTGATTCACGCTTCCTGCTTAAAATTGCTTTTGCTATTCTGGGTCTTTTATTTTTCCATATGAATTTCATGGTTGCTTTATCTATTTCTTCAAGAAATGCCATTGGGATTTTGATTGGGATTGCATTAAACCTATAGAGAACTTTTGGTAATATCACCATTTTGATTATGTTAGTTCTGCCTATCCATGAACAGGGTATATTTTTCCATCTTCTAAGATCTTCTACTTCTCTCTTTAGGGTTTTGTAGTTTTCATTGTATAGCTCTTTCACCTCTTTTGTTAGGTTGATTCCCAAGTATTTTATTTTTTTTGAGGATATTGTGAATGGAGTGTTTTTCCTCATTTCCATTTCAGAAGTTTTGTTGCTGATATACAGAAATGCCTTTGATTTATGTGTGTTAATTTTATATCCTGCCACTTTGCTGAATTCATTTATTAGTTCTAGTAGTTTTTTTGTTGACCCTTTTGGTTCTTCTAGGTATAAAATCATGTCATCCGCAAATAGTGATAATTTAAGTTCTTCTTTTCCTATTTTTATGCTTTTAATTTCTTTCGTCTGTCTAATTGCTCTGGCCAGTGTTTCGAGAACTATATTGAATAGAAGTGGTGATAGTGGGCATCGCTGACTTGTTCCAGATTTTAGGGGGAAAGCCTCTAATTTTTCTCCATTGAGAATGATGCTTGCCTGAGGCTTGGCATAAATAGCTTTTATAATGTCGAGGTAAGATCCTGTTATCCCTAGTTTTTCTAGTGTTTTGAACATAAAGGGATGCTGTAATTTGTCGAAAGCTTTTTCTGCGATTATTGAGATGATCATATGGTTTTTATCTTTAAGTTGATTGATGTGGTGAATAACATTTATTGATTTCCGTATATTGAACCATCCCTGCATCCCCAGGATGAATCCTACTTAATCATGGTGTACAATTTTTTTGATGTGCCTTTGTATCCGATTCGCCAGAATTTTATTGAAAATTTTTGCATCTAGGTTCATCAGAGATATTGGTCTGTAGTTTTCTTTCTTTGAGGTGTCTTTGCCTGGTTTCGAAATCAGGGTGATTTTGGCCTCATAGAATAAATTTGGCAGAGCTCCCTCTTTTTCTATTTCCTGAAATAACTTGAAAAGTATTGGTATTAATTCTTCTTTAAAGGTTTTGTAAAACTCCGCTGTATACCCATATGGTCCTGGACTTTTCTTGGTTGGAAGTCTCTTGATTGCTTCTTCTATTTCATCTATTGATATTGGTCTGTTTAAGTTGTGGGGATCCTCCTGACTCAGTCTGGGCAAATCAAATGACTTAAGAAATTTATCGATGTCTTCACTATTCTCTATTTTATTGGAATAAAGGTTTTCAAAATAATTTCTAATTGTCTTCTGTATTTCTGTTGTGTCTGTTGTAATATTGCCTTTTTCATCCCGTATGTTAGTAATTTGAGTTCTCTCTCTTCTTCTCTTCGTTAGCATGGCTAGGGGTCTGTCGATCTTATTTATTTTTTCAAAGAACCAACTTTTATTTTTGTTAATTTTTTCAATAGTTTCTTTTGTTTCAATTTTGTTGATTTCCTCTCTGATTTTAATTATTTCTTGCCTTCTACTATATTTGCTGTTGTTTTGCTCTTCCTTTTCTAGGTTTTTGAGATGGAGTGTGAGCTCATTTATTTGTTGGTTTTTCCTTTTTTTGAGGTATGACCTCCAGGCAATGAATTTCCCTCTTAAAACTGCTTTCATTGTGTCCCATAGATTCCAATATGTTGTGTCTATGTTTTTATTTATCTCTAAGAATTTTTTGATTTCCTCCTTTATGTCTTCTGTAACCCATTGATTATTCAGTAACATATTGTTCATTTTCCATGTGATGTAGGATTTCTTCTTCCTTCTTTTATCACTGATTTCCATTTTCATTGCATTATGATCAAATAAAATGCATGGTATTATCTCCACCCCTACATATTTACTGAGGAATGCCCTATGACATAATATATGGTCTATTTTTGAGGAGGATCCATGTGCTGTTGAAAAAAAAGTATAGCCACTTGATGTTGGATGATATTTTCTATATATGTCAGTTAAGTCTAGGTTGTTGATTGTGATATTGAGTTCTATAGTTTCTTTATTTAACTTTTGTTTGGAAGATCTGTCCAATGGTGAGAGAGGTGTGTTGAAGTCACCCATAATTATTGTATTGCGGTCTATTTGGTTCTTGAACTTGAGGAGAATTTCTTTCATGAATGTCTCAGCCCCATTATTTGGTGCATAAATATTGATAATTGTTATGTCTTGTTGGTGAATGGTTCCTTTTAACAGTATATAATGACCTTTTTTATCCCTTTTGATTAATTTAGTCTTGAAGTCGATTTTATTTGATATGAGGATGGCCACTTCTGCCTGCTTGCGAGGACCGTGTACATGGTATATTTTTTCCCAACCTTTCACCTTCAGCCTGTGTATGTCTTTTCCAATCAGATGCGTCTCTTATTTTGTTTTTTTAATCCATGTTACCAGCCTATATCGCTTTATTGGAGAGTTTAAGCCATTAACGTTTAGAGTTACTATTGATGTATGGTTTGTACTTCCAGCCATGTTTTATTATTTATCTTCTTTTAGTTTGTTTCTCCTAGATTAGCTTTCCCCCCACCCTCTGGCTTTATAGAGGCTCTTCCCACTGATGGTTTTGGTTATTGTTTTTCATTTCTTCCTTATGTAATGTTTTGCTCACGACGCTTTGCAATGCTGGTTTTCTGGCTACTAATTCTATTAGCTTTTGTTTATCCTGAAAGATTTTTATTTTGTTGTCGTACCTGAAGCTTAATTTTGCTGGATACAAAATTCTTGGTTGGCAACCATTGTCTTTCTTTCTTTTTTTTTTTTTTTTACTGTTAACTTTTTTATTACTCTGTTTTATTTTATTTTATTTTTTTTAATTTTTTATTTTTTATATTGGTTGTTCACAACATTACAAAGCTCTTGACATATCATATTTCATACATTAGAACCATTGTCTTTTAATGTTTGAAATACGTTGTTCCAGGATCTTCTCGCTTTCAGCGTCTGTGATGAAAAATCCATTATTAACCTTATTGGTTTACCCCTAAATGTAATCTACCTCTTTTCTCTTGTAGCTTTTAATATTTTCTCTTTGTTCTGTATGTTGAATATCTTCATAACAATGTGTCTTGGCGTTGGTCTACTGTGATTTTGTGTGCTTGGTGTCCTGTATGCATCTACAATTTGTATATCTGTTTCCTTTTTTATTTCTGGAAATTTTTCTGTAATTATTTCATTCAGCAGGTAACTCATTCCCTTGGTATTAATCTCTGTGCCTTCTTCTATCCTGATGACTCGTAAATTTGTTTTTTTTTTTATATTATTCCAAATCTCTTGGATGTTTTTCTCGTGATTTTTTACCAGCCTATCTGAGTTGGCTAGACTCCTTTCAAGATGATATATTTTGTCTTCATTATCTGATGTTCTGGCTTCTACTTGCTCCACTCTATTGGTGTTAGTCTCGATTGAGTTTTTAATTTGGTTTATCGTTTCCTTCATTTCTAGAATTACAGTTTGATTTTTTTAATAATCTTAATTTCCTGATAAAGATGCTTACCTTCTTTTTTTATCTGTTTCTGTAATTCACTTTCAATGTGATCTTTAAGGTTCTTTTCCATCTGTCTAAGGTGTTCCTTGAGTTCTTTATATGGCCATTTTTCTGATGACTCTAAGTCCTCCTGAATATTTAGGCTGTCCTTCATTGTTTGTATTCCTTTTCTTCCTTGCTTTTTTATGCTCATGTTACTTCTTGTTCTGTTTGACTGCTGAGTTACTGTTTACTCTTATAAATTTATTTGATGCTTGGGAAGAGAGATATTAGAAGGGAAGGGAAGAATTCACTAAAGAGAATGCGTATAGGCAGGTAGAATTCAGGAAAGGGGAAGTAAGAAAATTGAAAAGAAATGAAAAGACAGAAGAAAAAAGTGAAAAGAAAGAAAGAAAAGAACGAAAAACTAAAAATTTAAAACAAAAAAAAATATAGTGATAATAAAAAATGAAAATTAAAGTTTAAAAAATGATAGTAACCATAATAGAATAAAAATAATTTAAAAAATTGAAACCATTAATAAGAAAGTTAAAGAACAACAACTAAATTAACATCAAAAAGTAAAAAAAAAAAATAAAAATAAAAAAATTTTAAATAAATAAATAAATAAATAAAAAAGAAGTACTAATAATAATCATTGAAAAATAATAATAATAATAAATGCAGTCATAAAGTTTGATTAACTTCTCTTCCAGTAGGTGGAGCTATGCCCACTGGGCCAGGGTTCTCTTCTTGATAGGTGGGAACCAATCACTGTGTCTCAGCTCTTCTTCCAAGACTGTGCGTGTCTCCAATCCTGAGTGCTTAGGGCCTTCTCTTGTGGTTCCTCAATCCAGGCCCCGCTCACCTGTGACGCTTACCACAATACTGGCTACACGCTGGGTCTGCTGCTCAAGGGAGCTCTGTTTTCATGGATGCCTTGCCACACCCTTTCTGTTTGCCTCCCTCAGACCCCAAGTTTGTATGGCTTGGGGCTGAGGGCCCCAGCGAACTAGTTTGCCCTCAGGTAGTAACTCCCCTGGTATCTGGTGCAAGGGATCTCTGTTGTCAGCACTGGTGGAAGCAATAGCCTGGAGTTCTGCACTGCAGGTCCCACATCCCTCCTGATTCCCTGGGTCCGGCTATGGTGCTCAGTTGGTTTTTACCTCTGTGAGTTCAGGTGGGACTAGTTATTTCAGTGGAATCATTAGTGCTGAGAAGCAGGCGAACCAGAGCTTGCATGCAGCTGATTCGTGCTCAGTGTGTGTTTTCTGAGAAGCCCAGGCTGCACGCCTTAGCTTCACGTCAGCTCAGCTTTGCCTAGTGATCCTGAGCAAGCAGGCTCTGGGCCGCGCTCGGGCGCCGCGCTTGTCCGCAGCCTTAGCAGCGACGCCGGGACCTCCGTCGCTCCTCGGCTAGGTGCCTGGATCCCCAAGCAGCTGCCGCCGCAGCTCTCCTGCCCCTCCCTCCGGAGCACGGGTCCCCTTGCAGGGGACTGTCAAACAACTCCAGAACGGTTTCTGCCCAAAGGTGCAGCAGGGAACAAGCAACTGCTGCGTTCCCGTCTCTAGTTGTGGCAGCAGGACCATGTAGACAGAGCCACTAAGACAGTGTGCAGGAAGCAAATGGCGGCTCACGCAGAGTGGATTTTCAGCCCCGATACAACAGCCCAGCCAACAATCCCAATCCAGTAACTCTCCTTGAATAGAAAATATTCAGAAAAAAAAAAGGTGGTGTACTGAGCTTTCTTTGTCAGGTACATACAATCCCCTGTTGTTTACGTATTCAGCTTCTCTGCCGGTAGCGAAGTGAAAGAGGCAGCAGATGGGCGCAGAGCGCCGCGGCTCTGAGCAGAAAAGCGTCTCTTTTTCAATCTCTTTGTTTTTTCTGCTGCTTGGCAAGGTGGTCCACTACAGATTAATGGTTATAGGGGCTCTAACACGCTGCTTGAAATCTCGATTAAAGCCGCTGCTCAGAGCCCCACGCTCAGCACTTCAGCAACCCCTGTACGCAGCGGCTATCTTTTTCCCTCCCTCTAGTTTTAACAGAGGAAAAACATACGGCCCTTAACTTTCTGAGGTGCTTATTTCCCTTAATGTTCTGAAGATCCATCCATCTTCCAGCATGACATAATTTCGTTCTTCTTTATGGCTAAATGAAATTCCAGTGTGCATATACCAGATGTTCTTTATCCATTCGTCCACTGATGTCACCTTGGCTGGTTCATGGGCATGTATGTGTCATTATAGTATGATGACTTCAATCTGCTGTGATAAATACCAAGCAGAGGTAGAGCTGGGTCGCAGGGTGGTCCATGGCTACTCCTGAGGAGCCTCCATCCAGATTTCCGTGGTAGTTGTGCTGATTTACATGCCCACCAACAGGGTGAGAGTGCTCCATTCTCTCCAATTCTCTCCTTGTCACACTCATTTCTGTTTGTATTCTTGGTGGTTGCCTTTGTCACTGAAGTGAGATGAAATCTCAGGGTAGTCTTGACTTGCAAATATTTTCGCATATTTGTTGGCCACTCACATATTTTCTTCTAAGACGTGTCTGTTTAGTTCATTTAGTTTCCCATTTGGTAATTGGGTTATTTGATAATTGGGTTATTTAATAATTGTGGGTTTGATGTTAAGTTTTTTGAGTTCTTTATTAATATTCTGAATATTGATCCTCTTTTAGAAGAGCCCCTTATAAAGATTTTCTTCCTTTCCTTAGGTTCTCTCTTCATATTCTAATTGTCTCCTTTGCTGTGCAGAACCTTCTTAATTTGATGCCATCCTATTAGCTAACTTTTGGTGTTGTCTCCTGAGCTTCAGCATCCTATTGAGAAAGTCATTGCCTCTGCCTGTAGGTTGGAGTATTGACTTTGTTTTTTCCTAGAAACTGCATAATTTCTGGTCTAGTGCCTGGGTCTTTAATGAATTTTGAGTTTATTTTTTGCAGGGTGAGCGATAGTTCAGGTCTCATTCTTTTGTATTGGGACAGGGGTGTAGAAAGACTGTTTCACAGAGTAGATGTTAAAGACTGGGGTGCAGAAGAACTGTTGCAGAGAGCAGAAGTTGGAGACTGAGGTGTAGAAGGAGTGTTACAGAAAGCAGAGTTTGGAGACTGGGGTGCACAAGGATCGTTGCAGAGAGCAGAGTTTTCAGACTGAGGTGCAGAAGGACTGTTGCAGAGAGCAGATGTTAGAGACTAGGGTTCAGAATGACTGTTGCAGAGAGCAGAGGTTGGAGACTGGGGTGAAGAAGGATCGTTGCAGAGAGCAGAGGTTGGAGACTGGTGTGCAAAAGGACTGTTATGAAGAGCAGAGCTTGGAGACTTGATTGCAGAAGGATCTTACAGAAAGCAGAGTTTGGAGACTGAGGTGCAGAAGCACTGTAACATAGAGCAGAGTTTGGAGACTGTGGTGCAGAAGGACTGTTAAAGAAAGCAGAGGTTGGAGACTAGGGTGCAGAAAGACCATTACAGAGTGCAGAAGTTGAAGACTGCGGAACAGAAGGACTTATACAGAGAGCAGAGATTGGAAATTGGGGAGCAGAAAAACTGTTTCAGAGAACAAAGGTTGGAGACTAGGTTGCAGCAGGACCGCTGAAGAAAGCAGACGTTGGAAACTGGGTTGGAGAAGGAATGTTACAGAGAGCAGAGTTTGGAATCTGGAGTGCAGAAGGACCTTACAGAGAACAGAGGTTGGAGACTGGGGTGCAGAAGGAGTGTTAAGGAGAGAAGACGTTTGAGACTAGGGTGCAGAAGGATCGTTGCAGAGAGCAGAGGTTGGAGACTGGGGTGCAGAAGGATGGTTGCAGACAGCAGAGGTTGGAGACTGAGGTGCAGAAAAACTGTTACAGAGAGCAGAGTTTGAAGAATGAGGTGCAGAAAGATCGTTGAAGACAGCATAAGTTGGAGACAGAGTTGCAGAAGAATCATTGCAGAGAGCAGAGGTGGAGACTGGGATGTAGAAGGATCGTTACAGAGAGCAGAGGTGGGAGACTGGGGTGCAGAAGAACTGTTACAGAGAGAACAGGTTAAACCCTGGGGTGCAGAAGGAATGTTGCAGAAAGAAAAATTTGGAGACTTGGGTGCAGAAGGACTGTTGCAGAGAGCAGAGTTTGGAGACTGAGATGAAGAAGGACTGTTACACAGAGTTGACTTTGGAGATTGGTTTGAAGAATTATGATACAGAAAGCTGAGGTGGGAGTCTGGGTTGCAGAAGGACTGTTAAACAGAGCAGAGGATGGAGACTGTGGTGCAGAAGGACTGTTTCAGAGAGTATAGTTTGGAGACTGGGGTGCAGAAGGCCTGCTACAGAGAGCAGAGTCTGGAGACTGGGTTGCAGAAGGACTGTTATACAGAGCAGACTTTTGAGGCTGGGTTGCAGAAGGACTGTTATAGAGAGCAGAGTTTTGAGGCTGGGTTGCAGAAGGATCTTACAGAGAGCAGAGGTTGGTGACTGAGGTGCAGGACGACTGTAACAGAGAGCAGTGGTTGGAGACTGGGGTGCAGAAGGATCGTGCAGAGAGCAGAGATTTCAGACTGAGGTGCAGAAGGACTGTTACAGAGAGCAGAGGATGGAGACTGAGGTGCAGAAGGACGGTTACAGAGAGCAGGGGTTGGAAATTGTGGTGCAGAGGGACCGTTACAGAGAGCAGATGTTGGAGACTGCGGTATACAAAGACTGTAACAGAGAGCAGAGGTTGGAGAATATGGTGCAGAAGGACTGTTACAGAGAGCAGAGGTTCGAGACTGGGGTGCAGAAGGACTGATACACAGAGCAGAGGTTGAAGACTGGGGTTTAGAAGGACTGTGGCCGAGAGTAGAGGTTGGAGACTTGGCTGCAGAAGGACTGTTGCAGAGAGCAGAATTTGAAGACTGAGGTGCAGAAGGACTCTTACAGAGAGCAGAGTTTGGAGACTGGTGTGCAGAAGGACTGTTGCAGATAGCAGAGTTTGTAAACTGGGGTGAAGAAGAACTGTTGCAGGGAGCAGGTGTTGGAGACATGGGTGCAGAAGGACTTTTGCAGAGAGTAGAATTTGGAGACTGAGGTTCAGAAGGACTGTTGCAGATAGCAGAGGTTGGAGACTGGGGTGAAGAAGGACTAATACATAAAGCAGAGGTTGGGGTCTGAGGTTCGGAAGAACCATTACAGACAGCAGAGTTTGGAGACTGCAATACAGGAGGACTGTTACAGAGAGCAGAGGTTGGAGACTGGATTGGAGAAGAACTGTTTCAGAGTGCAGACGTTGGAGACTGGTGTGCAGAAGAACTGTTGCAGAGAGTAGAGTTTGGAGACTGCGGTGCAGAAGAATTGTTACAGAGAGCAAAGGTTGGTGACTGGGGTGCAGAAGGACTGTTATAGAGAGAAGATGTTAAGGACTGAGATGCAGAAGGACTGGTACAGAGAGCAGAGGTTGGAGACTGGGGTGCAGAAAGACTGATACAGAAAGCAGAGGTTGGAAACCAGGGTACAGAAGGACTGTTGAAGAGTGCAGAGGTGGGAGAATGGGATGCAGTAAGACTGTTTCAGAGAGTAGATTTAAAATACTGGGGTGCAGAAAAACTGTTGCAGAGAGCAGAAGTTGGAGACTGGGGTGCAGAAAAATTGTTTCAGGGAGCAGAGGTTTGAGACTGGGGTGAAAAAGGACTTTTACAGTGATCAGAGTTTGGAGATTGGGGTGCAGAAGAATCTATCAGAGAGCAGAGATTGGAGATTGGGGTGCAGAGGAATTTTTGCACAGAGAAGAGGTTGGAGACTGGGGTGCAGAAGGACTGTTACAGAGAGCAGAGATTGGAGACTGTGTGGCAGAAGTATCTAACATAGAGCAGAGTTTGGAGACTGAGGTGCAGAAGAAATGTTACCGAGAGCAATGGTTGGAGACTGGGGTGCAGAAAGATTTTTTCAGGGAGCAGAGGTTGGAAACTGACATGCTGAAGGACTCTTGCAGACAACAGAGGTTGGAGAATGGGGTACAGAAGGACCGTTGCAGAGAGCAGATGTTAAAGACTGAGGTGCAGAAGGATTGTTACAGAGAGCAGAGGTTGGAGAGTGGGGTGAAGAAGGACTGTTACGGAGATCAGAGTTTGGAGACTGGGGTGCAGAAGATCTTTCAGAGTGCAGAGGTAGGAGACTGCGGTGCAGATGAACTGTTGCACAGAGCAGAGTTTTGAGACTGGGGTGCATAAGGACTGTTACAGAGAGCAGAGTTTCAAGACTTTGTTGCAGAAAGATCTTCCATAAAGCAGAGGTTGGAGACTGAGGTGCAGAAGAAATGATACCCAGAGCAGAGTTTGGATACTGGGGTGCAGAAGGACTGTTGCCGAGACCAGAGGTTGGAGACTGTCATGCAGAAGGACCGTGGCAGAGAGCAGAGGTTGGAGACTGGAGTGGAGAAGGAATGTTACAGAGAGCAGAGTTTGGAAACTGGGGTGTAGAAGGATCTTACAGAGAGCAGAGGTTGGTGACTGGGGTTCAGAAGGACTGTTACAGAGAGCAGAGGTTGGAGACTGAGTTGCAGAAGGACTGTTACAGAAAGCAGAGTTTAGAGACTGTGGTGCACAAGGATCCTTGCAGAGATCAGAGTTTTCAGAGTGATGTACACAAGGACTGTTGCAGAGAGCAGATGTTGGAGACTGGGGTGCAGAATGATCATTGAAGAGAGCAGAGGCTAAAGACTGGGGTGCAATAGGACCATTGCAGAGGTCAGAGTTTGGAAACTTAGGTGCAGAAAGATTGTTAAAGAGAACAGAAGTTGGATACTGGGGTGCAGAAGGACTGTTGCAGAGAACAGAGGTTGGAAACTGGGGTTTAGAAAGACTGTGGCAGAAAGCAGAGGATGTAGACTGGGGTGCAGAAGGACTGTTACAGAGAGCACAGTTTCGAGACAGGCTTGCAGAAGGATCTTACTGAGAGCAGACTTTGGAGACTGAGGTGGAACAAGACTGTTACAGAGAGCAGAGACAGGGGTGCAGAAGGATCGTTGCAGAGAACCGAGTTTTCAGACTGAGGTGCAGAAGGACTGTTGGAGATTACAGAGGTTGGGGACTGGGGTGCAGAAGGATCTTTGCAGAGAGCAGAGGTTTGAGACTGGGGTTCAGAAGGACTGTTACAGTGAACAGAGGTTGGAGACTGCGGTGCAGAAGGCCTCTTATAGAGAGCAGAGTTTGATGAAAGGATGCAGAACGACTGTTGCAGAGGGCAGAGTTTGGAGACTGGGTTGCAGAAGGATCTAACAGAGAGCAAAGGTTGAAGACTGAGGTGCAGAAGGACTGTTACAGAGAGTGGAGTTTGGAGACTGAGGTGCAGAAGGACCATTGCAGAGAGCAGAGGTGGAGACAGAGGTGCGGAAGGATTGTTACAGAGAGAAGAGGTTGGAGACTGGGGTGCAGAAGGACTGTTGCATATTGCAGAGGTGGGAGAATGAGGTGAAGAAGGACTGTTGCAGGGTGCAGGTGTTGGAGACTTGGGTGCAGAGGACTCTTGAAGAGAGCAGAATTTGGAGACTGAAGTGCAGAATAACTGTTACAAAGAGCAGAGTTTGGAGACTGGTGTTCAGAAGGTCTGTTTCAGAAAGCAGAGGTTGGAGACTGGGGTGCAGAAGGACCATTGCAGAGAGCAGAGTTCGGAGACTGCCATACAGGAAAACTGTTACAGAGAGCAGAGGTTGGGAATGGTTCATAAAAGAAATGTTTCAGTGTGCAGATGTTGGAGACTGGGGTTCAGAAGAACTGTTGCTGAGAGCATAGTTTGGAGACTGGGGTGCAGAAGAACTGTCGCAGAGTGCAGAGGTTGGAGACTGAGGGGCAGAAAGAATGTTACAGAGAGTAAAGTTTGGAGAGTGGGGTGCAGAATTACTGATACAGAAAGAAGAGGTTTATACTGGGGTGCAGAAGAACCGTTACATAGAGCAGAGTATGGAGACTGTAGTACAGAAGTACTGTTAAAGAGAGCAGAGGTTAGAGAATGGGGTGCAGAAGTAAGGTTGCAGAGTTCAGATTTTGAAGACAAAGTTGCAGAATGACTGTTACAGAAAGCAGAGGTTGGAATCCGTGGTTCAGAAGGACTTATACAGAAAGCAGAGGTTTGAGACTGGGGTGCCGAAGGACCGTTAGAGAAAGTAGAGGTTGGAGACTATGGTACAGAAGGACTGTTGCAGAGAGAAGAGGTTTGATACTGGAAAGTAGAAGGACTGTTGCAGAGAACAGATGTTGTAGACTGGGTTGCAGCAGGACCGTTTAGGAAAGCAGAGGTTGTAGACTGAGTTGGAGAAGAATGTTAAAGAGAGCAGAGTTTGGAAACTGGGGTGCAGAAGGACCTTACAGAGAACAGAGGTTGGAGACTGGTGTGCAGAAGGAGTGTTCAGGAGAGGAGACGTTGGAGACAGGGGTGCAGAAGGACTGTTGCAGAGAGCAGATTTTGGAGACTGGGGTGCATAAGGATTGTTGCAGAGAGCAGAGGTTAAAGACAGGGGTGCAGAAGGACGGATGCAGAGAGCAGAGGTTGGAGACTGAGGTGCAGAAAAACAGTTACAGAGAGCAGAGGTGGAGTCTGACGTGCAGAAGGATCGTTGAAGATAGCAGAAGTTGGAGACTGAGTTGCAGAAGAATCCTTGAAGAGAGTAGAGGTGGAGACTGGGCTTCTGAGGGATCGTTACAGAGAGAAGAAGTGGGAGACTGCGGTGCAGAAGGACTGTCACAGATAGCACAGGTTGGAGACTGGGGTGCAGAATGAATGTTGCAGAAAAAAGAGATTGGAGACTGGGGTGCAGAAGGACAGTTTCAGAGAGCAGAGGTTGGAGACTGAGATACAGAAGGATTTTTATACAGAGCAATTTTTGGAAATGGGGGTGAAGAATTATGATACACAAAGCAGAGGTGTGAGACTGGGGTGCAGAAGGACAGATACAGAAAGCAGAGTTTGGAGACTGGTGTGCAGAAGGACTGTTTCAGAGAGCAGAGTTTGGAGACTGGGGTGCATAAGGCCTGCTACAGAGATCAGAGGTTGGAGACTGGGTTGCAGAAGGACTGTTATAGACAGCAGAGTTTTTAGGCTGGGTTGAAGAAGGATCTTACAGAGAGCAGTGGTTGGTGACTGTGATGCAGAACGAATGTTACAGAGAGCAGTGATTAGAGACTGGGGTGCAGAAGGATCATGCAGAGAGCAGAGATTTCAGACTGAGGTGCAGAAGGACTGTAACAGAGAGAAGAGGTTAAAGACTGAGTTGCAGCAGGACTGTTACAGAGAGCAGAGTTTGGTGACTGAGGTGCAGAAGGACTGTTACAGAAACAGAGGTTGGAAATTGGTGTACAGAGGTACCGTTACAGAGAGCAGAGTTTGGAGACTGCGGTATAGAAAGACTGTAACAGAGAGCAGAGGTTTCAGAATACAGTGCAGAAGGACTGTTACAGAGAGCAGAGGTTGGAGACTGGGGTGCAGAAGGATTGTTATAGAGAGCAGAGGATGGAGACTGGGGTGCAGAAGGACTGTAACACAGAGTAGAGGTTGAAGACTGGGGTGTAGAAGGACTGTTTCAGAGAGCAGAGGCTGGAGACTTGGGTGAAGAAGGACTGTTGCCAAGAGCAGAATTTGGAGACTGGGGTGCAGAAGGATCATTGCAGAGAGGAGAGGTTGGAGACTGAGGTGCAAAAAGACTGTTACAGAGAGCAGAGGTTAGAGACTGGGGTGCAGAAGGCCTATTACGAAGAGCAGAGTGTGGAGAAGGGCTCCAGAAGGACTGTTACAGATCACAGAGTTTTGAGAGTGGGTGGAAGAAGCATCTAACAGAGAGCAGATGTTGGGGACCCAGGTGCAGAAGGACTGTTACAGAGGGTAGATGTTGAAGACTGAGGTGCAAAAGGATCGTAGCAGAGAAAAGCGTTTTAAGACTGAGGTGCAGAAGCACTCTTGCAGAGACCAAATGTTGGAGACTGGGGCGCAGAAGGACTGTTGCAGAGAGCAGTGGTTGGAGACTGGGGTGCAGAAGTCTTGTTATAGAGAACAAACTTTGGAGACGGGGGTGCATAAGGCGTGTTACGAAGAGGAGAGTTGGGAGAAGGGGTGCAGAAGAACTGTTAGAGAGGGCAGAGTTGGGAGACTGGGTTGCAGAAGGATCTTACAGAGAGCAGATGTTGGAGACTGAGGTGTAGTATGATTGTTGCAGAGAGAAGAGTCTGGAGACTGGGGTTCAGAAGGACTGTTACAGAGAGCAGGGTTTGGAGACTGGGGTGCAGAAGGCCTGTTAAATAGAGCAGAGGTTGAAGACTGGGGTGCAGAAGGACTGTTATAGAAAGCAAAGTTAGGAGACTGGGTGGCAGAAGTATCTTACAAAGAGCAGAGTTTGGAGACTGAGGTACAGGAGGACTGTTACAGAGAGTAGTGGTTGGAGACTGGAGTTCAGATGGACCGTGTAGAGAGAAAAGGTTTCAGACTGAGGTGTAGATCGACTGTTACAGAGAGCAGAGGTTGGAAACTGAGGTGCAGAAGGATTGTTATAGAGAGAAGATGTTGAAGTCTGGGGTGAAGAAGGATTGTTGCAGAAAGTAAAATTTTCAGACTGAGGTGCAGAAGGACATTTGCAGAGAGAAGATGTTGGAGACTGTGGTGCACAAGGTTCGTTGCAGAGAGCAGAAGTTGGAGACTGCAGTACAGAAGGACTATTGCAGGGAACAGTGGTTGGAAACTAGGGTAAAAAAGGACTTTTTCAGAGAGCAGATGTTGGATACTGTTGTTCAGAAGTACTGTTGCAGAGAGCAGAAGTTGGAGAATGGGTTGCAGAAGGACTTTTGCAGAGAGCATAGGTTGGAGACTGAGGTTCAGATGGACGGACAAAGAAAGCAGAGGTTGGAGACTGGCGTGCAAAAGGACCTTTACAGAGAGCAGAGTTTGGAGACTGTGGTACAGAAGGACTGTTACAGAGAGCAGAGTTTTGAGACTGGGGAGCAAAAGGAGTGTTGCAGAGTACAGATGTTGGAGACTGGGGTGCAGCAGGACCGTTGCAGAAAGCAGAGGTTGGAGATTGGCGTGGAGACGGAATATTACAGAGAGCAGAGTTTGGAAACTGGGGTCAGAAGGATCTTTCAGAGAGCAGAGGTTGAAGACTGGGGTGCAGAAGGATCGTTGCAGAGAGAAGAGTTTGGACACTGGAGTTCAGAAGGACTGTTGCAGAGAGCAGATTTTGGAGACTGAAGTTCAGAAGGATTGTTTAGAGAGCAGATGTTGGAGACTGGGGTGCAGAAGGACTATTGCAGAGAGCAGAGTTTGGATATGAGGTGCAGAAGGACTGTTACAGAGAGCAGAGTTTGTAGACTGGGGTGCAGAAGGACTGATACAGAAAGCAGAGGTTGGAGACTGGGGTGCAGAATGATCGTTACACAGAGAAGAGTTTGAAGACTGCTGTACAGAAGGACTGTTACAGAGAGTAGAGGGTGGCGAGTGGGGTGCAGAATTAGTGTTGCAAAGAACAGAGTTTGGAGACTGAGGTGAAGAAGGACTGATAAAGAGATCAGAGTTATTAAACAAGGTTGCAGAAGGATCTTACAGAGAGCAGAGATTGTAGACCGAGGTGCAGCAGGACTGTTACAGAGAGCAGATGTTGGAGACTGGGGTGCAGAAGGATTGTTATAGCGAACAGACTTTAGAGACTGGGGTGCAGAAGGCCTGTTACGGAGAGGAGAGTTAGGAGAAGGTGTGCAGAAGGACTGTTACAGAGGGCAGAGTTTGGAGTCTGGGTTGCAGAAGGTACTTACATTGAGCAGTTGTTGGAGAGTGAGGTGCAGAGGGACTGTTACAGAGAGTAGATATTGGAGACTGAGGCACAGAAAGATTGTTACAGAGAGCAGAGTTTGGAGACTGTGGTGCAGAAGGACTGTTTCAGAGACCAGAGTTTGGAGACTTGGGTGTAGAAGGACTGTTGAAGAAACCAGAAGTTGGAATCTGGGATGCTGAAGGACTGTTGCAGAGAGCAGATGTAGGAGACTGACATGAAGAAGGACTATTACAAAGAGCAGAGGTCTTCAACTGGGGTGCAGAAGGACTGATACATAGAGCAGAGTTTCAAGACTGGGGTGCAGAAAGCCTGTTATACAGAGCAGAGGTTGGAGACTGGGGTGCAGAAGCGCTGTTAGAGAGAGCAGAGTTTGGAGACTGGGTTACAGAAGGATCTTACATAGAGCAGAGTTTGGAGACTGAGGTGCAGAAGGACTGGTACAGAGAGCAGAGTTTGGAGACTGGATTGCTGAAGGATCTTTGGAGACAGCAGAGTTTCCGGACTGAGGTGCAGAAGGACTGCTGCAGAGATTAGATGCTGGAGACTTGGGTGCACAAGGACTGTTGCAGAGAGCAGATGTTGAAGACTGGGATGCAGAGGATCGTTGCAGAGAGCAGAGGTTGGACACTGGGGTGCAGAAGGACTGTTACACAAGCAGAGGTCGAAGACTGAGGTGAAGAAGGACTGTGACAGTGAACAGATATGGGAGACAGTGGTGCAGAACTGACACAGTGCAGATGTTGGAGACCGAGGTACAGAAGAACTGTTACAGAGATCAAAGGTTGGAGACTCGGGTGCAGAAGGATTATTGCAGAGAGCAGAGTTTTCAGATTGAGGTACAGAAGAACGGTTGCAGAGAGCAGATGTTGGATATTGGGGTGCACAAGGACTGTTGCAGCGAGCAGATGTTGGAGACTGCAGTACAGAAGGACTGTTACAGAGAGCAGAGTTTGAAGACTCGGGTGAAGAAGGATTGTTGCAGAGAGCAGAGGTTGCAGAGTGAGGTGCAGACGGACTGTTGCAGAGAGCAGAGTTTGGAGACTGTGGTGCAGAAGCACTGATACAGAAAGCAGGGTTTGGAGACTGGGGTGAAGAAGGACCCTTACAGAGAAAAGTGGTTGAAGACTGCGATACAGAAGAACTGTTGTTGAGAATAAGGTTGGAGACTTGGGTGTAGAGGGACAATTTCAGAGAGCAGAGTTTGGAGACTGGGGTGCAGAAGGAATTTTACAGAGAGCAGAATTTGGACACTGGGTTACAGAAGGATCTTCCAGAGAGCAGAGGTTGTATACTGGGTTGTAGAGAGACTGTTACAGAGAAGACGTTGGAGACTGGGGTGCAGAAGGATCGTTGCTGAGAGCAGATTATGGAGACTGAGGTGCAGAAGGAATGTTACAGAGAGCAGAGGTTTGAGACTGGGGTGCAGAAGGACTGATACCGAAAGCAGAGGTGAGATACTGGGGTCCAGAAGGAACGTAACAGAGAGCAGAGTTGAAGACTGCAGTACAGAAAGACTGTTACAGAGAGCAGATGATGCAGACTGTGGTGCAGAAGGACTGTTGCAGAGAACAAAAGTTGGAGACTGGGGTGCAGAATGATTCTTGCGAACAGCAGAAGTTGGAGACTGGGTTGCAGAAAGACTGTTGCATAGAGCAGAGGATGGAGACTTAGGTGCAGAAGGACTGTTACAGAGAGGAGAGGTTGGAGACTGTTGTTCAGAAGGACTGATACAGAAAGCAGAGTTTGGAGACTGGGGTGCAGAAGGACCATTACAGAGAAGAGAGGATGGAGACTGCGGTACAGAAGGACTGTTACAGAGAGCAGAGTTTGGAGACTGCGGTGCAGAAAGACTGTTGCAGAGAACACAGGTTGGAGACTGGGGTGCAGAAGGATCGTGGCAGAGAGCAGAGTTTTCAGACTGAGGTGCAGAAAGACTAAAGTAGAGAGCAGATGTTAGAGACTGGGTTGCATAATGACTGTTGCAGAGAGCAGAGGTTGGAGACTTGTGTGCATATGGACTGTTCCAGAGACTAGATGTTGGAGACTGGGATGCAGAAAGCGTGTTACAGAGAGCAGAGTTTTGAGAAGCGGTGCAGAAGGACTGTTACAGAGAGCAGAGTTTGGAGATTGGTTTTCAAAAGGATCTTACAGAGATTAGAGTTTGGAGACTGAGATGCAGAATAACTGTTACAGAGAGTTGAGTCTGAAGACTGACCTGCAGAAGGAGAATTGCAGAGAGCACAGTTTGAAGACTGAGGTTCAGAAGGACTGTTACAGAGAGCTGAGGTTGGAGACTGAGGTGCAGAAGGACTGATACAGAATGCAGAGTTTTGAGACTGGGTTGCAGAAGGACCATTACAGAGAGCACAGGTTGGAGACTGAGGTGCCGAAAAAACTTTGAAGATAGCAGAGGTTGGAGACTGGGGTGCAGAAGGATCTTACAGAGAGCAGCGGTTGGAGACTGGGATGCAGAAGGACTGTTGTAGAGAGCAGACGTTGGAGACTGGGGTGCAGAAGAATTGTTGCAGAGAGCAGCGGTTGGAGACTGGGTAGCAGAAGGACTGTTGCAGAGAGCAAGGATAGAGACTGAGGTTCAGAAGGACATTTAAAGAGAGCAAAGGTTGGAGACGGGGTGCAGGACTGATACAGAGAGCAAAGGTTGGAGACTGGGGTGCAGAAGGACTTTTACAGAGAGCAGAGATTGGAGACTGGGGAGCGGAAGGACTGTTGCAAGAACAGATGTTTAAGACAGGGTTCCAGAAGGACAATTGAAGAGAGCAGAGGTTTGAGACTGAGGTGCAGAAGGATTGTAACAGAGAGCAGAGTTTGGAGACTGCGGTGCAGAAGAACTGTTACAGAGAGTAGAGTTTGGAGACTGGGGTACAGAAGCATATTACAGCGAGCAGAGGTTGGAGACTGGGGTGAAGAAAAACTGCTGCAGAGAGCAGAATTCGGAGACTGGGGTGCAGAAGGATTGTTACAGAGAGCAGAGGTTGGATACTGCGGTGCAGAAAGACTTGTGGATAGAGCAGAAGTTGGAGATTTGGGTGCAGAAGGAACTGTTGCAGAGAGCAGAGGTTGGAGACTTAGGTGCAGAAGGACTGTTATAGAGAGCAGAGGATTGAGACAGGGGTGCAGAAGAAATGATTCAAAAAGCAGAGCTTGAAGACTGGGGTACAGGAGGACCATTAGAGAGAGCATAGGTTGGAGTCTTTAGTACAGAAGGACAGAGAGCAGAGGTTGGAGACTGGGGTGCAGAAGGACTGTTGATGAGAGTAGATGATGGAGACTGGGGTGCAGAAAAACTGTAGCAGAGAGCAGACGTTGGAGACTAAGGTGAAGAAGGACAGTTACACAGAGCAGAGGTTGGAGACTGGAGTGCAGAAGGACAGATACAGAAAGCAGAGTTTGGAGATTCGGGTGCAGAAGTATCCTTACAGAGAGCAGAGTTTCAATAATGCAGTACAGAAGGACTCTTACAGAGAGCAGAGTTCGGAGACTGGGGTGGAGAAAGCCTGTTAAAGAGAGTAGAGTTTTGAGACTGGGGTGCACGATGATTGTTACAGAGAGCAGAGTTTGGAGATTGGGTTGCAGAAGGATCTTACAGAGAGCAGAGGTTTGAGACTGAGGTGCAGAAGCACTGTTCTAAAGAGTAGAGTTTGGAGACTGAGTTGCAGAAGGATCGTTGCAGAGAGCAGAGCTTGGAGACTGAGGTGCAGAAGGATTGATACAGAGAGCAGAGTTTGAAGACTGGGGTGCAGAAGGACTGTTGCAGAGAGCAGAGGTTTTAGACTAGGGTGTACAAGGACTGTTGCAGTTAGGAGAAGTAGAAGATTCGGGTCCAGAAATACCCTTACAGAGAGAAGTGTTTGGAGACTGCAGTACAGAAGGACTGTTACAGAGAGCAGAGGTTGGAGACTGGGGTGGAAAAGAACTGTTGCAGAGAGAATATGTTGGAGACTATGGTGCAGAAGGACTGATGCATAGAACAGAAGTTGGAGACTGGGGTGCAGAAGGACCGTTGAAGAAAGCAGAGGTTGGAGACTGGGGTGCAGAAGAATCTTACAGTGAGCAGAGATTGGAGTCTGAGATGCAGGAGGACTGTGGCAGAGAGCAGACGATAGAGACTGGGGAGCAGAAGGATTGTAGCAGAGAGCAGAGGTTGGAGACTGAGGTGCAGAAGGACTGTTACAGAGAGCAGATTTTGGAGACTGTGGTCCAGGACGGATAAAGAAAACAGATGTTGGAGACTGGGGTGCAGAATGATTCTTGCGAACAGCAGAGGTTGGTGACTGGGTTGTAGAAAGACTGTTGCATAGAGCAGAGGATGGAGACTTAGGTGCAGAAGGACTGTTACAGAGAGCTGAGGTTGGAGACTGAGGTGCAGAAGGACTGATACAGAATGCAGAGTTTTGAGACTGGGTTGCAGAAGGACCATTACAGAGAGCACAGGTTGGAGACTGAGGTGCCGAAAAAACTTTGAAGATAGCAGAGGTTGGAGACTGGGGTGCAGAAGGATCTTACAGAGAGCAGAGGTTGGAGACTGGGATGCAGAAGGACTGTTGTAGAGAGCAGACGTTGGAGACTGGGGTGCAGAAGGATTGTTGCAGAGAGCAGTGGTTGGAAACTGGGTAGCAGAAGGACTGTTGCAGAGAGCAAGGATAGAGACTGAGGTTCAGAAGGACTGTTACAGAGAGCAAAGGTTGGAGACAGGGGTGCAGGACTGATACAGAGAGCAGAGGTTGGAGACTGGGGTGCAGAAGGACTTTTACAGAGAGCAGAGATTGGAGACTGGGGAGCGGAAGGACTGTTGCAAGAACAGATGTTTAAGACAGGGTTCCAGAAGGACAATTGAAGAGAGCAGAGGTTTGAGACTGAGGTGCAGAAGGATTGTAACAGAGAGCAGAGTTTGGAGACTGCGGTGCAGAAGAACTGTTACAGAGAGTAGAGTTTGGAGACTGGGGTACAGAAGCATATTACAGCGAGCAGAGGTTGGAGACTGGGGTGAAGAAGAACCGCTGCAGAGAGCAGAATTCGGAGACTGGGGTGCAGACGGATTGTTACAGACAGCAGAGGTTGGATACTGTGGTGCAGAAAGACTTGTGGATAGAGCAGAAGTTGGAGATTTGGGTGCAGAAGGAACTGTTGCAGAGAGCAGAGGTTGGAGACTGAGGTGCAGAAGGACTGTTATAGAGAGCAGAGGACTGAGACAGGGGTGCAGAAGAAATGATTCAAAAAGCAGAGCTTGAAGACTGGGGTACAGGAGGACCATAAGAGAGAGCATAGGTTGGAGTCTTTAGTACAGAAGGACAAAGAGCAGAGGTTGGAGACTGGGGTGCAGAAAGACTGTTGATGAGAGTAGATGATGGAGACTGGGGTGCAGAAAAACTGTAGCAGAGAGCAGACGTTGGAGACTAAGGTGAAGAAGGACAGTTACACAGAGCAGAGGTTGGAGACTGGAGTGCAGAAGGACAGATACAGAAAGCAGAGTTTGGAGATTCGGGTGCAGAAGTATCCTTACAGAGAGCAGAGTTTCAATAATGCAGTACAGAAGGACTCTTACAGAGAGCAGAGTTCGGAAACTGGGGTGGAGAATTACTGTTGCAGATAGCAGATGTTAGAGACTGGGGTGCAGAAGGAATGTTGCAGATAGCAGAGGATGGAGACTGGGGTGCACAAGGACTGTTGCAGATAGCAGAGGTTGCACACTGAGTTGAAGAAGGACTCTTACAGACGGCAGAGTTTGGAGAATGTGGTGCAAAACGACTTATACAAAAAGCAGAGGTTGGATACTGGGGTGCATAAGAACCCTTACGGAGAACAGAGGTTGGAATCTGCGGTACAGAAAAACTGGTGCCAAGAGAAGAGGTTGGAGACTGGGGTGCAGAAGAACTGATGTAGAGAACAGAGGTTGGAGACTGGGGTGCAGATGGATTGTTGGGGCGATCAGTGTATGGAGACTGGGGTGCAGAAGGACTGTTGATGAGAGTAGATGATGGAGACTGGGGTGCAGAAAAACTGTAGCAGAGAGCAGACGTTGGAGACTAAGGTGAAGAAGGACAGTTACACAGAGCAGAGGTTAGATACTGGAGTGCAGAAGGACAGATACAGAAAGCAGAGTTTGGAGATTCGGGTGCAGAAGTATCCTTACAGATAGCAGAGTTTCGAGAATGCAGTACAGAAGGACTCTTACAGAGAGCAGAGTTCGGAGACTGGGGTGGAGAATGACTGTTGCAGATAGCAGATGTTGGAGACTGGGGTGCAGAAGGAATGTTGCAGAGAGCAGAGGATTGAGACTGGGGTGCACAAGGACTGTTGCAGAGAGCAGAGGTTGCACACTGAGTTGAAGAAGGACTCTTACAGACGGCAGAGTTTGGAGAATGTGGTGCAAAACGACTTATACAAAAAGCAGAGGTTGGATACTGGGGTGCATAAGAACCCTTATGGAGAACAGAGGTTAGAATCTGTGGTACAGAAAAACTGGTGCCAAGAGAAGAGGTTGGAGACTGGGGTGCAGAAGAACTGATGTAGAGAACAGAGGTTGGAGACTGGGGTGCATACGGATCATTGGGTCGAGCAGAGTATGGAGACTGGGGTATAGAAGGACTGTTACAGAGAGCTGAGGTTGGAGACTAGAGTGTAGTAGGACTGTTGCAGAGAGCAGACGTTGGAGACTGGGGTGCAAAAGGATCGTTTGGGCAAGCAGAGTATGGAAACTGTGGTGTAGAAGGACTGTTACACAGAGCAGAGGTTGGAGACTGGGGTGTTGAAGGACTGTTTCAGAGAGCAGATGTTGAAGACTTGGCTGCAGAAGGACTGTTGCATAGAGCAGAGATTGGAGACTGAGGTACAGAAGGACTGTTACAGAGAGCAGAATTTGGAGACTGGGGTGCAGGTGGATTATTGCAGAGAGCAGAGTTTTCAAACTGAAGTACAGAAGAACTGTTGCAGGAAGCAGATGTTGGAGACTTTGGATCACAAGGACTGTTGCAGCTAGCAGAATATTGATAATGGGGTGCAGAGGGTTCGTTGCAGAGAGCAGAGATTGGAGACTGAGTTGCAGAAGGATCGTTGCAGAGAGCAGAGGTTCGAGACTGGGGTGCAGAAGGATCATTACAGACAACAGAGTTTGGAGACTGGGGTGCAGAATAACTTTTACAGAGAGCATAGGTTGGAGACTTGGGTGCAGAAGGAATGTTGCGGAGAGCAGAGGTTGGAGATTTGTTTGCAGAAGGACTGTTGCAGAAAGCAGAGGTTGGAGACTGAGGTGCAGAAGGACTGTTGCAGAGAGCAGAGGTTAGAGAATTGGTTGCAGAAGGACTGTTACAGAGAGGAGACTTTGGAGACTGGGGTTCAGAAGGATCTTACAGAGAAAAGAGTTTGGAGACTGAGGTGCAGAAGGACTTTTACAGAGAGTGAAGGTTGGAGACTGAGGTGCAGAAGGATCTTACAGAGAGCAGAGGTTGGAGACTGGGGTGCGGACGGACTTTTACAGAGAACAATGTTTTGATACTGTGGTGCAGAAGGAATGTTGCCGAGAGCAGAGGTTGGAGACTGAGGTTCAGAAGGACTGTTGCTGAGAGTAGAGGTTGGAGACTGGGTTGCACAAAGACTGTTGCAGCGAGCAGAGGTTTTAGACTGCAATGTAGAAGGACTGTTGCAGAGATTAGAGTTTGGAAATTGGGGTCAAAAGGAGTGTAGCAGAGAGCAGAGGTTGGAGACTAAGGAGCAGAAGTACAGTTACACAGAGCATAGATTGGAGACTGGGGTGCAGAAGGACTGATACAGAAAACAGAGGGTGAAGTCTCGGGTGCAGAAGTACCCTTACTGAGAGCAGAGTTTGAAGAATGCAGTACAGATGGACTGTTACAGAGAGCAGAGGTTGGAGACTGGGGTGGAGAATTACTGTGGCAGAGAGGAGATGTTGGAGACTGGGGTGCAAAATGACTGTTGCGGATAGTAGAGGATGGAGACTGGGGTGCAGAAGGACTGTTGCAGAGAGCAGAGGTTGCAGACTGAGTTGCAGAAGGACTGTTAGTGAGGGAAGAGTTTGGAGAAGGTGGTGCAAAACGACTGGTACAGAAAGCAGAGGTTGGATACTGGGGTGCATAAGGACCCTTACAGAGAACAGAGGTTGGAGACGGCAGTACAGAAGGACTGTTACAGAGAGCCGAGGTTGGAGACTGGGGTGCAGAAGAACTGATGTAGAGAACAGAGTTTGGAGACTGGGGTGCAGAAGGATCGTTGGGGCGAGCAGAGTATTGAGACTAGGGTGTAGAAGGACTGTTGCAGAGAGCAGAGGTTGGAGACTTGGGTGTAGAAGGATTGTTTCAGGGAGCAGACGTTGGAGACTGGGATGCAGAACGATCGTTGGGGCGAGCAGAGTATGAAGACTGGGGTGTAGAAGGACTGTTGCAGAGAGCAGAGTTTTCAGACTGAGGTGCAAAAGAACTGTTGCAGGAAGCAGATGTTGGAGACGGGGGTTCACGAGGACTGTTGCAGCAAGCAAAGGTTTGAGACTGGGGTGCAGAAGGATCATTGGAGAGAGCAGAGGTTAGAAACTGAGGTGCAGAATGATCGTTGCACAGAGCAGATGTTAATGACTGGGGTGCAGAAGGACAGTTACAGATAGCCAACGTTGGAGACTGGGGTGCAGATGGATTGATACGGAGAGCAGAGGTTGGAGACTGGAGTGCAGAAGGCCTGTTACAAAGAGCACAATTTGGAGACTGGGGTGATGAAGGACTGTTACAGAGAGCAAAGTTTGGAGACTGGGTTGCAGAAGGATCTTACAGAGAGCAGAGAATGGAGACTGAGGTGCAGACGCACTGTTACAGAGAGTAGAGGTTGGAGACTGAGGTGCAGAAGGACCGTTGCAGAGAGCAGAGGTGGGAGACTGAGGTGCAGAAGGATTGTTATAGAGAGCAGAGGTTGGAGACAGGGGTGCAGAAGGACTGATGCAGAGAGCAGAGGTTTTAGACTGGGATGTACAAGGACTGTTGCAGAGAATAGAGGTTGGAGATTGGGGTCCAGAAAGACTGTAGCAGAGAGCAGAAGTTGGAGATTAAGGAGCAGAAGCACATTTACACATAGCAGAGATTGGAGACTGGATTGCTGAAGGACTGACACAGAAAGCATAGATTTGAGACTCTGGTGCAGAAGTACCCTAACAGAGAGCAGAGGTTGGAGAATGCAGTACAGAAGGACTGTTACAGAGAGCAAAGTTTGTAGACTGGGTGCAGAATGACTGTTGCAGAGAGCAGATGTTGGAGACTGGGGTGCAAAAGGACTGTTGCAGAGAGCAGTGGATGGAGACTGGGGTGCAGAAGGACTGTTGCAGAGAGCAGAGGTTGCAGACTGAGTTTCAGAAGGACGGTTACAGAGGGCAGAGTTTGGAGACTGTGGTTCAAAACGACTGATACAGAAAGCAGAGGTTGGATACTGAGGTGCATAAGGACGCTTACAGAGAACAGAGGTTGGAGACATTGGTACAGAAGAACTGTTACAGAGAGCAGAGGTTCGAGTCTGCGTTGCAGAAGAACCGATGTAGAGAACAGAGTTTGGAGACTGGGGTGCAGAAGGACCGTTGGGGCGATCAGAGTATGGAGACTTGGGTGTAGAAGGACTGTTGAAGAGAGCAGTGATTGGAGACTGAGTTACAAAAGGACTGTTACAGAGAGCAGAGTTTTGAGACTTGGGTGCAGATGGATTATTGCAGAGAGAAGAGTTTTCAGACTGAGGTACAGAAGAACTGTTGCAAGAAGTAGATGTTGGAGACTGGGCTTCACAAGGACTGTTGTAGCTAGCAGAGTTTTCAGATTGGGGTGCAGAAGGATAGTTGCAGAGAGCAAACGTTGGAGACTGAGGTGCAGAAGAATTGTTACAGAGAGCAGAGGTTGGAGACTGGGGTGCAGAAGGACTGTTGCAGAGAGCAGAGGTTTTAGACTGGGATGTAGAAGGACTCTTGCAGAGAATAGAGGTTGAAGATTGGGGTCCAGAAGGACTGTAGCAGAGAGCAGAAGTTGGAGACTAAAGTGCAGAAGGACAGTTAAACAGAGCACAGGTTGGAGACTGGGGTGCAGACGGACTGACACCGAAAGCAGAGGTTGGAGACTCGGGTGCAGAAGTACCATTACAGAGAGCAGAGGTTGTAGAATGCAGTACAGAAGGACTGTTACAGAGAGCAAAGTTTGGAGACTGGGGTGAAGAATGACTGTTGCAGAGAGCAGATGTTGGAGACTGGGGTGCAAAAGGACTGTTGCAGAGAGCAGAGGATGGAGACTGGGGTGCAGAAGGACTGTTGCAGAGAGCAGAAGTTGAAGACTGAGTTGCAGAAGGACGGTTACAGAGGGCAGAGTTTGGTGTCTGTGGTTCAAAACGACTGATAAAGAAAGAAGAATTTGGATATTGGGGTGCATAAGGATTCTTACAGAGAACAGAGGTTGGAGACTGTGGTACAGAAAGACTGTTACAGAGAGCCGAGGTTGGAGACTGGGGTGCAGAAGAACTGATGTAGAAAACAGAGTTTGGAGACTGGGGTGCAGAAGGATTGTTGGGGCGATCAGAGTATGGAGACTGGGGTGTAGAAGGACTGTTGCAGAAAACAGAGTTTGGAGACTGGGGTGCAGAAGGACCGTTGCAGAGAGCAGAGTGGTGTACAAGGACTGTTTAAGAGAGCAGATGTTAGAGACTTGTGCACACAAGGATTGTTTCATAGAGCAGAGATTGGAGACTGAGGTACAGAAGGACTGTTACAGAGAGCAGAGTTTGGAGACTGGGTTGCAGATGGAGGATTACAGAGACTGGAGTTTTCAGACTCAGGTTCTGAAGAACTGTTGCACAAAGCAGATGTTGGAGACTGGGGTTCACAAGGACTGTTGCAGAGACCAGAGGTTTGAGACTGGGGTCCAGAAGGATCATTCCAGAGAGCAGAGAATGGAGACTGAGGTGCAGAGGAATCGTTGCAGAGAGCAGAGGTTCGAAACTGGTGTGCAGAAGGATCGTTACAGAGACCAGAGTTTGGAGACTGGGGTGCAGAAAGACTTTTACAGAGAGCACAGTTTGGTGACTGGGATGCAGAAGGAATGTTGCGGAGAGCAGAGGTTGAAGACTTGGGTGCAGAAGGACTGTTGCAGAAAGCAGAGTTTGGAGACTGAGGTGCAGAAGGACTGTTGCAGAGAGCAGAGGTTAAAGACTGGAGTGCAGAAGGACAGTTACAGATAGCAGACGTTGGAGACTGGGTGTCAGAACGATCTTACAGGGAAAAGAGTTTGGAGAAGGCGGTGCAGAAGGACTGTTTCAGAGAGCGGATGTTTGAGACTAGGGTGCAGAAGGATCATTACAGAGAGCAGAGGTTGGAGACTGGGGTGAAGACGGACTTTTACAGAGAGCATAGGTTTGATACTGTGGTGCAGAAGGAAAGTTGCAGAGAGCAGAGTTTGGATACTGGGGTTCAGAAGGACTGTTGCTGAAAGCAGAGGTTGGAGACTGAGGTGCAGAAGGACTGTTACAGAGAGCAGAGGTTGGATACTGAGGTGCAGAAAGACTGACAAAGAAAGCAAATGTTGGAGCCTGGCCGGCAGAAGGACCGTTACAGAGATCAGAGGTTGGAGACTCTGGTACAGAAGGACTGTTACAGAGAGAAGAGTTTGGAGACTGGGGTGTAGAAGGACTGTTGCAGAAAACAGAGTTAGGAGACTGGGGTGCAGAAGGACCGTTGCAGAGAGCAGAGGTTAGAGACTCTGGTCCAGAAGGACGGTTACAGAGAACAGAGGTTGGATACTGGGGTGCAGAAAGACTGACAAGGAAAGCAAATGTTGGAGACTGGGGGGCAGAAGGACCGTTACAGAGAGCAGAGGTTGGAGACTCTTGTACAGAAGGACGATTACAGAGAGAAGAGTTTGGAGATTGGGGTGTAGAAGGACTGTTGCAGAAAACAGAGTTTGGAGACTGGGGTGCAGAAGGACCGTTGTAGAGAGCAGAGTTTGGAGATAGGTTCCAGAAAAACTGTTACAGCGAGCAGGGGTTGGAGACTGGTGTGCAGAAAGATCTTACAGAGAGCAGAGGTAGGAGACTGGGGTGCAGAAGGACTGTTTCAGAGAGAAGAAGTAGGAGACTGGGGTGAAGAAGGATCGTTGCAGAGAGTAGAGGTTGGAGACTAGGGAGCCGAAGGCCTCTTACAGAAAGCAGAGTTTGGAGGCTGGGATGCAGAGGCCTGTTACAGAGAGCAGAGGTTGGAGAGTCTGGTGCAGAAGGACTGTTACAGAGAGCAGAGTTTGCAGACTGGGTTTCAGAAGGGTCTTACAGAGAGTAGAGGTAGGAGACAGAGGTACAGAAAGACTGTTACAGAGAGCAGAGGTTGGAGACTGGCGTGTAGAAGGACTGTTTAAGAGAGCAGATGTTAGAGATTTATGCAGAGAAGGATTGTTGCATAGAGCAGAGATTGGAGATTGAGGTACAGAAGAACTGTTGCAGAGAGCAGAGGTTGGAGACTGGGTTGCACAAAGACTGTTGCAGCGAGCAGAGGTTGGAGACTGGGGTGCACAATAATCGTTGCAGAGAGGAGAGGTTGGAGACTGGGGTGCAGATGGACTGATACAGAGAACAGAGGTTGGAGACCTTGGTGCACAAGGTCTTTTACAGAGCAGAGTTGGAGACTGGGGTGCAGAAGGATCTTACAGAGAGCAGAGTTTTGAGACTTAGGTGCAGAAGGACCCTTGCAAAGAGCAGAGGTTTGAGACAAAGGTGCAGAAGGATAGTTATAGAGAGAAGAGGTTGGAGACGGGGTGCAGAAAAACTTTTGCTGGGAGCAGAGGTTTTAGACTGGAGTGTAGTAGGACTGTTGCAGAGATCAGAGGTTGCAGACTGAGTTGCAGAAGGACTGTTAGTGAGGGAAGAGTTTGGAGAAGGTGGTGCAAAACGACTGGTACAGAAAGCAGAGGTTGGATACTGGGGTGCATAAGGACCCTTACAGAGAACAGAGGTTGGAGACGGCAGTACAGAAGGACTGTTACAGAGAGCCGAGGTTGGAGACTGGGGTGCAGAAGAACTGATGTAGAGAACAGAGTTTGGAGACTGGGGTGCAGAAGGTCTTTTACAGAGAAGAGTTCGAGATTGGGGTCCAGAAGGACTGTTACAGAGAGCAGATTTTGGAGACTGGGGTGGAGAAGGACTGTTGCAGAGAGCAGATGCTGGAGACTGGGGTGCAAAAGGAAAATTGCAGAGAGCAGAGGATGGAGACTGGGGTGCAGAGGTATCTTTGGGGTGAGCAGAGTATGGAGAATGTAGTGTAGAAGGACTGTTACAGAGAGCAGAGTTTGGAGATTAGGGTTTAGAAGGACTTTTACTGAGAGCAATGGGTGGAGACTGGGGTGCAGAAGAACTTATACAGAGAGCAGACTTTGGAGACTGGGGTGCAGAAGGATCGTTGCAGAGAGCAGAGTTTGGAGTCTGGGGTTCAGAAGAATTGTTAGAGAGAGCAGAGGTTGGAGATTGTGGTGCAGAAGGAGTTTAATGAGAGCATAAGTTGGAGACTGGGCTGCAGAAAGACTTTTACAGAGAGCACAGGTTAAAGACTGAGGTGCAAAAAAAATGTTGTAGAGAGCAAAGTTAGGAGACTGGGGTGCAGAAGGCGTGTTGCAGAGAGCAGATGTTGGAGACTGAGGTGCAGAAGGACCATTACAGAGAGGAGAAGTTGGAGACTGGGGCACAGAGAGGTGTTACAGAGAGCAGAGTTTGGAGTCTGGGGTGCAGAAGAACTGATACATAAAGCAGAGTTTTGAGACTGGGGTGCAGAAGGCCCCTTACAGAGAGCAGAGGTTGGAGACTGGGGTGGAGATTGACTGTGGCTGAGAGCAGAGGATGGAGACTGGGTTGCAGAAGGACTCTTGCAGAGAGCTGAGTTTGAAGACTGGTTGCAGAAGGACTGTTTCAGAGAGCAGATGTTGCAGAGTGAGGTGGAGAATGACGGTTACAAAGAACAGCGTTTGGAGACTGTGGTGCAGAATGACTGATATAGAAAGTAGAGGTGGGAGACTGAGTTGCAAAAGGTCCCTTACAGACAACAGAGGTTGGAGACTACACTACAGAAGGACTGTTGTATAGAACAAGGTTGGAGACTGGGGTTAAGTTGTACCAATGCAGAGAGCAGAGGTTAGAGACTTGGGTGCAGAAAGAATGTTACAGAGAACACAGGTTGGAGACTGAGGTGCAGAAGGACTGTTACAGAAAGCATAGGTTGGAAATTGGTTTTGAGAAGGATCATTGAAGAGAGAAGGGTTTGGAGTCTGGGGGAAAAAGGCCTGTTACATACAGAGGAGTTTGGAGACTGGGGTAAAGAAGGCCTGTTACAGAGAGCAGTTCTTGGAGACTGGGGTGCAGAAGGACAGTTACAGAGATCAGAGTTTGGAGACTGGGTTGCAAAAGAATCTTACTGAGAGCAGAGGTTGGAGAATGAGGTACAGAAGGACTGTTAGAGAGAGCAGAGGTTGGAGACTGAGGTGCAGAAGGATCGTTGGAGAGAGCAGTGTTTAGAGACTGCAGTGTAGAAGGACTGATACAGAAAGCAGAGGTTTAAGATTGGGGTGCAGAAGGACCCTTACAGAGAACAGAGGTTTGAGACTGAAAGACTCTTACAGAGAGCAGACATTCGAGACTGGGGTGCAGAATGACTGTTTTAGGGAACAGAGGTTGGAGAATGGTTTACAGAAGGACCATTGCAGAAAGTAGAGGTTGGAGACTGGGTTTCAGAAGGATCTTACAGAGAGCAGAGTTTTGACACTGAGGTGCAGAAGAACTGTAGCAGAGAGAAGAGGTTGGAGATTGAGGCGCTGAAGGACTGTAGTAGAGAGCAGAGGTTGGAGTCTGAGGTGCAGAAAGACTGTTACAGAGAGCACAGGTTGGAGACTGGGGTGCAGAAGAACTGATACATAAAGAAGAGTTTCGAGACTGGGGTGCAGAAGGCCCCTTACAGAGAGCAGAGCTTGGAGACTGGGGTGGAGATTGACTGTTGCAGAGAGCAGAGTTTGTAGACTGGTTGCAGAAGGACTGTTTCAGAGAGGAGAGGTTGCAGAGTGAGGTGCAGAATGATGGTTACAGCGAGCATAGTTTGGAGACTGTGGTGCAGAAGGACTGATATAGAAAGTAGAGGTGGAAGACTGGGTTGCAAAAGGTCCCGTACAGAGAACAGAGGTTGGAGACTGCAGTAAAGAAGGACTGTTGTAGAGAACAAGGTTGGGGACTGGGGTTAAGTGGTACCAATGCAGAGAGCAGAGGTTGGAGACTGGGGTGCAGAAGGAATGTTACAGAGAGCACAGGTTGGAGACTGAGGTGCAGAAGGACTGTTACAGAAAGCATAGCTTGGAAATTGGGGTGTAGAAGGACCGTTACAGACAGCAGAGTTTGGAGACTGCCGTACAGAAGGACTGTTACACAGAGCATATCTCGGAGTCTGGGGAGCAGCAGGACTGTTTCAGAGGAAAGAAGTTGGAGACTGGGGTAAAAAAGAGAGCAGAGTTTGGAAACTGGAGTGCAGAAGGATCTCACAGAGAGCAGATTCTGGAGACTGTGGTGCAAAGGACTGTTGCACATAGCAGAAGGTGGAGACTGGGGTCCAGAAGTATCGTTGCAGAGAGCAGATTGTACAGACTGAGGTGCAGATTGACTGTTACAGAGAGCAGAGTTTGGAAACTGAGGTGCAGAAGGACAGTTACAGAGAGCAGAGTTTGGAGACTCGTTTGCAGAAGGACATTTACAGAGAGCACAGGTTGGAGACTGGGGTTCAGATGGATCTTACAGAGAGCAGAGTTTGGAGACTGGGGTGCAAAAGAACGTTGCTTAGAGCAGATGTTGGAGACTGGGATGGAAGAATCGTTGCAGAGAGAAGAGGTTGGAGACTGGAGTGCATAAGGATCTTACAGAGAGCAGAGGTTGGTGACGAGGGTGCAGAAGGACTGTTGCTGAGAGCAGGAGTTGGAGTCTGGGGTGGAGAAAAATCATTACACAGAGAAGAGGTTGAAGACTGGGGTTCTGAAGGCCTGTTACAGAGAGCAGATTCGAGACTGGGTTGCAAAAAATCCTGTTACAGAGAGCAGAGGTTGAAAACTATTCTGTAGAAGGACTGTTACAGAGAGTATAGTTTGGAGACTGGGTTGCAGAAGGGTCTTACAGAGAGCAGAGGTAGTAGACTGAGGTGCAGAAGGATCCTTGCAGAGAAAAGAGACCATTACAGAGAGCAGAGGTTGGATTCTGCAGTACAAGAGGACTGTTACAGAGAGCAGAGGTTGGAGACTGGGGTGCAGAAGGACAGTAAAAGAGAGCTGATGTTGGTAACTAGGTTGCCGAAGAACTGTTGCAGAGAGCAGATGTTGTAGACTGGGGTGAAGAAGAACTGTTGCGGAGAGCAGAGGTTGGAGACTGGGGTGCAGAAATACTGTTACAGAGAGCAGAGGTTGGAGACAGCATTGCAGAAGGATCTTATAGAGAGCAGAATTTGGAGACTTAGGTGCAGACGAACTGTTAAAGAGGGCAGAGGTTGGAGACTGAGGTGTAGATGGACTATTACAGATAGCAGAGTTAGGAGACTGGGGTGCAGAAGCTTCGTTCCAGACAGGAGAATTTTCAGGCTGAGGTCCAGAAGGACTGTTGCAGAGAGCAGAGTTTGGAGTCTGGGTTGTACAAGGACTGTTACAGAGAACCGAGTTTGGAGATTCAGGTGCAGAAGGACTGTTACAAGAAGCAGAGTTTGGAAATTGGGATGCAGAAGGACCATTAAAGAGAGCAGAGGTTGAAGACTGCGGTATAGGACTGTTACCAATAGCAGAGGTTTGAGACTGGGATGCAGAAGGATTGTTACACAGAGCAGAGGTTGGAGACTGAGGTGTAGAAGGAGTGTTACAGAGAGCAGAGTTTGGAGACTGAGGTGCAGAAGGACTGTTACAGAAAGCAGAGGTTGGAAATTGGGGTGTAGAAGGACCGTTACAGAGAGCAGAGGTTGGAGACTGCGGTACAGAAGGTCTGTTACACAGAGTAGATCTCGGAGACTGGGGAGCAGCAGGACTGTTGCAGAGGACAGAAGTTGGAGACTGTGGTGGACAAGGAATTTTACAGAGAGCAGAGTTTAGAAACTGGAGTGCAGAAGGATCTTATAGAGAGCAGAGGTTGGAAACTGTGGTGCAGAAGGACTGTTGCACAGAGCAGAAGTTGGAGACTGGGGTCCAGATGGATCGTTGCAGAGAGCAGATTTTAGTGACTGAGGTGCAGATGGACTGTTACAGAGAGCAGAGTTTGGAGACTGAGGTGCAGAAGAACTGTTACAGAGAGCAGAGGTTGGAGACCGGGGTTCAGATGGATCTTACAGAGAGCAGAGTTTAGAGACTGGAGTGCAAAAAGACTGTTGCAGAGAGCAGATGTTGGAGACTGTGATGGACAAGAATCGTTGCAGAGAGAAGAGGTTGAAGACTGGAGTGCATAAGGATCTTACAGAGAGCAGAGTTTGGTGACTAGTTTGCAGGACTGTTGCCAAGAGCAGAGGTTGGAGACTGGGGTGGAGAAAAATCATTGCAGAGAATAGAGGTTGGAGTCTGGAATTCTGAAGGCCTGTTACAGAGAGCAGAGGTTAGAGACTGGGTTGTAAAATTCCTGTTACAGAGAGCAGAGGTTATATACTATTCTGCAGGACTGTTACAGAGAGCAGAGTTTGGAGACTGGGTTGCAGAAGGGTCTTACAGAGAGCAGAGGTAGTAGACTGAGGTGCAGAAGGATTGTTGCAGAGAGAAGAGTTTTTAGACTGAGTTGCTGAAGGACTGTTGAAGAGAACAGATGTTGGAGCCTGGTGTGAAGAAGGACTGTTGCAGAGAGCAGAGGTTGGAGACTGGGGTGAAGAAGGATCAGTGCAGAGAGCAGAGGTTGGAGACTGGTGTGCAGAAGGACTGTTACAGAGAGCAGAGTTTGGAGACTGGGTTGGAGAAGGATCCTACAGAGAGCAGAGGTTAAAGAATCAGGTGCAGAAAGACTGTTAAAGAGAATACATGTTGTAGACTGAGGTGCAGAAGTAACGTTGCAGAGTACAGAGTTTGGAGACTGAGGTGCAGAAGGATTGTTACAGAGAGCATGAGTTGGAGACTGGGGTGCAGAAGGACTGTAATAGAGAGCAGAGGTTGGAGACTGGGGTGCAGAAGGACTGATACAGAAAGCAGAGATTGGAGTCTGGGGTTCAGAAAGACCATTACAGAGAGCAGAGGATGGATTCTGCAGTACATGAGGACTGTTACAGAGAGCAGAGTTTGGAGACTAGGGTGGAGAAGGACTATAAAGGAGAGGTGATGTTGGTAACTAGGGTGCGGAAGGACTGTTGCAGAAAGCAGAGTTTGGAGACTGGGGTGCAGAAGGACTGTTACATAGAGCAGAGGTTGGAGATAGCGGTGTAGAAGAATCTTACAGAGAGCAGAATTTGGAGACTGAGGTGCAGAAGAACTGTTGTATACATCAGAGGTTGGAAACTGGGGTGCAGTAGGATCATTGTAGAGAGCAGAGTTTAAAGACTGGGGTGCAGAAGGATCGTTGCAGAGAGCAGAGGCTGGAGACTTGCGTGCAGAAGGCCTGTTACAGAGAGGAGAGGTTGGAGACTGGGGTGCAGAAAGACTGGTAAAGAGAGCAGATTTTGAAGACTGGGTTGCTGAAGGATCTTACAGATAGCAGAGGTTGGAGACTAAGGTGCTGGTGGACTGTTACTGAGAGCAGTGGTTGGAGACTGGGGTGCAGAAGGATCGTGGAGAGCAGAGGTTTCAGACTGAGGTGCAGAAGGACTGTTACAGAAAGCAGAGGTTGTAAATTGGGGTGCAGAAGGACCGTTACAGGGAGCAGAGGTTGGAGACTATGGTATAGAACGACTGTTACAGAGAGCAGAGGTGAGATACTTGGGTTCAGAACGACTGTTACAGAAAGCACAGTTTGGAGACTGAGGTGAAGAAGGATAGACACAGAGAGCAGAGGTTGGAGACTGTTGTTCAGAAGGACTGATACAGAAAGCAGAGGTTGGAGACTGGGGTGCAGAAGGACCGTTACAGAGAGCAGAGTTTTGTGAATGCGGTACAGAAGGACTGTTACAGAGAGCAGATATTGGAGACTGGGGAGCAGAAGTACTCTTGCAGAGGACAGATTTTGGGTTGGGATGGCCACAAGTGGGTCAGAGTCACGAGCTTAGAGAGAGCACATCTGCACAAAAAGAAAAGAACAGGGACTGGAGCCAGAGGGAAGCAGAGCGCAGAGACCAGGAGCCACAGAACTTGGAGGAGCCATCCTGATCATGTGAGCAGCACTTTCTGAAACCAAGCTGTGTGATGTCGAGATGCCCTTTAAGTTTTAGAGTGTGTGGTCTACTTGTGTGTCTTCCAGGTGAGTCTCCTACTTGCATCAGAAGGCCAAGCGAAGTTTGTTCCTCGCCAAAAACTTGTCACCAAGTCATGAACTTCCCAGGTGCCCTCTTCAGCACGAGTCACCCCTAAGTATTTCCCATGGGTTTTTTCTGCAGGTGTTGGTCCGTTTGAAATCTGGTTCTATGGGATCCTGTTGCCAGAGACCCTCAATCCGCAGGGACTGAATGCTTTCTGCTCAGTTGGCTGTGGATGACAGGGCACATTAGTTAAAATGTTGACCTGATCATCAGGTGAGCTCTCTCACACACTGATGAGAGCTGCATGTAAAATAGGACATAAGTTGACAAAAATAGTCTGCTTCATAATTAGGTTAATTGGGTAAAAATTTACATAGGATAAAATGCCACATCTGTACTTGGCATTCATTTAATGATAGCACACTTCATTATTTTATAGACCTTGCTTCATACATGCTGCAATATGATTACCCAGCGTGGTTTCCATCTCCACCATTAAGTGAATTACATGTCCTCGGCAAGGTAAGTCACTTAACCCGTGTCTCAAGGTAAGTCACTGAACCCATGTTTCTTCATCTGTAAAATGGGACTACATCCACCTCATAGCACTTTGTCATCATTTATTTGCAGTTAAATGAGTCTCTGTGTTTAAAGCAGGCCAAGACCTGTGTGGCACATGGCTCTTCAAAATCCCATAGTTATTGACTATTATTGTTGTTACATTTAACACACATGACTAACAAGTGGCAGATTTAAATAACCAGTTCCAAGGACTCTCATGTACATTAATTCCTTGCAGTATGAAACATTTTATTATGATGATGATTTCAGCTATAGGGGTCCAAACTCATGTTATGGTTGGAGATATGGAAGTTGAGAAAAATGAAGAGATTGCTCACAGTTATAGATGGTAGATACCAGAGGACTTCAAGTTCTGTTATTCGGTCTCCTAGATAGATGTTGATTCTGCCTCACCACATGTGTGTGTTGGAAGGACACCAGCTTTATTTTTTAATAACTATAAAAATGAAGGAGACTATTATGTGAACATTTCAGTTAACTTTAATCAACTGAAATGCTCAAAGAAAAGCATGTTCTAGTAAACTGAAAATAAACTAGGCAGAAAAGTCTTCAATTATTAATCCTTAATGAGGCAAAGTTAAAGTTCAATGAGTCCATTTCTAGTAGAAGGCAATTTATCACAATTTGCACTCTGCCTGACACCGTGATCATCATGTTCAAAGCTCCACTTCTCATCCCACAGACTGGCAGAGGGACGAAGGACAGCAGAGGTGAAATTGCCATGTTCTGACCCCTCTGTTCCCAAAGTCCCCGTCTCTCCAAGTCACCTTGTCGTCCTCTGTACCTTCACATGCCTCTGCCTCTCAAAGTGGGTTCATGTTTCTGGTTGGTCAAGGCGCCCTCTATTTGTTTATGAGGCTCCGGGCTATACCATGCTGGGTCTGTTCACACTCGGCATGAAGTGAGTTGTGCAGGGGTTTGCCCTGCCCTCCAGCCTGCTGATCATGTGGGGAGCAGAGAAACAGAGATTTTTTTAAAAAATCAATATTCTTGGGTTCCCATCTTTCCATCATCGGTATTTTCCAGTGCATGATGGAGGATGCACTGAGGGCTGTGCTGATGGAGCAGGGAGCTGGAGGCCCCGAGGAGCAGGTGCACAGGAGTTGGTCAGGCAGGAGAGCAGGAGGAAGAGTTTAGAACTCTGCACCATTTTCACTGAAACCCTTGGGCAGTGCCACATGGTCCCGCAGTGTGCTCTCTGGTTTGCAGCTCAGTTGTTTCCCTGTTTTGCATTTGGGGAGTCTCAGAGCCAATGGAGAGGAGGTCCTGGCATTATGTTGGGATCCCTGTGAATAGCTGCTGGAAAGCCACTGTGTGGGGAGCGAACTGTGCCCACCTTCTCTTGCCAGGGATTCTCTCAGAGACCCTCAGTCTCTGAGGCTGAGTTCTGGGTAGAGCAAATGCCAGGCTCCTGCAGCAACCCAGGAGGCGGCCTTGACCTTAGAGCCCTCGGGTGGAGATGCGAGGTGTTGTAGGTCAGGTGCGCCTGAGCCTGTGTCCACCTAATGACCCCCAGGAGTGCAGAGCACAGTGGCCATCAGCCCGGTCTCCACCAGGACAGCCTGATGCTCGCAGTGGGCTTCCAGGTTTCTGGTGGTCACACCACTCATGCTCGGCCCAGTGTGGTCCACGCCGCTGCCTGTGGGTCCACATGGGTCCCTGTGCTCCACAGGCGTGGTAGCCCATGTGTGTCTGTGTCCTTTGGTGTCCACCTGCTCCACTCCTAGGAGGCTCAGGCCTGGAAGTGAAGACATCCTGCCCCTGTCTCCCTGGAGTCCCATTGGTCCCCGGAGGGTCTGGCGCTGCTTGGGTGCCTTGTCTGTGGCCAAGACAAGGGAACCATCAAGCTGATGCCTCCCCAGCTCCTGTCATAGGCTGTGCTCACAACTGGAGGGCACCAAGGGTGGGGTGGGGTGGGGCCAGGTGGGCCCCCTGCGTAGGCGTGGAGCAGGCCAGGGGCCGGTTGGCAGGCCACCCAGCAAGCAGGGACAGCCTGAGGGGTGGTGGGACCAGGTGCCTTTTGGAAGGGACCCAGAAGATTCATTAAGATATTTGAACCTTCTTTGAAAATTTCCCTTTGAGAGTGAACGGTTACCATCTTCCCTGGCAGCAAGCAACTGGGCTGAGCTGCTGTCTTAGTTGGCTGCAGACTTAGAGAGGGGATTGTAGATAACAGGACCAATTTTTAAGAATTTGTTATTTTCAAGTAACTCTTGACTGATCCTCCTCCCTCATTCTTGTTCCCTTATAGTGACATTTAACTAGTCAGCCACCCAGAGTGTTTTCAGTTGAGGGGAGCATTGGAACAGAATTAAAAACCAAGTTTTCTTAAGGCAATAACCTCTCCGCAAAGGCTGTTGTGGAAGAAAGCATTTGTATTATGGAATATGTGCTCCGCTGCTGGGATGCACCCCGCAGGCCACCCGTGAAGGTGCTGTGAACACAGATCTCTGCATAGTGGGAGAGACTACATGCTCTGCCTACATGGACTAGATACCTGGTCCCCAAGTGAGAAGGCACCAGGCTACCATCTGTCTTCCATAGCTCATCTTGAGTTCACCGGGTGTTGGGGGGCAGGCGGCATCTCTGTTGCGACTTGGCTTTCTCTGCAGAAGCAGCTCACTGATTGATATCTTTGTCACAGAGGATGGCTTTGCAGTTTAAAGAGAGGTGCTTGGGGGAGCTAAGCTGTCCATCCTACAGAAATAGGGAGCCTGGCATTATCCTCCCAAGTTTACTTTCCAAAGAGGTGGCTCCCAGGACCTTCAGGAAGACATTCCCAAGTCACAAAGATGACAAGGAGCCCATTGAGTCTTCAGAAGGTTGTGTGTGTATTTCAGAGAGAAGAGGAAGTACTTTAAATCCCCCAGTTTTCTAACATAAATGCTTTGAGAATTAAGGGAGATAAATCTCCCTTATTTTTGACATAGAGCACTAAGCCTCTTATTTTTAGTTTTTATTTAACTTTTCCAGGGACAGTAGACAGTGAGCTGGAAGAGCCCCCTCCTCTGCTTTACAAATCCATCTCAAATCCAAGCACATACGGTTCAATATTTAACTTGAATGGAGACACCCAAGGTAAGCTTTGTCCAATTCTAGTTGTAGAAAACTGTTTCACATTTACTTGTTCTTGGGCTGATGTTCTTACAGGTGTCTTTCCAGCACAGAATGTGCTGCAGGAGCTGAGAGTAACATTGTAAGGGAGAGAGACTGTGGGGGCCTGGGGGAGCTCAGTCTCCACAGTGCTGACCTCAAGCCACATGCGTAGTTTGTTACACATTAAAAGCAGAACAGAAACTAGTTTTAGTAATGTATTTTATTTGACCCATTTATCTAAACCATTTTCATTTCTACGTGTTTTACCATAAAAATGACTAATAAGGGCTGTGGCTCAGTGGTAGCATACTGGGTTTGATTCTCAGCACCACATATACATAAATAATGAATAAATAAATAAAGGTCTTTCAATAACTCAAAATATTTTTTAAATGACTAATAATATATTCAAATTATTATTTTTCTTTTTTTTTTACTAAATTCTGGAACTCCAGTGTATGTATTTACACATGCTTCTCTCTCAGTTTGAACTAGATCCATTTCACACGCTTACTAGCTCCCTGTGGCTGATGGTGACCTTACTGTGTGATGACAGCATGGACCTGCAGGGTGAGAGATGACAAATGAGAATAAAAAGAAATACAAGTTTAATTTAGATGAGGGCCAGTGCTCGCCAACACCCAATAAATCAAGACAAATTATCTTAAAAATAGTATTCAGGAAATGTCCTGAAGGGTCATATTTAGACAAAACTCTGAGGGGAGGTCACCAGCTCTGGAGGGCTCTCCTTACACAGGCCAGAGACCTTCTTCACAACCGTGTGAGTTTTGGACAGCCTGACAAAGAGACGGGGCCCTTCTCCAGTTCCTCGACACCATGAGGTCCTGCAACCATTGTTTTAGAGTTTAAAATTCGCCCAACCTGAGGAAATGAAAGGAGGTCTCATCTGTGGGTAGGTCAATAAGTTGGTAAGTCTCATAAGAAAACAGCTTGGGATGACCTAACCGAGGAGAATAGTCATGCACAATGACCCGCTACTTGCACTCCTTGATCTTCCACCCCTGGTGTATCCTGGAGAAGCTCTTGTGGGTGCAGAGCAAGAACCATGTTTCAGGAAGCTGATACCAAGTTCACCCTAGAAAGGGCAATAGTGGCTTTGACAGGAGAGTGAGTAGATGTATTAGGTGGCACAGCACAGCTGCAAGAAGGAAGCAGCTGAACTTGGACTTCTCAGCTTGGGTGAGTCTTTTGTTCTTGATTTCAAGAACAAAATATGATCCACATAAGACCAAGCTGTGTATGCGGTCTGTGCGTCTGTGTATATGCATGTCATGGGGGTAAGCAAATAAAAAAAAGGAAGTGACTTCCATGTGTTAATGAGTGCATTATAGTCATACGTAGTTGTGGGTTCATTGTGACATACACAGAAATGCACGTGACCTACATGCTCCTTTTCATTCTTCTGCACTACTACTTTCCCTAACCTCCCTGCCCTACTCCTGGTCCTGCAAAGCAAAGATTGTTTTAAAAATAATGATCGTGGCTGCTGCTGGGAGGCAGAGGAGGAGATGTGATCCACGGTTCCCACCTGGGCAGGAATGTTCTGGTTTTTGCTTGGTGTTGGCTGTTGGTGAGGAGGTCATGCTCGCTGTTCTCTGTGTGAGAATATATGTCACCACTTCAAAAACAATTCTGTTTTTTTTTTTAATTTCACATTTTAGTGAGGAGTGGGGAAAGGTTTTGTGGCAAATGAGTATAACTTTGTGCCGGACACACATCTGACCCTGTGGTCTAAGACTCCCACCCACTATGTGAATCATGCTCGGAAATAGCCACAAACAGCAGAAAAACCCACCAGCTTTTTGCCTGCATCCCAGTGTCCAAACCATGCCCAGGGTTTGCTCCACCCAGGAGGGCCTTCTTTAATTTCCCTGTGTGGCTGACACTTTCTAAACCCCGTTCCCATCCCAGCACACCTTGATGATATCCCGGTGGGTTAGTTTCAGAGACAAGTATGAGGATTGAGAATAAACGATTTAAGGGTGGGGAGACCATTGAGGATGAGTGGGAGACAGAGAATCTTGGGGACTCTGGTGGAACAGAAATACAGGCAGCAGGAAGTGCATGGAGAATAGCCAAGCAACAGGACTGGAGGCAGGGAGCATTGAGTGGCTGTGTTGGGTGGGAAAGAGGGAGAGAGGACAAGATGCCAACTAATCGTCATCAATTCCATCCTTTCATGTGGACTCTGCTGAGTGGACCAGGGTCTCCGTGGGCCCGTTCATTAATGCTGATTTAAAATTGACATGAAGGCACCTGCCCCATACCAAGTGTGTAACTAGAAAGACAAAGAGGGGATTGGCCATTTGTCCAGTGGAAGAGTTGAGGTTCAGAATGGGCCTGTGAACATCACAAAAAGCTGGTTCTGGTAATGAGCCCTCACCTGGGGCCAGGTGCTATGGACCGCCCATGTTTAGTTTCTTGCTCTTAAGCATTTGGAGTAGATACTGTGGGCACCCCATTTACAGACAAGGTCACAGGTTAAGTTACTGCCTGCTTTTCATAGTTGGGAATGAGAGCACCAGGGCCCGTCTCTGGCTCTGCAGTCTATTCTTTCTACCTCATTGCCACATGGGGCCCAGAAGGGTCAGCACAAAGTTGCTTGGCTCTGGTAGCTCTGGAAGGGAGACACCCTGAGTCTGTGCCAGGAAGGAAGTGGCCATGCCATCATCAGCCCCTGGACACTGTCTTTCAAACCCTCTGCCTCCAGCACCAGGTCCATAAATCCTTCCAGAAACCCCAGGGTTGAAGTCTGGAGGAGAGCTCCAGCCTGGTTGCCATGGTGATCCTTAATCATGGGGTGATCCAGGTTTAGTATCATGTATCCATTCACCTTCAATGGATGGTAAAATCGAGGTCTGATGTGAGACTGTGGTCTGAATGTGTGGCCCCCATAGTCATATGTTGAAATCTTGTTCCCCCAAGTGTGATGCTGTCAAGAGGTGTGGCCTTTGGTTGTGATTGTGACTTAAGGGTGATGTCCTCGTGGTTGGGATTAGTACCTTCATCAATGACACCCTGGAAATTTTCCTTGCCCCTTCCAGCATGTGAGGACACAGCAGAAAGACACCTAGGAACCAGAAAGTGTGTCCCCACTAAATTCCAGTCTTCTGACACTTCCATGTCAGACTTCCTGCCCTGCAGAACTGTTATTTTTTTCTAGCAACCTGAATAGACACAGATAGTTGGCCTCTGCCAAGAATGTCCAGACAGGACCTTGAGTGGCTTTAGCTCTCTAGTAGGAGCAAGAGAGGATAAAGATGTTAGTTAGATCACAGATTCTACAAGATATAGATAGGATTTCCAGCTCTGCCATGGATCAGCTTTGTGATGTTGGGTGCTGACTTAATTTCTCTGAGTCTTCATTTCTTGTTAGGCAAAATGAGTGTACTGAAAATTCCTGCCACAGAGGGCAGCTGTGAAAACTAACTGGGCTGGGACTGCTGGCCAGGGCACTACAGAGCCCAGGGCCATTGCTGAGCTGTGTGCCTGGATGCCTTCACTGTGAAATTGGAAAGATTAACTTTCCAAACTCACTGCATCTGTCTTAAGTCATCTTGAAGATTTAATATTTCCATTGCTCTACATGTCATATTTGATATCTGCAAAAAATATATGTAAAGTATTTTAATTATGGAATATAATGGGCTGGGGGCTTTTCCTGCCTGTCTTCACTCAAGGTCCCGGGTTGAGGATGAACCATCAGTGAACACACAGCTGGACAGTGCTGCTGGGTGGAGACAGATCTGCAGAGCAGCCAACAACTCCAGATGCTTCTTGCCACTGGTGATGTATTCCTTCTGCTCACCTTTCACAGGCCCCAGCAGGTCACGGGCCATGCTGGCCTTCGAGCTGGTGGCACCTTATCCAGCTCAGGCTGCTGAGGAAGACACCATAGACTGAGTGGGTTGAACAGCAGACATTTATCTCTCTCAGTTCTGAAAGCTGGAGGTCCAGGGTCAAGGAGCAGGCTGCTTGTTTCCCAGTGAGGCTGCTCTTCCTGGTTTTCAGATGGCCACCTTCCTGCTGTCCTCACATGGGTGGTGGAGAAAGAAAGCCAGCTCCCTGCTATCTCTCCTGACCTCATCTAAACCTAATTATCTCCTTAAAGAGCCCAACCTCCAAGGTCACCTCACTGGGTTTAAGTGTCAATGCATGAATTTTGGGGAGACACACACTTTGGAAACCCTTTGTAGGTGACACCTGCCATGTCTTGGAGGGCGAACTTGATAACTGGGGAGGGACTAAGTGCCATGGGATGAGCATCAGGGTTGATTCTCAGAATCTTAGGACTCTGTCCCCACGCAGCTGCCACTCACACACACAGTCATGTCAACAAGTATTCAGTAGAAGATGCTGAAAATAGCTTCCCAAGGGTTGTTCCACAAAGCCAGCAGCTGGTAAGGTCAGGAGGAAGGGCCACCATGGAGTGTGGGATGGGGATAGGGCCAGGCCCTCATGTTGGGGAACGGTTGCACTAGTTTGGGGACCATCACCATGGAGCCTTAAATACAAATCAGGAAGAGCATCTGACATCTGTGCAATGCAGAGATGAACCTTGAAGCTTCACTTGATTAGGGAAGAAAGGAATCGCACCATCAGCGAAATGGAGGCATCACTCACCCGGCGAGGGCGAATGCGAAACTCCCCCCTCCATCATCATTTGGTTTTTTACTAATAAGTAATAAATAAGATCCTGATAAATTAGGCCCGATGTTCTGCTCTCAAATGGAACAAAAAATAGTTGAGAGCATGATAATTTTGTCTGTGGTACCTTAGCAATAATGGAACGTGTCCTATTGTACCCAGATCACGTATTTCCTATCTTGCCATTCCCATGCATGACAGCTGTCCCCAAAGTGGTCCAAGTGGCGGCTGCCATGTAGATGGTTGGCTTAAAGTGCCAGTTGTATTTCTGCATTGCCAAGTATGGTCAGGTCAGGTGACTTACCATTGATTTATTGTTGAAGACTTCATAGTTACTAAAGCACATACGTTTATCATAGGAAACATTGAAACTTAAGAAAAATTTAGAAAGAAAAGAAAAATCATCTTGATTCCCAATAGAGACACTCTTGTGTTTTATAGGTTATTTATGTATGAGTGTTTTAGGCACAAAAGAAACACATGCACCCACAAACACATATTTGTAAATAACATTAATGGCTGGGTTTTTTTTGCTATCAGAGATTGAACCCAGGGGCACTTAACAACTGAGCCACATCCCTAGACCTATTTTGTATTTTATTTAGAGACAGGGTCTCACTGAGTTGCCTAAGGCCTTGATTTTGCTGATGCTGGCTTTGAACTCACGATACTCCTGTCTCAGCCACCTGAGCCACTGGGATTACAGGTGTGTGCCACCATGCCCAGCCAATTCATTGGCTTTTGAAGAGTTTTACTGCTTTTTAAAAGAAGAACTCATTAACTTCTGAACTTCAGCATATTTTAAGCATTTCTCTGTCATTAAGTGCTTATTTTTAGAAAATCTGATATTTTCAAATGATCTCAAAAGTGAAAACACAAATTGTTTTTCTTCTGTTTTTGGTATGTTCTATGTTTTGGTATGTTTGCTTTTTGGCACATGTTCCACTAACCCTGGATTCCTTACCCTTAGGACTGACATGACATCTCATGAGCCCCCATGTTGGATAAGACCTCAGATGTGGTTGTGTTTGATATCTGCTAGGCACCCCAGACAGTGAGGGGTTAAGCTTCACAACAGAGAGATTAGTTGTTTAGAAGCCTTCGCTCTGAGAAAGCCCAGGTCTCAGTGCTGTCCTCGCCACAGCAGAGCTATGAACTAGAGATGTTGTCAATACACGTAATATTCAAAGTTGTTCTGAAATCAGTGGACCCTTAAGCAGCTGCCCATGTTGCACAGTTGAGACAAGAAGACAGGCAGAAAGCTGGCTGCCCGGATTCCAGAAGCCACTGTCCTTGATACCCTTTAGCTTGTGCCTAGTTGTTGAGAGCCACAACCAAGTCCAGATGGCACCTGGCATTTTGCCAAAAGGAGTGGTTGAGAAGTAATGCCAGTGAGCCATTAAGATGATGATGATTAAGTTAAGCTATGTATAATTATTAAGATAATGACCAATTGCTGTAACTGGATGATGCTGAATTGAAACAATCTGTGTATTCAATTGTGTATATAAACCTCTGCTGTCTGGCAATAAGGTGGCTCTTGTGGAGTACCCATTGAGTTCCCGATGGTTCTCACAAAATTTCCCTTGAGTTCCGGGTAAGTTCCCATTGGGTTCTGGCAATAAATTAGTTCTTGTTTGAACCTACAATTGGCTCGTGACCTCCTGGTTATTTGTGCCCAGCCAGACTTTGGCACCTAGTCTCAGGGAATCACCGTGGAGACATGGTTAACCGTTTGTAGGGGCCCGTGATGTTTCTTCAGGAAGCACCTGTGTGGCCATAGGGGCATGGAGTCACCTTGGGCTCTGGAAGATACAGGAACATGCCTGCAAGCCATGAAGAGCACCACCAGCACCAGGACACTCACTTCCCATCCGACTCCAGAACCAGCATCTGGACTGGAGCTCGTGCGGTTAAGGGCCACAGAACCTTCCCTGTCTTCCTGCAGGAGCCTGGAAAACACATGTGTTCACATTTATTCCACAGTATTTACGAGCACCGAGTGGGCCAGAGAAAGGAAGAGTCCTCACCATGGAGCCCTGAAGACCCCGCGTGTCCACACAGTCACGTAGGCAGAGCTTTACTCAGAACCAAGCTGTCTTGGTGGAAATGCTTCTGACCCTCCTGCTCAGCCTGTCTCCTGAGTCGCTCCTGCCTGCCATGTATTACTGTTTTAGGCACAAAATAAACACATGCACCCACAAACACATATTTGTAAATAACAAGCTCTCCTGGCTTCTGTGAGGGATGGGCATTCCTGGCCTGCCCATCTCAGGATGGAGGGAGGTGACTGTATGCCCCTCAGTGACATCCAGACCTGACTCCTGGGCACTGCTGCATCCTGAGACTGGAATTGCATGTGCATTGATGTTCTTTTGGAGAGTGGGACGAGACCACAGAGAGCGGTCACCTGGGGCTGTTTTTTTTCTCTGTGATTTGAGAAGTGCACTGTCCACTCCTAACAGAACTGCTGTGTATCTTTGCCAGCTGTGCCAATCACACCTGTCTGTGCCAATTCCATTGCTTTGCCATGTGTAGAACCAACACATCGGGCAGAGCAGACATGGTGGCTTTTCTCCTCAGCTGTTGTGCATGTGTGCACGCAGGTGTGCATGGGTGATTACAAATCATACTATAACTAGATTCTGTGCAATAGAAAACTTGATATAAAGACTTCCATGAGCTCTGTGGAGTAGGGAGGAGGGAGGAGGTGGGGCAGTCGGCCTTGCTCTTGCCGGGTACTTTCCATCTGAGCTCACCTCACACCAAGTGTAGGGAACTCTGGGCCCTTCATTCCAGGACTCGCAGAGAGCGGCCCTCACTCTGTGGCTGGAAGTGCCCAGCACAGAAGAAGCAAGGCTCCCTGGAGTGGCCCAGAGTCTGGACCCTGCAGCCTGGCTCCTCCAGGAGGGATGGTTTGGGTCTGGAAAAGTTGCACTCCCTTATGGACGACACCACTGAGCTGTGGGGGCAGAGCTCACTTTCCCTCTCGCTCGAATGGCAGAAGAACCCACAGGGGGAGGAGAGCCCAAGTGCTCCTGTATCACAGTATCCTCTGACTGAGCACTAATTATTGGCATGAAACAGGACAAGGTTAGCTCAGGGAGGCCCACGGCTCCATCAACTTACCTCTGTTTGTGCTTGGAGGTCCCGAGCTTGGTGTTCAGCAGAGCAGCCGCTAGAGGCTTATTGAGAAGAGTTCAAGGAGCTACGATGCTGACCCACGGGGCCTCTGAGCCTTTCTCTCCCCAGGGCCTTCTTGCTTTTAATCTTTCGTTGAAAGATTAAGAAAGGCCTTCCCCAGACTTTATCCCTGACCCTGGGGGCTGCTCAAATGAAGCATTTGATAAGACCCAAAATATCAAGTGGTAAGCAGCATGGGGAATGGGAACTCTTCAAATGTCTCATGTTGTTCTCCTGGCTTTCCTTGCAGTTGTTAGAGGTCATGTGACTGGTCCTGACCAGTCGACTATCAATGAAAGTGATGTGTGTCACTTCTAGATTGGAGTGGCTAAGAGCTACATGCCTCCTCCTGATGTCCCCTGGACTCTTCAATTATTCTGGAGGCCAGAGACTGCAGATGGTGCCTCTGTAAGATCAAAGGGAGTTGACTAACTCATCAGGCTTACCTAAATAAATAAAAAAGTTTGAGCTTTGGTATTTGTCCTGTTAGAAGGTATCCTGAAAAATACAGACTGCCCATCCCCAAGACTGTCTCCAAACCTTTTCTAACCAGTGCAGGAAAGACAGTGTATTGGGAGAAGCCTCCTAGGACAGAAGTCCTGTGCTCTTTCAGAGGGCGCTGTGCTATGGGAGAACTGTAAGTTCCCTGACTCAGAAAGGTCTCTGCACCTTCTTGAATGGTGTTACTATCAGCTGCAGGGGAAATGGAACTCCTTTGGTTAGTCATGATGAGAAGATATAGTCAGACTTTTCCAACAGAGCATGAGCTTTGAATAGAGCTGGACCCAGAAGGTCTGCTATTTCATGCAAAATGAAAGATACTAAGTCTGTTCATTTATACAGTAAGTTAAGTCAGGTATTAGAACCAAAGGAGATTTTAGAAACAATCTGTTGAAACCGTTCAATCTAGTTCACACACTGGATGAGGTCCACTGGGATCCCAGTCTCTGCAGTCCCCTGGGAAGGCAGAGGTAGGGGTGCCCCACCCATTGACTCTGGCTCCTACCTGTGAGTTCTGGGTTGGGCAGAACTCACAGGAAGAAGCCTTGCTTCTCCTGTGCTGGGCACTACAGCTGCAGAGTGAAGGCTGCTCACTGCGAGTCCTGGGATGAAGGGCACCAGAGTTCCCCACATTTGGTGTGAGGGGAGCTTAGATGGGAAGCACCTGGCAAGAGCAAGAAGTTGACCTCGTTGTCCTGGTGGCCTGCACGAGTGTGTCTGGGTTGCTGCAAACCATAGCAGTATCTACCTCCATGCTGTGCCTGATGCTCAGAACTGCTGGGACCAAACCTGCCCATGGGGAGGACACAGGAGGGGGACAGGTTAATGAGAGGCTCATGATTCGTAGGCTGGGAGCAGCCTTAGAAGGAGACGTGTCTTCAGTCATGTAACCGGGTCTGCCTACGTTAAGGTGAGAAATGCCACCTGCCCTCCTGGTTGAGGGCAACTTGTTCTCTTTCCTGTTGTTCCTTCTCTTTCACACCCAAGGGCCCCGTCTTTCTTCTTTGGCTCCATTACTGGTCTCCTTCTAGTTCATATTCATGCTATGTTTCTCACTCACTGAAAACAGAAAATTATAGAAACTAGGAAGGGACTGAAGGGCAGGTTGGCTGTGAAGGGCTTTTATGGACACAGAGGGCCAGGTGGACTTTCACGGTCACATCTTTTTAGGGGGGAGAAAGTTTTCAGCTTGGCTGAATGAGTTTTGTAAAGGAGAATAGTGGGCATTCAAAATTCAGTTTAGATCAGGTTTGGCTTTCTCCATATGTGTTCCAGCCTATAATTGTTATGGGATGAGCCTTTCCCAGAAATTACCCATGAAACACTAGCCACAGATGATCTTTTGTAAATAACTGATTGGTTATAAAGGGGACTGCAGCTCCCAGCAAGGCTCTGCCTTCAGTTGAGACTTGTAGCAGCTCATAACAGAAAGAATATATTCCAAAGAAGGGCAGCTGTGCTCAAGGTTAGGAGCATGCTCAGAACTTCCTCACAAACCCATGGGATGAAGGAAGCCGAAGGTCTTATGAGTCCCATAACTATGTACCTGTATAATCCATGTAGTCGCATGACACAGTGCTAAAGAGCTACCTAGGCTTTGGGATGAAACCTTAATTTTTGTTCTGGTTTTTCTAGTTTGTATCTTGGTGACCTGGGGAATATTCCTAATGCCTCTAAGCCTCAGTCTGATGTTTACAAAGTGGGGATGATAATGGGCCCTTGCCTTCGAGTTCTGTGGGGTGTTAAATGCGAAGATTATGGAGAAGAAAATATGCCCTCTGAGCAGGGCCTGAGATGCTCCATGGGGAATCCCCCTGCAATTCGAGGAGCCCACCTATGCAGTTCCTGAACATGCACCCCCTTTCCCTGGACACAGAGCCAGGTGACATTCCTCAGCCTCTGTGACAGTTGGATGTGGCTACGTGCCTGAGTATTAGCCAATGAGATGAGAGTAGAATCAAGGCGAGCTCCATCCAGCCCTGTCCCTCAGAACCCCACCCACAGTCTTGTGTCGCTTCCCCTGCACTGTGCGCCTTGGCTGAGCATGGCAGGCATGTAGCTGCTTGAAGGTGGAGGGGCTGTGACCTGGAAGAGAGACCCTGTTAGACTAGAGCATTCATTCTAATTGTGAGAAGACAATAAATCTTATCTTGCTTTAGCCAGGACTCCTGACTCCATGCATTTGGAGCAGCAGTTAGTCTGACCTCCCTTTATAATCCAGCACCCTATTGCTCTGACGAGGAGGGCCGGTGATGGATCTTTTCACTGCCGGGTGGGGCCTTCCCTCCATGATCAGTTGTGCCTGTTGATGATGAGGCCTGTGTTCTGAAAGTTTTCTGGCTCCAACTTAAAATGAAATTTCAACACCTTGGGGCACATCTAAGCCACATCCCCAGTAGAGATTGGGGTCTACTGACTACAATGTAGAAGTTTAGAAGGCAAAGCGCCAACTATATGACTGAACTTCAAACAGAGACAGTGATGTGACCTACCTCAGCGACACCTCTTGTAAATAATCATCACTATCATTGTCATGTCACATTCATCTTTCTTTTCATTATCATCACCATCATTACCACCACTACCACCAACACCACCATCACCATCATCCTCATGACTAAATCTACACACTTGTGTGTTCACTCACTAAACAGATTTTGAGCAGCTACCAGGCGCAGGACATGGTTCATGCTCTGGGGAAACCTATATTAGGGAAGGGAATTATCAATAAACACATAATCCAGGAAACGTGGGAGGGAGGTTTTTGTTGTAATAAGAGCTATAAAGAAATAAAGAAGAATAAAGGCACTGTGGAGGATCTGTTATTTTAAACAGGGTGGCAGGAAGGGATCTCTAAGCACAGACCTGGAGTCGAGTTGAAGCATAGTTCTGTCAGTTCTGTCGTGATGGACATGCATTTGACATCAGTACTGTCAAGATGCAGGCCATCTCCATCCCCACTGCTGGAAGTGATCATGTGTTGTTTTTTTCAAATTCTCTTCTCTTCTCTTCTCTTCTCTTCTCTTCTCTTCTCTTCTCTTCTCTTCTCTTCTCTTCTCTTCTCTTCTCTTCTCTTCTCTTCTCTTCTCTCTCTCTCTCTCTCTCTCTCTCTCTCTCTCTCTCTCTCTCTCTCTCTCTCCCTCTCTCTTTCTCTCTCTTTCTGGAGACTGAACCCATGGTATTCTACTACTGAGTTACATTGCCATTCCTTTTTATTTTTGTTTGGAGACAGGGTCTCACTAAGTTGCTATGGTTACAGTGTGGAGCTTTCCTAATTGACCGCTTTCACTTAGTAATATGCATTGAAGTTTTCCACATGTCTTTTCATGACTTGATGACCCATTAACTCATTTTTCTTTTGCATTGAGTAACATTCCATTTTCTGGATATAACACCACTTATTTATCATCTACTGGAGGACATTTGATTGCTTCCAAACCTTGGTAACTATGGATGATATTTCTCCAAACAACTGTGTGCAGATTTTGTGTGGACACAGTGTTCAACCAATGTGGGTAAATACCAATGAGCAAAACAGCTGGTTGTGTGGTCAGAGCATAGTCACTTGGGTAAAAGCCATCAAATTGTCTTCCAAAGTGATTGCACACTGGGTTCTCCCACCAGGAGCTGCTGAGCGCTCTGGCCCTCCGCCTCTTCACCAGCACCTGCTCTTACAGGCGCTTTGGCTCTGGGCTATTCCAGTTGGTGTGTAGGGCTTCTCGATGGTGCTGTGGCTTGAGATTCCTGTTGCCCTGGGACATGGAATATCTGTTCATGAGCTCACTGGCGATCTGATATGCTCCTCATTTTTAAACCAGGCTGTTTCTTTTCTTATTGATGACTTTTAAGAATTCTTTGCATATTTGGATAACAAGTCTCTTTGCAAATGCTTCCTGCCAGCCCATGGCCTGCATTTTTATTTTATTGGCAGTGTTTTCCAAAGGGCATGTTTAATTTTAATTAAATCTAGCTCACTAGTTTTCTTTTCTTGGACATTCTTGGGTGTTGAATCTGAAATGTTGTCACCACACCCAAAGCCATCTAGCTTTTTCTCCTATGTTATCTTCTAGGAGTTTCAAGTTCACATTTATGTCTAATCGTCCTGAGTTAATGTTCTGGAAGAGTGCAAGTCTGTGTTTAGATTCTTTTCTATTTTTTATTTGCATGAGGAAGTATAGATGTGCTCACGCCATTTGCTGAAAAGATGGATCTCTTCTGCCCATTGTGTTGCCTTGCTTCCTTGTCAAAGACCAATTGATCATATTTACATGAGCCCCCAAAGCTTTTTTTTTCCTTCATTAGTCATTGGCTTCAGGAATTATGTTATAGTCATGAAAAACAGACTAATGCACATAGTTATTGGGTAGTAGTGGTAGGATACACACCTGGATCCATGTGATATAGGTTCTCCACAGAAGTATTGAGCTTTCCTTGAAACTGCTTCACACACCATCCCCACTCATTACTCCTGGTTAATGTTAACTGTTACTGATCACCTCTGCCCCACACACTGTAAAAAGCATTCCCAGATTTGCTCATCCCACCCCTCCCCAAAGAAGAGTGAGGGCCGACCATGATTTGTTGGTATTTCTTACTCTCTTAGTTCCTTTAGGGAAGGATCTAGTTGGTTTTTCCCAGAGGTCAGCACAAGGCTCCACCCAGAGATGGTGACAAGGAGGTAGTACTGGAACACATCACCCATTGAGGGTGTCTTCATCATTCAGGGTGGGAGGGCTCTGGAGGGGCTGGTGCTTGGCGCTGAGTCATGCCTCAGGCAGTCTGCGGTGTGACCTTCATGGGGCTTCAGGGATGCCATGGTCTCTTTCAAGGGAGCCTCAAGCATATGGGCTCTTCCTCTGCTCCATTGTTCTTGAGGAAATGGAGATGGAGCCTGTGAAGGTAGGCTATGGGTCCCTGAGAGGTGAGTGTGTTTGCATGGACATTGGGAGAGAGCCCAAGAGCTTCTTAGACCTAAAGCCACTGAACTGTAAAGATGGCTGAGCAGGGACAATAGTTAGAAGGAACAAAATCAATAGAAATTAAACGCTTTTTGATTTACTAACTCTCCTTATTTTATGTAACATCCATTCCAAACTCTAACTAAAATCGCCTCTATTTCTTTTATAAAATTAAATAAAACCCAATCTGGACTGTAATGTAGAAAGCACGGCCCTAAAGCGAGATCAGGAACACCATTATCTGCCTCTGAAACCTCGTCTGCTTCCCACCTGATGGAAAGCAAGCAGGCTTTCAAAGCCATGGGGCGGTGAGTCTCTGGAGATGTTAGAATTTCCACTTTGAAAGGATGTTTCCTCCAACTTCTATCATGAAGCAGTGAAATCGTCACCATCCCTAACCACCATGAAGGAGACCTTCCCCCATCCATGAGGAATGGGGGAGCAGCAAGTTAGGCTCCTCAGGAGGAGCTGGAGGTGGGAGAGCCTCCAGCTAGTGTGAGATCTCACACAGGTGAGGGGCAGAGACAGGGGTGCGAGGTGACAAGAGAGCCCCCAGCCCACCTCTCCCACACCAGTGCTCTCCCCACAGCCTCGGGTGGGCTTCCTGCAGGGGCAGCTCACAGTGGGACACCAGAACACAGTCTGCCTTTAAATATGGAAATCATTCCCAAAAATGTCTTTGTGGGCAGCTGGTGAGGCACAAAATAAACACAGGTCTATTTGCAAGTAAGCAGGAATTAGCATAATCGGCAGCTGCAGCATCACCAGGAACACAGAACTCCAGAATCGTGGACAGGACCTGTGTGGCATAATGAGTTACTTGCCCCCGTGAGTGTCCTGCAGACCCCACCGGCTCTAGGCCTACGAATACTCTAAGGCTTCCAATTCAAACAGAAAATAGCTCAAGGACCTAATGCAGAATGCCAGGTATTAAAAATAAATTTCCCTTGTGCAGAATGAATTTTTTTAAAAGAGTGTTTTTATTTTCCACTGTCCAAAATGTAATAGGCAATTTTTAGTCATCTATGGAAAAAGGTTCGTTAAAAACCTCCTCTATTTTGTCACCAGGAGAAAAATGTAAGAGCAAACAAAGGGCATCTGGGGAACAAGAGCTTTAGATTTTCCTCTGGGGAAGGCCAGCCAGTGGGCCGCACAGACCATGTTTCCAAGCCCGAGAAAGGCAGTCTGGGTGCCCAGTATTTAGAACTGGACATCACGCTGGGTGACCACGAGAGTTTTCTGCACAGTCCCAGCCTCGACCTCTTGGTGCTGGAGTAGCTGAAAATGAGATTATTTGCACACTCAAGTCAATATGTACTCACCTCAGCAGAGGAGGGAGCAATGCTTAAAGTAGCTTTTTATTGATCAAAAACCTGTGACAGCAAATGGCTGTGGAGGGCAGACAGGGCTGTAATCAGTCAGTGAGCTGTTTCTCTCTCTCTCTCTGCTCTCAGTCCCCATCTCCTTCTAATTCCATTTCCCAACCTACAGACTGGTAAGTACCTTTTGGCTGCAAATTTCTGAGTTTGGAAGCTTGTCATTAAGATGCTTTATTCACAACAAACTTTTGCAAAACCCAATTACTGTATCAGATTCCATCAAAATAAAGGAGCTTTCCTAAAAGTCTCTCTTCCCTCATTTTTGCTGGAACCGTGCTCTGATCTCCCTGGCTGCATTCCACAGGCCGCTGCTGCTGGGCTTCGCCTTGCTGCGCTTCACTGGCTTTGAGAGTCGCCAGGCACCATCAGGGCCCTGACCTCTCTATGTGTTCTCCCTGAGTCTGCAGAGGTGGCCTGCCCCTGTCCATTCTCGCCCTCTTTAGGAATGGAAAGTAGGTCAAACTTATAAATAAACACAAGCAAGTGGCCCCCGTCCCAGGAAATGCTGGCTGTGAAGAGCAGGCCTGGGTGCAGCTCCCGAGCAGAGGGCTGGCAAAGCCGATAGGTGGTAGTGTCGCCTGCCCACTGGCTTGGTTTCCAGGGTAATTGTTCTTTACAGATGCAGGAGGAGAAAAAAGAAAATAAAGGAAAAGCTTGGAAATTGTTTATCATTCTTTTTTCCAAGGGAAAATTTATCAGCTGTGTGCACCTTTCGGGCTTCAGGCTTGACTAGTTTTTGGAGTTCCAATCATATAAACAATGTTCTTTCACCTGCTGGGGCCTCCCCCACCTCTTATTGCCCAAGTTCATTTCCCATAGAGGATTTGGAAAATACACCTACAAACAGGAGAGAAAATGGATACATCATTTCACAGTCAGAGGAAACTGGGTTTAAAATTTTGGTATGTTTTTTTTTGGTCATTTGTTCTTAGCAAAAACAAAAAAAAATGCATTTAGCACTGTGGTGACCACTGGCCTCCTAAGTTGGCCTGCAAGAACCTTACTTTTCTGTAGATATGGTCATCTTGCATGTGAGTGAGACCTGCGGATATGTTTACCTATGTGACAAAGGTCAATGAATTATGCAGGCACAATTAAACTCTCTAATCAATTGACTTTGAGGGAATCAAATGAGAGGCATCCATGGCGGGCTTGCCCTAATCAGGTGAGCCCTTACAAGAAGACTAAGGACTTTCCTGTGCTCAGAGGCTGGACACAGCAATGGACACTTCCTTGCTGGGCTTGAAGAAACAATTCAGCATGAGTTATTCAGCCACAAGAAAGGGATTCTGCCTACAGTCATGAACTTGGAAGAGCTCCAGTCTTAAACAAGACTCCAGACCTGGCTGATACATATTGTCATCTTTGAGACCCTGAGCAGAGGGCCCAGTTATTCTGTGCCTGTGTGAGAAAATGAACTTGTGTAACAGATGATTATTTGTGATGTAGCCTAAAAGACTAATGCAGAGACATGCTGTGAAGGAATCATGTATACAGTGACATGGGACCCTCTTATCACCTGGTTAATGGATGACTAGCACTTCACTGCATGAGGTGCTATTGACTTTTAATCCCAGGCCTTGTGCATTCAAGGCAAGCACTCTACCAGCTGAGCTACATCCCCAGCCGACTGTGGGCTTCTGATATTTACCTCGCAGGTTTCTCATTTGCAAGTTACAATGGAACCCATCCCATGTTAGATGCAGATTGCCCAGCATTTCATTATCATAAACAGTGGATGAGTGAACATAATTGAACTAAAACATTGTTTGCAATCCATGATCAATTCCATAGCATACAGGTTGAGATGTAAAAAAGGTGGATAAAAGTTGAAATGCCGGTTTTTAAAATTCTTAATGTACAATACTGTGAACATGGCCTTGCAAATAGCTGTGACACTTCCTGGCATCAGGCACGATTTTCTGTCTTTTCATAACTATTTCAATATTAGATAATATCAGATATTAGCTGTAAATCTACAGATGTACATGTTTAACATTTTCGTCCATGTAGTTGATACCTTGCTGAGTGCACTTGGCCCTCTGTATTCATGAATTCTCATCTAAAGATTCAGTTGACCTTGGATTACAAGTATTTCTAAAAACTCCATCTGTGCTGAGCATGTACCTTCATACCTCTCCCTGTTCCCTAAACAACAGCCGTTTATACAGCATTTGTGTTGTATCAGGCATGAGGTATGATCTAGAGATGATCTAAGGAACAGGACACGCACAGGTTCTAGGAAAATGCCATGCTACTTCATATATGGGACTTGAGCACCCTTGATTTTGGTGTCTGCAGGTCCCCGAGGAGACAGAGGAAGGACTACACTGTACAAGCACCTGTTACTGGTGAAGTTGAGCCTTTTTTGCTCAGTATTGCTTATTGGTATTTGTTCTTTGATGGATCATCTTTTTATAATCTTTGCTATTTTTCTTTTGATTATTTAGGGCTCTTTATATGTTAGAAAACTCACATGAAGTCCTAGCTCTATATCATATTGAAGATGTGAACATTTCAATCTTGGCATAGAGTAATACCTCACCACAGGGTATTATATGTCTTAGGTGATGTTTTAAATTGACATATTCCCAGTTTTGAAGCTCAGTATTCTTAGCTCAAGTGCCTAGATGTCAATTGTCATCCTTCTGGGGTCAGTCTTGTGCTCAGGTACATGCTCAGGTCTTGCATATTGGAACGGAGTGACATATCTGGTTTCAGTGAAAAGAGGAACCCAGAATAGAAACATAGACATGTGAAGAATTGGCGATAGAAATGCTAAGAATAAGCCTTTTCCTCTGCTTAGAATTTAGACAGGGGCCAAGAACACCTTACCTGGTACCAGGAAAGGCCAGTTCACCTACACAATCTGAAATGTTTCCCTGTCCATCAGAGAGCCGAGGTTTGGAGACCACCAAGTAAACTGAATCCTAGGAAAGGATGGGAACCTTTACAGAGGATGACCAATGCTTTCACCTGTGTCAGAATGTGGAATGAGGAGGTGGCTGTCCTGCGGTTGGCCAGGGGTGGCCAGTGAAGATGTTCAGGAGTGGGTAAAGACCATGTGTGAATGGGCAGGACAGTCTGGAGAAGCTGCAGGCCCCAGACACACGGGGGTCCAGATAAAATGAAAGTCCTGGACAAGTGCTGGGAAAAAGACTGAAGCCAGGGCAGCTCTTGCTAGGGTGGCCTGGCATACACATGGGGACTTGTGGTTTCTTGATGTTGGACTCTATGCTTTCCCTGCTCTCCAGAAGTTCTTCTGGCTAACCCCAAGCAGGACATTGACAGGGGCGTGGAAATAAGCCCTCCACCCCCAGGACATGGACACCTATTGCCCCTGCAGGAGGATCAGAGGCACAACCTTCTGGCTTTTCTAAGGGGGGGGTGGGGTCTCTTGGATTCCCAGGACACAGACGATGATTCTCTGCTGCTGGTTGGGGCACAGAATAAAAAATTCCCCAGGAGATCCAGGAAATCCCAGGGGCAAGACTCCACGTCCACGAGGCAGAGACTGGACACCACACAGGAGAAAGGAGCTCTGATGCTCCCCGCCTGAATCCCAGATCCCTAGACCCTGCCTGGACTTAGGCTGAATTAGGATGACAGAGAGACACCCACATTCCAGTAAGGAGTCCATGAGAAGTGACAACTTATATACATAGACATTAAAAATGAAATAAACATACAACAGAATATCATCACTCACCACAGCAAGAGGTTAATTATAAATGTGGCAATAATGGTTGCAGGGACAGACAGAAGTCGGATCCAAAATAATCCAATATTATTCTCCAATTCAATTTATTTTAGTTTTCTTGAGATAGAAGACTAATTTATTGTGTCAGAAAGAAAATAGTAGCAGCTCGGGGCCAGGAGCAGCTGGACGGACAGGCAGAGAGGGGCGGGAGGCTTTGTGGAGATGAAACGGTTGTGGGTCTTTATTGTGGTGGTTTCTTCTGTGTCTAGGGTCTTAGGCTTTGCATAGATGTAGTTGGTGTGCTTTTTAAAGACATAAATTACACCTTTTTAGAATCCATAAAAACAATGAGGTTGGTTTGCCATAGAAGACGCCTTTCCCAAAACCAAATAGAAAGGAGCATCAAATGCTCGGGCAGTTGGTTCTAGTGATGTGGAAAACTGCATTTGGTTCTGACTCCATCTCTGTCACTTTCTCCAACGGTGCCATGTGCACACCATGTCTGTGCTCTGCCTCTGTTTCCATGATTGCACAGTGGAAATCCAGGGAAGACCAAGGGCATGCCATTGTCCGAGGGGCCAGTCGTTCTGCCCTGCTTAGGTCCGAGAGAGCAGCATCAAGGGGGACAGACAGCCCTGCTTAGCTGAAGCGTAAGGTCCAGCAGTGAGACCAAGATGACAGCCCAGCTAATCACCAGGAAAGGCCCTGCTGGTGTGGGCTTTGAAGAAGGCAAACTGAGTGGTTCCAGGGACTACTGCTGGGGTGACACTGCAGACGGGTGTTTAGGAACAACGGCTCTGAACATGAGTTTGAACAGAGACCTGAATGTCGGGAGAACCAGATGTACAGAGAGAAGTGGAGGTTCCCAGGCCAGGGAGAGAGTGTCTGGCAAAGACCTAAGGCAGAGAAGGAGGTGGTGCGCTGGGGAGGGGCAGGCCAAGGGAAGAGGGAAGTTAGGCATGGAAGGCTGGTCGGGCCCAGGGACTTGTGAGCACAGGTACACTCAGCGACGCAGACAGGTTTGTTCCTACTGTCATGCCAAGAATCTGGATGGTGAGCTGGTAGCCCTGACCAGAAGTCAAAGCCATCAGAGGCCATCACTGGTGCCATTGCCTTCCCACTTCCTTGGTGCTATGGTTTGGATGTGAGATGTCCCCCAAGAGCTCACATGTGAGACAATGCAAGATGGTTCAAGGGGGAAATGACTTGGTTGTCAGAGTCTTAACCCAATCAGTGAATTAATCCCCTAATAGGGATTAACTGAGTGGTAACTAAAGTGGTGGGGTGTGGCTGGGGTGTGGGTATTAGGGTGTGGCTTTGGGTATATTTTTGTAACTGGCAAGTGGGGTCTCTCTCTCTACTTCCTAGTCACTCTAACGTGACCTGTTCCCCTAGGCCACCCTCTCTGGCCACGATGTTCAGCCTCATCTGGAGCCCTCAAGATGGAGCTGGCCTTCTCTGAACTAAGACCTCTGAAACTGAGCCCTCAGATCAACCCTTCCTCCTCTATAATTATGCTGATTGGGTCCTTTGTCACAACAGCGAAAAAGCTGACTGAAACACTTGGCTAAGCTCTTATGTCCCTGGGCCAAAATCCTCCTTTTTTCATTGAGTTGCTCTCTCCTGTGAAAGTGTGGTACAGCTGGGCCCTTTAAAGGATATTTACTGATGGTCAAGGGCCACTGCTTCCCACCTGGTGTGCAAATTTGGTGGCAGAGGAATGAGATATGGGCCTGCATCCTGAGAAAACTCAGGTGTCTGGGTCTTCTGAGCTCCCACAGAACCGCCCACCAAGCTCTGCAGACAACAGGCTGAGGCTCCCCAGCCTGAAGCTCCTGGCTTTCCAACTCCTCCCCCAAAACAGCTCCAAAGGCTTCTGAACCACATGGTCAGGTTAGTCACCGCAGCAACCCCACTTCTTGTACCAATTTCTGTGTTAGTTAAGTTTTTGTTGCTTTTACCAAAATCCCTGACCAGAACAACTCAGAGGAGAAAACTTTTATCTTGGGTTTAGTGTTATAGAGGTTCAGTCCATGGTTGGCTGGCTGCATAGCTCCAGGCCCCAGGTGAGTGGAGCCTCGTGGAAGAGGGTGGAGCAGAGGAACACTGATAAGCTCATGGCAGCAAGAAGAGAGAGAAAGGGAGAGGGAGGAGATAGAATTTTTAGGGGTATGCCCCCAGTGACCTGCTTTCTCTGGTCCCATGGTACCTATCTACAGTTACAACCAGTTAGCCCATTCAAATTATTAATCCCTCATATGACTTTAACCCACTGATTATCTTACAGCTCTCAGAATTTAATTATTCACCTCTTACATGAATGCAGGAACTTTTAGGGGACACCTTATATCTAAAACATGACAGTGCTTATTTAAGCTGTGACAGTGGTTTAAATCTGAGCCAGAACATTGGGTGCTGTTTTTCAAGGAGATTTACACTCATCCCTTAGAGTTTTTGCTTGCTTAGCATTTATTCTACCTATTTCCTCACTTTTTCTTTGAGGAAACCTCAACTCTATCATCTATAGTTTTGGGCTTCATATTGATGTCAATCCACACCGTCATACTGGCCTGGATGACGAAGTATCCTTTTCCTGATGGGTGCATGACCAAACACAAGTCACTGAGAGCCATCCTAGGATTTTGCCTGGAGCCACTGGAAAACAGTGTCTCTTCTGAGTGTGCGCACTGTGAGGTCTGAGCAGATATTACCCACATGCCGCATGGTACTACTGAAGAAGCTGGGGGGACAAATTTGCCATGACATATGGAGAGTCCACCTATAAATTTATAAATCCAACACTGAAACAAGGGCTTCTGTGGACTTATATTGAACGCCTAAGGCAAGCTACACCTGAAACCAATATTTTGAATTTTTACCTTCAGGATCCAATAAATTCCACTTCCTTCAGTGACTGAGTGGAATTTCCGACACTTGAAACCCTTCTTCCTTTCTTCAGTTAGCAAGCACCAAGTTCTGCCATGGCAGCTGGACCCTGCCTTCTCGCTGAGGAGGTGGGTGCTTCTGGTCACTCTCTGGATGTTAGGAGGAGGCAGTCACCAGCTTTTGGCTTGAGCCATAATCAAGACAGTGTCCCTCAAACTGCTGTCATCTCGTGGCTTGCTTTCTGCCAGTGTCTTTGCATTGCTCAGCTGCCTGCCTCCTCCGCCCTCCCTTCTTCCCTCCCTTTCTCTTCCCCTTTCTCTCTCCTCTCCCACCCATCTCTCTCTTTTCTCACTCTCTCCTTTCTTTGTCTCTCAATCTCTCTCTTACTCATTCTTATTTTTTCAAAATTGGCAAAAGAGAAGAAGGGAGGTTCGATTCTTAACGCATTCAGCGCACCCGGGGTTCTCATTATGACGTTTTGCTTTTCTTTTCCAATCAAATTTTTTTTAAAATCCTGAATTAGATATCCCAAGACTTCCCAAGAATGGAGGTGCTTTCTAGTGAATCTGTGGCCCTGGTCCTCCAGGAGATCCCCTTTCCCGGCACTTGTGAGGAGCTCAGATGCAAAGCCTCACTTAGCCTATGAGTGATGGTCCAGCTCCTGTCCTCTCCTTAAGTGCCTCCCTTTCTCACAGGGGACAGTGCTCTCTGCCACTTTTCTCCAGCTTCTTCTCCACAGGGGGTTGTCTGGCAGTGTGGAAATAAGTGGATCATTTTAATTTATCTTCAAGGACTCTGGCCAGCCTTTGTTCACCTAGAAGTACTTAGGGGGGCTGGCTGATGTTTTATGTACTTTAGGAAATGTCCTTTGATTCTCTAAGTGGTAAAGTCTCCCTCTCGAATTTCTTTGGAGTTTTTTTCCATGTTTCCATTGGATTTCAGATGGTATTTTAGATTCTGATGAAGTTTTTGAATTTCATTTTCTGATTGTACATTTTCTGACTGCAGAGACGTGGGCTCAATTTGGAAATTTTAATTTGAACTCACATTGCTTTGATGAAGTGTTTATCTTCAGATGTCTTGTTGTGCATCTCTTGTCCTCCTCCTCCTGGGGTATTTACAGAAGTGGGCAGCTTAGAAGCAGCATTCAGTGGTTGTAAAATGCTTTATGCCATCGGTTCGGTGTTCCTACCTTGCGACTCACTCTGTACTCATTTCCCAGTCACCACCACCCCCCTCACCCTCTGGAGGGACAGAGTGACACCCATTATCTTCTGCACATTTCCACCAGAGGATTGAATGAACTCACCTTCATCATCAAGGACTTGGACTGTGCCTTTGTTGGAGACACCAAGGATGGTTCATTCACATCCCTGTCTCATTCCTTCCACCCTTCAGCTTCTAGAGAGAGCAGATTTGGTCAGACATTCCCTGGATATCAGCATTCTCATTCATATTATGCATTAGCTTTGCTGAGTTGCTATTTCTTCTTCTGAAGAGGATTTTAAGCATTTTCATTTAAGCGCTTGATGTCTGAGGGCTTTGAACTTGTTTTTTGGTTTTCACATTCATCTTTAAAGGTGAGCCGACACCACGTTCCAAAAGAAAGCTCAGACCCTCTTTCTGGTTGTGCTTTGAGATGGCCTCTTGTAGCCTCACATAAAGAGATGGGACTGGCCAGATGTTAACTCCTGCTGATTAACTTACAGCGTAGGACACGTTCAAAGAGCCGGCTTCCATGGATGCCTGTGGGCTTTGGGCATCAGGCTGAGCTGGCCATGAGTTTGACCATTTTCTTTCACTCAAGTAGAAAACCTCTGGCCAGTGCTCTTCCTGGCCTCTGCTGGGTGGACCATATACTGACTAAGTCATTGCTTGATTTCTCTCCCAGGACACCAGAGTGACCTGGGCCTTGGCTGCTGTCTCCAGGCAAGGTTACCAAAGACCTGTTCAGTTTCTCAGGAAAGGTTGGAAGGGATGGGATTGGTGGTCAGCACTGAGGGACCCTGCAGCTTGGCCTCTGGCTGCGGGTTGCTTGCTGGGACCTCCACAGGTCACCACTAACCTAGTGGAAGGTTCTGCCTGGAACCAAAGAAGCACCTGGAAGCCACGGGTGGGTGTCGCTGCAGGTGGAATAAGCCTGACCAGATTAGCAGGTGCTGCCCAGCCTTCTGTGGTTAAGGTGGACGTAGATGGTTGTGACATGCAGCACATGGAGAGGAATGGGTGAGGACACTGAAGTCAGGGGTGGCTGGCCAGGAGTCCAGCTGACACAGTTTCCCCCTGGTAAGTCGAGAGGAGCCAAGCCAGTCCTTCCCCACTGCCCATCCTCAGTTCTCACCTGGCCAAGCCCAGGTGGGTGCTCTGCAGGAGGGGGCACATTCCTGCAGCAGGGGGGACTTTGCCGTCCTCTCCTGGCCCAGATTCTCATTCCTGCCTTCAAAGGCTGTGTAAGTAAGTGTCCCTCCCCCAAGAGCCTCCCCTGGTTTTATTAGGGAGGAAGGTGGCAGGGTGGGGAGGGGGGGGAGTCTGGACACAGTCAAGGATTTTTACCAAGGGTGTTTGTTTTGTTTTTTGTTGTTAACTGTTTTCTCACCAAACCTACACCCATGCACCATGCAGCCTACCCCCAGACACCCCCTATCCTGGTCAAGATGGGGAACACTTCCAGATGTGCATCCCTGAGTGGGGCACTCACATGCTTGGTGTGGGTCTGTGCCTTCACCTCTGGCTTCAGAGGCTCATCCCATTCAACCCTCTTGGGACAACAGTAGAACCCAGCTCTAGGGCCACAGAGATTTTTCTCCAGCAGAACTCCCCAAGCACATGTAAAACACGTCACAGGCCAAGAGCTCCTCCCAAGGTTATCTGGACCCTGGGATCCTTTTCTATTTCCCAAGCCACTGGGCTCCTGGACAACTATCTCAACCATCTCTTACCAAGGGAGTTGAGGATGAAGAAAATTCAAGAGCACCATAGTCACTTAGCAGTGACCACAAGGGAAGAGTAGGGGCTGCAGATGGTCAGATCTTGTCCAACTACTTGCTTTTTCAAGATCGCGTGGCATTGTACATGGGCATGCATATAATATAGCTTATGGAAATCCATCTGATGTATGGTGAACAATCCAGCTTTAATAGATGGAGGGAAGCATCTTTCATAAATCAAAGATCTTCTAAAAGAAACATACATCAATTTTGATGGCACCTGCTTGGTGTCCGCAGATGAGGCTGTGGTGGGCAGGGTGAGGGCCTTAGCATTCTTCTTGCTGATGCGTCTTTCCAGATAAGCTATGATTACTGTCTTTGGCTATCCTTGGTCTGGAGAAACTGAACACACCAAGTTTAGGAACCAGGAGGATGAGACAGAGGTAGCGTGCTAGGTGCCCTTCCACGCCTGTGATTCCCCATGTTTAAGTCAAGCAGAAGAGGAAGGACATGCTGGCTGAAAAGGACAGGCCCAGCTGACCTTCCTTCCCAGGGGCATTGCTGCCATCAGGTGGGTCTTCGCTCCTCACACTTTGTTGGCAGCTGTGATCATGGCTTGCAGGTTGAACAGAAACCGAGCCCTCTGAAGCAGCCGGGTATGCTGACTCCAGGCTGCCCATCTGGGAGGAATATTAATCTGATGCCCAGCATTGCCCCATGGCCAAACAGTTCTGAAGTCACTCAGACAACTTCCCCCGACAATTGCAACTTTTATTCTAGAGAAGTAACTATTAGAAGAAAACCTTTAGGTAGACTATATTTAGCAGAGTTCATTTGAGCAAGGGTGGTCAGGTTGCATTATGTACCCACAACAGAAGAGAGGCATGGATGGTTTAACTGGCCTCAGCCTGGGCTCTCCCTCACTCTGACCAGTGGCTGCCAGGACCCACCAGCTCCTGCTGCTGCGATTGGGTGAGACGCCAGTGTTTGAAGAACAAACTTTTGTGTTTGAAGAACAGAGTTTAAGAACAGTGTTTAAAGAACAAACTGCAACCCAAGTCAGGATGCAGTTTGTTCTTTAAAGTCTCGAGTGTGGAAGCATCCTCAGGCCAAATTTAGTTTAATACACAGAAAACAGAGTCCTAAAGGTGACTCAGTTCTTTGCCTTACATCATGCCCTGAACTATCATATGGTGGTGAGGACACAGCCATTTATTAATGACTCCATAGAGATTTAGGAGACCAAAGTGAGCATCAAAGGGGGCCCACACCAGAGCCATGCAGCTGCTGAGGTCAAACTCAGACCCTTTTTAGGGAGATGAGTTATTTTTTTTTTCTTCATGGTGCTGGGACTGAACCCAGGGCCGTGCACATGATAGGCAAGTGCTCAGTCACCAAGGCACACCCCCAGCTCCCTTTATACTATAATAATATTGTTCATGTTATTCTATATATAAAATATTTGCATACATAATTCACAAAAATAATGGAAAAACCATACTATGTTATAGCACCCACATCCGCGGCACCTGTGCTCACTGTGTGGCACAGAAGAGCAAGTGTTTCAAGATCAGCTTCTGGCCTCCAGCTGGAGTCCCCTCCTCCAGGCAGAGGGCGCCCTCGCCTGTTTTATTTTCATTATCATTTCTTTTTCTGCTCTTCCCCCCTGGTGCAGAGTTCCCTGGTAATTACTAACCTTTCTGTCATATTTTTCTGTCCATAGAAATGCTGACCTCATCCAACTGCTTTGAAGTTCAATTTTAATTTAGATGCAAAATACTCCCACAGGACCCATGGTCTAAATGGAACCTGGGCAGACTGTAGTTAGAAAGGGCCAAGGTTTTCCATCTGATTAAAATGTCATTGTCTTTCCCCCAGCCGATAGCCATGGAGCCTCATGGACTTCCGACATTTCCATCTCTTCCTCCCTGTAACCTGTCCCTGGAGACACCTGTCCATCACACAGGGTTCCTCACATTTCTTTGTGTTTGTTTTATGTTTAAATGTCTGTGAGCAATAGCGCGCAAACAAAGCCAACGCACTTAAAGGCATACTTAGAGAAATAAATAGATATGCATATGTGTTTATAATTGTGTGTGTGCACGAAGAATAGATGAATCATGTCTCCACATACGCAGATGTGTGTTTAAGTCCCAAGACAACCTACTCTCTTGTAAGGGCCTGGGTGACTGGAACTTTCTCAGTTATGTAGAAACCCAGGAGGGAGGTGCTGGACTTGCCATTGAGGCTGACAGGAGACAGGTGTTAACTTTAATTGAAAAAGGATGTGGATGAGGCTTGGTCAAGCAGGAATCAACACTTCCTCCTTTTTTTGTGAGTCAAGCCTGGCATCCTGCAGGTGCTGGTCACTGAGAACCCATGACCTAGAGTCCCCTGGGTTCCACATGGGCTGTCCAGCAATCATGGGGCTAAGGCACAAGCCACAGGGGCACTTCATTCTGATGGAAATTTGAGATTTGAGGAAATTGCTCTCCTGGGCTGAAAATCAAGTTGGGAGGCAACAAGTGCCAACCTCCTTTTCAGAGCCCCGCAGAGAGGGCGGTTAGCAGAGCCACGAGACGTGACATTGGCGATTTCTGTCTTAAGGGCATGTTCCAAGTGGATTCCCTAAAGACTCAGGTATCCAAGGCTTCCTTTAGGTGCTGAGCTCTTTCTGTGTTTCTGCCCTTGCGTCTGCGAAGTCCTGAGAAATGGCACAGAGTTCCACCAACACCTCAGTGGGGCAGTTTTCAGGACAGCATTGGAGCCGGTTTTGACAATGAGGGTGGACAGGAGTCTCCAAGCCCTGGCTCCTCCTGAAGGGTTCCTGCATTTGCAGCCTCCTTTGGACCCCTTCTAGGGCCTGCACTGGGTAAAACCCCCAATGGCTGATGACAGACAGGAGGGACCTGCAGGGGCTGCGCTCCAGGCCCACATGGCTTCAAAGGCAGATGCTTTAAGAAAACATGAAAAGGATCTGGAGACCTGCAAGTAGCGCACAGCTGGCATTCCCCTGCACCCCGCACATCTGCAGGAAAGGGTTCCCTGTGTTCAGCCTCAAGGAGGACATTTGTATTCAAAGAAAAATAAAAAAGAATAAACGAGAGCATTTGGGCACCACTTTGAAATTTAAAAGAAGGGTGTAAGTCAGTGGAGGCTCTGTTTCCTCCATGGAGCAGACTGGGCTCTGGCTCAGATAGAAGCTCTCTGAAACGAGCGGGTATGGGCGAGGAAGGAGCACTGGAGTGGTCCCCATGAGAAAACCCGGGGATGCATTTAGAATGCGCTCAGGGGGTGCCCTCCCTTTCCTTGCTCTGCAACTTTACTAACTCAGCACTTGCCACCATGAGATTGCCCAGACAAAGGCCCCCAGATCCTACCAAAGTTAAACTGCCCCGTTGGTCCAGGCCATATCAGACTCCTACAGGCAGGAGCATCAACTCTGACATTTGGCTTCTCTCTCTGCACCTCCCCAGCCCTGGTCTGGCTGCCAGGGTGTCCCAGGTGGGCTGCCAGGGAGATGGGCAGGAAGGACAGACAGGGCAGGCACTGCACACTGCTCAGGCTGGCTCCCTTTCCTGGCCGGACTTCCTTCCTTTGCCTGGGGGCCCTGCCAGGTTTTTGGCTCCCGTTTCTCTGCAGGCTGCTCAGCTGACTAATGAGACCTGCTCGGACCAGTTAGTTCACCCAGGGATCTGACTTGGTACTAGGAGGAAACAAAGGCCTATGTGTAGGGAGGTCCTAAGCCGCTGTTAGGCTGTGAGTGCAGAAGGCAGGATGTTTGCACCCCTGGGTGCCCGTGTTGGAGGCCCCACCTCAGGGGCAGGGCCTTGGTGGGGGTGCAGAACCACAGAAATGGGATGGGTGCCCTTCTGAAAGGGACCTCAGAGAACTCTCTTGCCACCTTCCTACAGTGTGGGGACTCAGAAGAGGGCCCTTATCAGACCCCAACCATACTGGCACCTGACCTTAGACCTCTGGCCTCCAGGACTGTGAGGGATAAACTGATGTCTGTTGTTTATAAGCCACACAGTCTACCAAATATTGTCCTTGCCACCCAAGATGACTATAATAGTGAGTTTCCTGAATTTTGGGGGCTTTTGTCCACATCTGATTTAATGATAATGCCACCACACCCTAGCTTGGGACTATTCTGTGCATTTTCTTTATAAAATCACATGAATTCTGAACCTTCATTTACTGGCTAATGTAAAGAGAATAATCATAACAAACGTGTCTTTGGATTTCAGTTTCAAGGAGGCTCCCTGTCTAACCAAGGGATGGTGGATGGGACCTGGGTGTTTCACAGCTCTATATTAAAGTCTATTCACACATGTTTCTGTGCAAGTCACAGGTGTGGGGATGAGCTGGCAGGTTCCCTTCTTTGTTCCTGAGAAAGTAGGCTCACTGGCTGTGAGCGAGAACCTGGAGCAGGAAGGGTGTCCTGGAATCCTTTCTGTGGAGACCAGATCTCACACCCACCATGTCGGCTTGCACACTTGGATTCACTGAGGCTCCACCTGTAACAGGGCTGCTGTGCTTGCTTCTGAAGGGCAGTGGAGGTGATCTCTGGACCCAGGGGACTTGGATAAAGCCCACCTAGCTCGTGTCCCAGCTTCCCGTGCTCCCTGCTCACTCGTGTACATCTCCCACCACCCATCCTTTTTCCAGAGCAGATGGGTGGCATCTTAAAGCATAAGTTTCATCCTAATATGTCCCCTCCAAGCCACTCATCACCAGCCCCTGCATGATGACGTGAACCCACTCAGGAAGTGCACAGGTCTCAGAGAGGCAGAGCTGCTGGGTCCTCTATGGGCAGGGTTAAATGTACGCAGAGTATGTAGAAGCTAAAGAGGCTGTGTGTCTCTGTGACCAGGTATGGGCAGGCTTAGGGCAGCCAGGTAGCTTACTGTTCAACAGGGACACTTTCAGGAGAACTGTTGCTGCTAATCAATAGGCCAAGATTGCCCTGGGCAGGTGGGCATAACACCAACCTGCCCACACAGGACAGAGTGCCAGCCTGGAGCCTTTGTGAGGACAGTCCAGGGGAGCCCCTGGGGCAAAACGGGACCCCAACAGTGAAAGTCTGTGAGGGGTGGCTGACAGATGGATGGGAAATGGACAGGGCTTCAGAAGGGGACAGAAGTGAAATGAACTTCTCTGGATCTGTGCAGGTCTTGTTAACTAACATGGCAGCTTTTGATGATTTGGGGCAATAAAAACATGAGCCCTTGGCCTTTATGTGTGGGGGGGAGGGAGCAGGGGGAGAGAGAGAGAGAGAGAGAGAGAGAGAGAGAGAGAGAGAGAGAGAGAGAGAGAGAGAGACTGACTCACTCTGACTCTACAGCCCTACATCTATCCTGGTGTTAAACCCTCCTGGCATTTCATGTCACAATCTCCTGCTACTATTTTCTTAGAGGTGTTCTTCTAGATATACCTTGTCACCTACTTAAATAGTTCAAATGCAGCCAGTAGAAAATGCATAATTTTGACAGAGGCACAGAGTCAAGCCCTGTGGCAGGCTGTGTTCACTGTGGAATGATGCGAGCTCATGACTCACCCACATGAGGTGGTGGGACTTGCTGGAATTTCAGCACTGCTGAGCAGATATTTAAACTGCCCTCCCCCCCAAAAAAAATACCTTGTAGCTAAGCAGTCTTCTAAATTGACCTCATGGACATATCTCCTGGGGCCTCAGATGTTCTAAACAGAGGAAATTAGGTGATTGGATGGGAGGGGCGCCCTGGGTTAGGTGGCGGCTCAGGGGACCTGGAGGCCAACTCTGCACAGAAGCAGGTGGGTATCTGAAGATGGAGAGGGGTGGGGTCTGGTTTGGAGACAGTCTACAGCAGATGGGTTAATGAGGATCTTAGTCGACAGCTGTGTGGCTGATTCGATGCCTCTTACTAGAAGGGCCCTATAGATTGCTGACCTGATCATTTTGACCCATGCGGTGACAATGTCACATGGCTAAGAATGGTGTATGGATACAATTTGTGTGCGATGGACTTCCTGTAATGGCTTTGTGACCTCAGATGACAACTGTTATAAATTTTAGGCTGTTTTCACTTATTACTATTTGCTTATTGCTCTTTCAGTTTAGAGTAAAACTTAGAGTGAATCAAAGCTCTCATCTGGCAGCCTTTAATCCCTTCACAGAACCAAATCCCAAGCATTCCATTTGGGAAGGTAAGTCTCATGTAGCACCTTTGCTCATTAGCTGATTTTTTCATTGTGGTGAGACGACTTCAGCCCTGATCTACCCTCCTGATACCACCTCAAGGCCACCACACGTATTGCTAACTGCTGTCATAGTGTGGAGCTGGTCCCAATTTGCTCATCTTGTGTAACTGAAACTCTACACCTGATGGACATCAGCTGTCTGTCCACCCTGCCCCAGCTCTGAAGCCACAGTCCCACCCTCCTTATCTAGGAACCCTTGAGATGTCCCAAGTGAGTGGATAGTATTTACCCCTCTGTGACAGGCTTATCAGCATAATGACCTCTAAGTCCATTCATGGTGTTGCTTATGGTGGGATTTCCTTCTTTCTTAGGATGAGTAAAATTCCATTGTATATATTAGTGTTTTTTTTTTTCAGGGTGGAAAGTGTCATTATTGTAAGAGATAATCTTTCCTTCAATATGTTTTCATTTTTAATTGATCCATAATAATTGTATATACTGTGGGTTCATATACATATTCCATATGCCCAGGATGTAATGGTCAAATCAGGGCATTCAGCATGTCCATCTCCTCAAAATTTATCATTTATTTCTGTTGGGAAGTTTTGACCTCTCCCCTCCTTTCCCCTGACCTCCAGAACTGGCCTCCTTGAGGTCTCTAATTTCAAATATTTATCTGCTGAAATCCTGCTCTGTCTGATATTTTATCTACTTACCTTCCTCATGCTCAAGGTCTAAAAACCTAGGACACAGGAAAGATGGAGTAGCAGAGTTCACAGAGGGGCTCCTGCCCACTTCTGAAAGCAGCTCGGGAACCTTCCCTCTCAAACCTGCACATTGTCTGAAGGTGCCAGTCATTGTGGATTCAGAGAATCAAGACAGCAAACTCCCGACTGAAATATCAAATGCTTTACTCAATCGAAGAACAAGATAGAACATTCCAGAAGATGTGGCAACTGGGGTCATTTTAATCTCCCCTCCCCAGACTGGAGTAAAAGGTTAGTTTTACTGGAGTGAGGGAGTGAGAGGGGCCATCACTGAGAGCACAGGCTTTTATTATTGTGAATGCTCCAAGCTATGTCCAGGTGGGGACCACCCACCATTAGCTGGAGGAAGAGCTAACTGGGCACCTGACAGACATTTTCCATTTCAGGAGCACCATAGATCACCTGCACCAGTGTCTGCCCTCAGCTGCATGTCCTTTTGCCACCCAGGAGCACTGTCCATCACAGAATGCCACACAGACCACAGCAATTCTCAACTGCAAGGGGCTCGGCATCCCAGGGAGCACTTATAAATGTGTGGGGACATTTCTAGTTGTCACAACAAATGGAAGGTGTGCTCATATTCAGTGTCTGGGAACCAAGGGATGCTGGACATCCTAGACAGGTTGGACATTTCCATAAAGTGGAGATCCTTCCGTCCACCACATTAAAGGTGCCCAGGGGAAGACCACTGACCGAGCTTCTCTGTCCCAGGATGGAGCCCTGACAGTCACTTCCCGTGGCCCTGCGTGGGAAGCCCTTTTCTCTGCCGTGGAGAGCAGAGGCTTGCTCAGGGCATTTGAATGAAAGACCAAGCTGCACAATGGCATGATTCTCTGTGTTTCTGGCTCAGGCTTTGCCATCACTCATTTTCCTTCCATAATTCAGAGCTTACTTTCTTCAGCGGCCAATTCTGTGCTTTTCAACAAATGCATTTAATTAGTGTGCTGCCTCGGGTATGGAACTTGCATTCACTTAACACAATGGTCAGTTAAATTTTGCTCATTTCACTTTGGCTAGTTTCGATGTGGGTGACTGAGCGTGTCTCTTCTTGTCCCCTGTGAGGGATCTGCAGGGCTTCTTCTGTCTCATGCCATACCACGTGGGACCCAATAGCAGTCAGGTGAGCCTGGCATCTGGGCTGTTGTGGGGACATTTATGATCAATATAGCTAGCCTGGTTATTGCTGTTATTCTATCCAGTAATGACTCCTCATTATTTCCGTGGTTGGTGGGTCAAGCCTTGGCTGGCAGTGAAGAGACCTGCAGCCTGTCACCCCCCCCCGCCTCCGAGCTTTGCTGACTTGGGAACGGCACAAAACCTCTCCTCCCTCACTTCTCACTTTTCCCAGCCACACAGTGAGAGCACTGCAGCCTGTCCCAGCCAGGTGGTGACTGACGTCTGTTTCTCCCAGGCTGGAAGCAACTTACTCCTTCCCAAACTGAAGTAGAGGCCACTGGCTCCGTCATGATCACTCCCTGAAATAGCAACAGGTTCTCCTGGGGAGCCCTGACCTCGCATCTTCAGAACCTTGCCTGGGTGGCTGGAACTCCTGATTTCCAGCTTATGAAGTGGACGGGGTGGTGCTGGTGCCAGATCTCTGGGGCCTGAGCTGCGAGGTGCCCACCCCTCAGGGCGTAGGGCTCATGAAGGCTTCTGATGCCATAAGAACTGGCTCCCATGCCAGGTGTCCAGCAGGTAGGGTCAAGGTTGCGCTGGCACTCCTGTTTCATCGTTTGGTTATAGCAAAGCTCTTTATTGATTGATTGATTGATTGGGTATAGAGGATTGAGCTCAGGGACACTAGGCCACTGAGCAACATCCCCAGTCCTATTTCGTAGTTTTTTAGAGACGGGGTCTCACTGAGTTAGCACCTCGCTGTTGCTGAGGCTGGCTTTGAACTGGAGATCCTCCTGTCTCAGCCTCCTGGGCAACTGGAATTACAAGTGTGTGCCACTGCACTCAGTCTTCATGTTTGATGACAGCAAGGCTCCTTGTTCCCAAAGGTGTATCCACCCTTGCTGCAGCACAGTGTTCTGCTAGGGCTAGATTTCACTGTGACACAGTTGGCTTTTAGTACCACAGTGATTAGACTTGAACTCAGGTTAGCCATCACCCAGCGTAATAGGCTAGTATCCTGAAACAGTGACACTAAAGGCTTCTGGTCACATAGGTTAGCCATGAGTGAGGAGATGGTTCTTATTTCATCACTGGCCTCAAGGTGCTGTCATTAAGGTGAGCACTCTGCTCTGATCCACTTCCCGACCCACTTATTTCCTTATCTCACGGATGTTCCTGGAAACCATCTACTGGAGGTGGTGAGCCCTTCATGTGGGATCAATGCAGCTCCTGCTGGGTGTCTCTGCTGGGTTTCCACTGTACTAAAAGGTATATATCTTTTAATGTATTAAGGCAGAAAATTCAGAGATGCTTTTTTCCCCACTTGGAATTTTGTGATTATTGGAGAGAATCATAGTCAACATGGTTTATTTTATTTTGGGGGGGGAAAGTTCAAATCATCTCTAATTTTTTCACCAATGCTTTTCTATCTGGTAAGTTCCGAGGAGGTGTCAGTGTTTATATTTTTATTTTTTTGCTGTGCACAAACTTTATTGAGACAATCTGGGTTCTAGACAAGTTCAGGTAAATAGACGTTCTCAGTGACTTTCTAGACTCCTGGGGTTGCGTGCAGGGGGAGCCACCTGGACTCGAGGAGGAGGCTGGACCTGGAGCTGGAGCCCCAGGATGTGGCCTGAAGAACCCACTGTCATTTGTTGACAGGGCCAAGGAACTTCAGGGCTGAAACTCTTTCACAAAACGTTGTGCAGAGTGAGAATTAAGCCGGGGTGCCCTTCCAGCATCCATTGGTTCCTGCTGGGTCTTTCTGGGTCTGTACCAACCTGGCCTCATGCTTGTTCTGGTCCAGAAAATGCCCGAGAGCACCTTCCTCCCAGGTCCAGCTCCATCCCCCTGGGGTTCTAAAGGGGAGTCTTGGTTATCATGCCACATACAGGGGAGAGAGCTGAGGCACAGGCTGAACCACTGGTCCTCAAGCCCTCGCAGTTGGTGCGGGGTGGGTAGAGCTGGGCGCAAGCTTGGACAGAACGCCTGGTGTCATGGACGTCACCATCTCTGGTGCTGCCTCTGGACGTAGCTGCCAGATCCCAGAACAGCTTCTGTTTCGCCACTTGGAGTCACAGGCTCTGGCTTAAAGCTCCACCAGGAAAGCTCTGACTGTACCCAGGGTGCAGGTCTGTGTTCTGAGAGAGGGACAAGAAAAAGTGGGCAAGGCCCACGCAGAGCCAGAGCTTCCACTGTGAGGACCATGGGCTCTTCATTCCAGGGGCAGTTTGCAAAGTATTCCACCTGGCCAAAGGTGGCCACCTGAACTCACTGAATTTTGCTTCTTCAGAAAGGTGGAAAATGATAACCATCATAGATACATCTTAGAAAGTAGTTACAATGTTCCAGACATACTTGTACCCCCCCCAAGCACACTAGAAAAGTTTTTAGATGTATTTCACATGAAACATGTATGTAGCGTCCTCTCACACAAGTGAAACTGTAAGTCACGTCTTTCAGACATGTAGAGAGTCCACACCTGCAGTCCTCCACACACCCACCCTGTGAGTGTTGCTCTCATCCCCCTCTCAGAGGTAACTCAGACACAGAGGGTGGAGCAACTTGTAGGTTCCTGGTAATCCCTTGCAGGTGGAGTCAGATTCAAATCCAGGACCTCCAGCTACAGAGCTGGCCCCTGTGTGACAACCTGTAGCACTACCTCCCTTCCCAGGCTCTGAGCCCCTTTGTCATTCGAAGGTGCTCAGACAGTAAAGTCTCCCCTCATTAGCCTCTTGGACACCCCTTCCCATGCACTTTTATTCCCCCTACTTTTTAGATTTTCTAGTTAGTACCATTCAGAAGTCTCCTTTTAATTACTCTGCCCATGGGTATTAATATCTTCCATTTTGTTTGGTAAATTGTGTGGGTATTAATGTCTTCCATTGTGTTTGGTAAATCCAGCCTACAAAAGACCCACTGCATCTAGCTTGCTGTTCATTAAAACTTTCATAAAGATGTCCAACAGCCCCCTTTCACTTTTCATAACCTGGTTGAAGAGCACTGAAACTCCCGGAAGAGAGGGAGTAAGGACTCCATGATAGCACCACATTTACACAAAAGCATTTAGATGTAGCCTGAGAGCGAATTCCCTCATTCCCCCAGTGAGGCCGCCTCCCAGTGTGAGAAGGTGCCTGGTGACATAAACACCAAGCCCCCTTCTGGCTGCTCTGAGTCCTGTCCCTGCTATGACCAGAGATCCTGCACTGTCCCTGCTGCACTGTAGACCTGTGGGGGAGCGGCCACATCTCTGCCTCTTTCTGTGCTCTACCAGAACAGCCTTTGGAACCTCAGAGGCCTCAGAAGCCTGGCTGAAGTAATAAGACCCATGGATACATAGATGGAGATGTGGTCAGAGCGGTTGTTTTGAACACCGCTCATAAAGGCACCCACAGAAGTGCTTTAGCTCCAGGCCTGTGTTAGGACCGTGGGTATTGGAAATCAGTCTGAACACTGAGACTTTTCCCTTCTAGCTTCTGTCCCTGAGACAGGCAACACTGAGGCAGGTCCAGGCCTCAAAACCCCTGTAAACTGTAAACTGTGCAGCCCACATAGACACCCTGGTCTGTCACCATCAGGGGGGCAGAGGGGCGCTACTCCAGCCCTCTGCAGGGGCTCCATGCAGAGATGGAGCTTTAGGAACATGATTATTAGGCAAATAGAATGAAGAGAGCATGGCTCTGGGCCTCTTTGTTGTGCTTCAAAAACTGGAAGAGTCTTGCAAATTGGTTTTGTCATTGCTCCAACCACATGGCAGTTCCCTAGCAAGACCCATGCTTCTAGGGCTGTGGCAAGCAGGTGGCTGAGCGTTGTAAATGTCAGACTTTTTCTGTAACTAGAATGGAGGAGAATACAGCTTGTCTCCAGAATTACCTCTTTATTGACTCAAATAAAAAACACCCAGAAAATAATTGCCTTCTATTAAACATAAGTATTTTGGAACTCATAATCTAAGCAAAGCAACACAATGTGGCTTGTTGGTGGCAGCAATCAGAAGTGAGAGGCCATAAGTACCCAGGCACAGGTGTCTTGGTGGGAGAGGGAAACAATGGACAGAACAGCATCCCTGATGGGCTCCCATGCCAGCAAGGCCACTGTGCCTTGGGAGGGAAATTGCCCCTCTCGTGGGTACCAAGGGCCTCACCTACAGAGTGCAGACTGCCAGGCGTGCGCTCTGCTGGGGACACAGACTTACCTGCATTTTCTTACATAAAATGAGAAGAAACCAGCAGCAGGGGTGTGACTGTAGCAGAGTCTAGGGACTCCGTGCTCAGATCTCCAGCAAGATCAGAGCCAAAGGTGAAATTTTTCCTGCTCGGATGTGGACATATTCAAAAACTCTGGCACACTGAGTGGCTAGGTGGGTACCAGTGCACTGCGGCAAGACAGCGGCTAATGAATAGATGTCATCTCTGACATTATGGGAGTGTCCCTTCCCAGTGTGAGATGGCTGCTACTCCTCAGCCCCCTCCCTGTAGTCTCTTCTGTTCTTCTGCACTGAGCATGTGGCTCCATGTCTGCCGCCTTGCTAGAACCCCAGGTTCACTCACAGAACTCGGCACACTGTCCGCAGTTGGTGATCCTTTCCCCTATGTGAACGTGAGCCATGATAGCTGCAAATGATCTCTCTGAGTGGATCTCCAGGGTCCTTCAAATTGTGATCTACTTAATGTCAGAAAAGTCATGTAGTCATATGTGTGTGTGCTCCACATGTCTGTGTGTACACATGCACATACTTTTCTTTTGGTTGAAATGTTTTAATTAGAAAAGGTGTGCTTTTTTGGGAAGGGCTAAAGGTAATCCAGCTTGCTGTATTCCTGGAAAGAATGTGCATAGTCTCCGATTCCTGGACTGTGCTCTTCTGTTCACGGTGCATGTGGGGAAGATGGGCACCTGGTTTCCACTCCCCAGGTCTACCTGGGCTCTCAGGGCTGCAGCGGCTATGCTGCCACCTCTTGTGGGTTTCTGTGGTTCAGGGTTCTCTGCAGCAGAGGCTCAGGCCCTGGAAGGGAGGGTCAGATTGGGAGCCACAGAGAATGGATTTGGAACTGCAGGAGCTACAGCCACTGTCCTACTTGCCAAAGTGACTTCCAGAGGATGCCTCTTTCCAAACTTGCCTCAGGATCCTTTGCGGGAGTCTCCAGGATTGAGTCTCCAGGAACGTTATCTTCCTTTGTCTGTTTTAATCCTATTTTTAGACCTTGACTAGTGCTCCAGTTATACTGATAGCTTACCTTTATGTAGCACCCACTCTGTTCCAGGGACTGAATGCTGTCTCAGGATAATAGTGCATGAGGTAGATATAGTTATTCCCCTTGTTCTCTCAGTAGCTGCAAGTAAATAAGCACAGAGAGGTTAAGTAACTTGCCCAGGTTCTTAAAGCATGTAAGGGGCAAATTAAAACTGGGACACCAAGGCCTGCATCCCTAACCCTCCCAACCTTGCTGCCTCCTCTGGGATAGTTGCCACGTACATACCTGTGCCTTGGATGTGGCTGTTCCCCTGACATTGTGCTATTCCTTCATGATACGTCAGCTTCTGGTGGAAGCCCATGCAGTACATCAATGTGGAGCTGGGTAGAATGGAAGGAGTCAGCCTTGGGGCACCAATCGTGCAGTTTTGGAGGCTGGCTTCTACCCACTCTGCCATGAGGAAGCTCCCCACTTTCCCACAACCTTCCCTTGCCTTGAGGGAAAACGGCCTTACCCTTGGCCTCTTCCACATACAAACCAAAAGAGCAGTTTTCTCCTCCAGCTCTCTATTTGCTGTTTGCAGGAGTTTCCCTTTGACTTACTGTGTCAGGATGTTATTAACATCATCAATCGCAGGTCGGGGGGCATCGTGTCCCTAGCCAGAAAGAACCACATCGAAGCCATTAGCTCTTCATTAAAAATTCCTTAATAAAGTTGATAAGCACTTTTACTTATTTATATCCAGCATAAAAATGCACCATAAATTCAACAGAAGTGGTGAGGGATAGATCACATTCATATGAAAAGTCAGATTAAACTGAAGGCTAGAAATAAATGAGCTTAAAGCGTCAGCTCAAACCAAATTCCATGTTGTAAGGGGTGGATTGGCATAAGCTTCCGTGTGGATTCAGGGCCCGCAGATCCCCTCCTTCCCTGCACTTCCCATGGCCATAGATCAGCAGATGCTGTGCTCTTTCCTGTGGCAGGTGATATTGTGAACTTCCACTGTGTAGATGCCCCAGAGATGTCCACCTTCTGTCCCCCAGAACCTGTGATAATGTGGGAGCTTGCAGGTGAGAGCAAGTGAAGGTCTGAGATGGGAGAGATTGCCCTGGAGAGTCCAGATAGGAAGAGCATAACCACAGAGGGACTCCTGCCAAGAGAGGTCAGGTGAGAGGACACTGAGGTAACAGAAACAGAGGTTGACTGATTTGACCAAGGAACAAAGCTACCTCCAAAACCTGCACAAAGCAAGGGAGATAAATCTCACTCCAGAGTGAACCAGCCTGTCCACACCCTGACCCATTTCAATGCTGACTCTCAGAGCTATGAGATAATAAAACCGTGTTGTAAGCCATTGCACTGCTGTTAATTTGTTATAGCACCTACTAGACACTCATACATTCCTCTTTATTCTGTGTTCCCTGAGGGTTGGTTTCAGCCTTTCTCATTAACTTCTGCAAACTGATGGCCAAGGACAGTTTTTGGACCCACATAGGCATCATACATATGAATTGAATGAACAAAGGACAGAATGAATCCATTTTGGCTGAAAATGTGTCAAGCAGCCGTAACTGCAGGTCTTACTAACCAACTAACAAAAAAGACCTGTTCTTTCTGTGTGCAGCTGATGCTGAGACAGAGACTGCATCCACCCAGCTCTGGGGGTGCTGCCCTCTCTATGTAGTTCTGGAAGATTCCATGTGGTATTCCAATGATGCAGAGAGCACGAATGACTGACCTCTTATGACATGCACATGGAGACTCTGTAAGGTTTCAGGATTCACCCTGTGTAGATAAATCAATTGGTGAGAATGGATAGGGCAGCTACAGATGACTTTCCTATGGTCTGGAGCAGGAGAGGTGTAACTGGATCACTGGGAAGGTGAGCATTAGGCATCGAAGGAGAAGAGGAAAAGGCCCTCAAGCTTGGATTATGCAGCAGATGTCAGCAGGTGAGGAATTTCTGCAAAGGCAGTTCTCACGCACCCCAAACAACTTGGCACATATGGATGGAACCACATCCCTTAATCTAATGAGTGAGTGGCAGAAGGTGCCTCTAGCCAGTCTACACAGACTTCCCTCACCCCACAGAGCAAAGTGCCTTTTCTCTGCCCCCCCAGATTACTACTCGATTAACTCAGACAGAAACCAGCCCAGAAAATAAACATCCCCTTTAAATCATACATTAGAATGCTGTATATATAGAGTAAGCCAGGCATTAAAACGTAGCATGTTGATCAAGGCAATCAAAAATGCAAAATAGGAAATAAATCCACAGGAGCAGCTATCAGGAGAACAAATCCCAGGCAGCAGAGGTCATAAGGCAGCTGAAGCCAGGAGACCCCAATGGAGTGCAGGAAGCTCCAGGCAGACAATGGCCTGGCAGGCGAGACGCACCTGCTCAGCCCGGGATAATTCTACAGAATCATCTTTTGGGAAAAGTACCTTTATAAACTATCCTCAGAGCAGAGGCTTCTTAGGAATGCACCCTGATAGACAAAGTGTCTTGGTTGTCATTTTGACTTTATTTTGTTCTGTTTCTAAAACTAAATGAAGACAGCAAAAGTCTGGTCTGATCAAGGGTAAGTGCCTTTGTTCTCAAAGTACTTTAGAAGGAGAGGGACCTTGAGTGTGACCTGCAATCCTGAGCCCACTCTGAGCCACAAGAGGGGAAGGCAGGGTGTGGACAAGTCCAGCAAGCTGCATTCAGGAAGGCAGGGATTAGTGCCATGACCTTGGCTGTAGATTAAACCCCTGCTCCCCCAACATGCTAAACTTTATGGATTTTCCTTTGGTTTGTGCAGTTAATCATTTGTTTGCAACCAGGGTTTCAAGTGAAGACACACAGATAAATCAGAAACCCAATTTTGCAGAAGCTCATGACCTCTTCTTTTATGTCCGTGACCGCTGCTGGAGCACACGATCAAATCCAGGTTCTGTCGTGTTTGTCTCTGCCTGGTCCTGAGCCCACAGTAGCCTTCAAGTTTGTTTACTAGTTATTTTTCAATTTTTTTTTTTGAGAATTAAATGATGTCAAAAATAATAGGTTTAATTTATTTTCTCATCTTCTTCCTTAAAAAACGGATTTTGCAGTGGTGATAGACGATCATCTTGTAACTACTCGCCAACGTTGTATTACAGTGAACTTCAGGAAGGAGGACCCCTGCTGGCTGGGAGATGGAGAATTTGCTGCTGTGTTCTGGCTCAGGGTGTCCCAGGGCTCTCATCACCCAGCAGGAGCACCAGGTCTCCAGGATGCAGCTGGGGTGGGGCCCACTTCTGACCAGTGCCCACGGGAGCCTCCTCGCAGGTCATCCAGATTCAGGGATTACAGCGAGTGGATTTTCAGCTGCTGTTCGGCTGCAAGCAGGAGGACCCTGGGGAGGGAAATTTCTGTTGGGGCAGTTCTGGGCCATGAGAAGGAGATGACCACTAAATGCTCCTGGAGAGGAAGCCCTGCAGCCTCCGGAGAGGGAAATGGTAAATATCCACCAGAAATCATATGCATCAGGCCAAAGTTTTGAGCCAGAAATTCTGCTTCTAGGAAATTATCATGAACAATAATTAGAAAAGTCATCAATCATCATATCCTAAAGGAGGCTTATCACAGTAGTATGGACAGGAACGTGGATGAGACAGCTGAATGTCCAGTGACAGGGTAGGAGAGAAATCAGCCTACCAGCATGAGGGAAAATGAACTTTAAGGAATAACACAAAAATGCATGTAGTGGCTTGGAAAAATGACAGTTGCAGAGTGAATATGAAGCCAAGTTGCAAAGCAAACACTCTGCACCGTGTGCCTTAAGAATCTACAGCCACGTTCATGTTTCTGAGTGAAATAGAGACAGCCCTTCAAACACAATGTTCTTACCTTTACCTTATGGTTCCTGAGCAGCATAATGGTTTTAGGAAAAGGGATTCTTAAAGGCATGTGCTGTGTCTTAGCAGAGGAAGATGACTTTCTTTTTAAAACATTTTAAATTTACTAACATGCGTTAAAAATTGCAAAGAAGGAAAGAAGGGGTCCATAACTCTTCAGTCCACTTGTCCTGATAACTAGACCTTGCATAACTCAAGAGAGCATCAAAATCAGGAAAATGACATCATGCATCTTATATTCATGTTCTGCCAGGTCCCATGTGCTAGTGTGTGTCTCTGTATGTTTGTAGGTGTCTGCACTTTATCATGTGTGTGCTTTGGAGTAGCCAGCAGCACAGTAAAGGCAGGCATCTGTACCTAGCCACAAAACTCCTCACCCTTCCTCTTCCTCCCTCCATTCATGACCTTTTCCAGCCATGGTTGCCATCTTTATCACCTGTCTACATCTTTGCAATGTTATCTCACAAATGCTATATCACACTCAGTCTGGAACCTCTGGAGATTGGCTTTTCCACTCAGGATAATTTATTTGATAGTTAAACAACTGTTGAATGTGTCAATACTTCATTTCTTTTTTGTGACTGACTAGTATTGTACCCTGTGGCTACAGCACAGTTTAACTCTTCACCCAGTAAAGTTAGTCTAGGTAGTTTTCAGTTTAGGGCCATTAAGACTAAAGCTGCTAAGAACATTATCAGACAAGTTTTTGCAGATAAATCAGCTTCCATTTATTTGGAATTAATGCCCAAGAATGCAGTGGCTATGTTGTATGGTAAGTTTATTTTTAGTTTTAAAAGAACTTTTTTCCAGAGTGGCTGTACAATTTGACATTGCCATGTTTGAGTGATCCAGGTTCTTAGCATCTTCATCAACATTTGTGTTCAATAAGAGGGAGAGGGAGTGAGAGAGAGAGAGAGAATCTAGAACAACATACATTAAAATGTGCAGTCTTGAGCAATAATTTCCATGTTGGTAGCATCATAATACCTGATCTCAAGTTATATTACAGAGCTACAGGAACAAGACCTGCATACTTGGCATCAAAACAAACATAAAGACACATGGAGTAGCAAAGACACAGAGGCAAACTCATATGGAGTCTTCTTATCTTGACAAAGATGCCAAAAACATTCACTGGAGAAAAGACAGCCTTTTAACAAACAGTGCTGGGAAAACTGGGTATCCATATGTAGAAGAATGAGACTAGGCCCCTATCTCTCACCCTGCCCAGAAATCAACACAGGGTGCATCAAAGACCAGAAAATTAGACCAGAAACTTCACAACTTCTAGTAACTCAACACTCAACATCTTGAGGCAGGCACTGGCTTCTTTAATAAGACTCCTAAAACTCAAAAGACAAAACCAAGAACAAATAAGCAGGACAGCATCAAATGAAAAAGCTTCTGCACACTGAAGCAAACAAGAGTGTCAGAGAGAGCCTACAGAATGTGAGATCTCTGCCACCTGCTCCTCTGACAGGGGATTAATATCTAGACTATATAAAGATCTCAAATTTAACACCAGAGCACACAAATGAAGAACCCAATGAATAAGTAGACAAATGAGCCAAACAGACATTTCTCAAAAGAAGAAATGCAAATGGCCTATAGATACACGAAAAAATATTCAACATCCTTCGCAATCAGGGACATGCAAATCAAAATTGCATTGAGATTTCATCTCACTCCGCTTAGATTGTCAGGCATCAAGAATACAAATAGCAGTAAGTACTGGAGAGGCTGTGGGAATAAAGGTGCACTCATTCATTGTGGCTGGGACTGCAAATTAGCAATCTCTCTGGAAAGCAGTATGGAGATTCCTCAATAGGCTAGGAAGGGAACCACCATAGGACCCAGCTATCCCACTCCTCAGTATTAATCTAAAAGAACTAAAACCAGTATACTATAGTGATACAGCTACATCAGTGTTTATAGCAGCACAATAGCCAAGTGATAGAACTAGCCCAGATGTCTGTCAATAGATGAATAGATAAAGAAAATGTGGTAGATACACACAACGGAGTTTTACTCAGCCATCAAGAGAATGAAATTGTGTCATTTGCTGGTAAATGGATGGAACTGGAGAACATTATCTTAAGTGAAATAAGCCAGACCCAGAAAATCAAGGGTTGAATGGTTAATCTCATATGCAGAAGCTAAAGAGAGAAAAAGAATTAATATAAAAAGGATCTCATAAAAATAGAAGGGAGAACAATGAAGTGTATGAAGGGAATTGGAAGAAAGGAGGAGTGGGAAAGGAGAGAAACTGCAGAATGAAATTGTCCAGATTATGCTACATGCATGTGCGGATATATCACAATAAATTCTACTTCTATGTATAGCTATAGTTCATGATTAAAAACAATGAATAAATAGAAGAAGACCAATAGGTAGAGGAAGGAGGTCTGGGCAAGGAGGAGGGAAGAGAAGGAAAAGTCCTGGAGATTGAAATAGAGTAAATTATGTTAAATGCCTTTATAAATACATCAAAATGAACTCATTATCATGTAGACCTAAATGCAATAGTAAAACCTCTTTAATCCATCAGTAAGTCTTCCTTAAAAATGGTTGCCCAAGTTTTTTACCACATGCATATCAGAGCACTAATCTCAGGATATATATATATAAAGAGCTCAAAAAGCTTAAGACCAAAAAAAAAAAAAACCCAAATAACCCAATTAATAAATGGGCCAAGAAGCTGAACAGACATTTCTCAGAAAAAGAAATACAATCGATCTACAAATATACAAAAAAATTTTCAAAATCTCTAGCAATTAGAGAAATGCAAATCAAAACTACTCTAAGATTTCATCTCACTGCAGTCAGAATGGCAGCTGTTAAGAATATAAGCAACAATAAGTGTTGGTGAGGATGTGGGGGAAAAGGCACACTCTTACATTGCTGGTGGGACTGCAAATTGGTGCAACCAGTCTGGAAAGCAGTATGAAGTTTTCTCAGAAAACTTGGGATGGAACCACCATTTGACTCAGTTATTCTATTCCTCCGTTTTATACCAAAGGACTTAAAAACAGGGACACAGCCACATCAATGTTTATAGCACTACAATTCACAATAGCTAAATTGTGGAACCAACCTATATATCCTCCAATAGGTAAATGGATAAAGAAACTGTGGTATATATACACAATGGAATGTTACTCAGCATTAAAAGAGAATGAAATCATGGCATTTTCAGGCAAATGGATAAAGCTAGAGAATATCATACTAAGGGAAGTAAGTCAATGCCATAAAAACCAAAAGCCAAATGTTTTCTCTGATAATTTGATGCTGATCCATAATTGGGGGAGGCATTGGAGCAATGGAGGAACTGTGGGAAGAGCAAAGGGGAGGGAGGGCATGGGGGTAGGAAAGATGGTGGAATGAGATGGACGTCCTTACCCTAGGTATGTGAATGAAGACACGAATGGTGTGACTCTAGTTTGTGTACAATCAAAGAAATAAAAAATTGTGCTCCACTTGTGCATTATGAATCAAAATGCATTCTGTCATATATAATGAATTAGAACAAATATATAAATAGATAATAAGAAAAAAAATGGATGCCCAGAGTGGGTGGTAGGGTGACTGAAAATGATTTTTCTATTTCTGCCTCCTCTGCTGCAAATATATATTGCTTTTATCTTGAGCAAAAACATAAAAAGTTATGTTATTATTTAGGAAAGAATTGGCCGTGGCAATGAAAGAGCTCTATCAATTGAAACAAGGGTGATTCTATGGGTTTATGCAGCAGGAATCCTTCCCCACCTCATTTACTTGAAAAAATAATCTTGAGTTTGCTTCCTACTGTTTTATATCCACGTTTTACTGTTGTAGTGGACAGAAGTGATGCTAACTTCCCTAGTATTTAAGTTAAACACAGTGCAGGTCAGATTGGCATTCCTCGGTAGATAAAATTAAGTAAAAATAAGAGATGCTTTGAAAAACACTTTTAGATAGTAGATGAAGGAAAAGTCATCAGCTGGCCTCATTCCTTCCTTAGGAATCTCTTCATTTTCATCCTGAAATTCAGTCCATTTGGAGTAATAGTTTCTTCTGACAGGGACAGGTACAGAGAGTAGGTTTGTTGTGGTTTTGCTGGCAAAGTGGGGCTAGAATCTGCTTCTTCCAGAAACAAGGGCTACAAATGGCAGATTATTCTGTTTTATTGAACCCCACAGACATTGTTTAAAATGAAATTATTTATTTCTCATTTGTTAGGCTAAAGCTCACTGGAGTGGTGGGTAGATTGTACTGTTAATGTTTGTTTGTGGAACTCTTGAGAAGCTGCTTGTTACTGGATGTGGCTTTAAACAGCCAGCTCCACTGTGAGCATGTTTCCTGGGGCCCTTGACTGCTGTCTTTGGAGGAAAGCGTCCATCTCATCACCTGTGAGTTTTGGGTTTCCCTCCTGTTTTGTTTTCTGAGTCACTTTTCTTATTCTGGAACCTCAGAGAAACCCCCTGGGCCAGGTGCTTCAGGCTGGAACTTCTGGCTGGCATAGCAGGGTCAGCGCACAATGAATGAACAGGAAACCCCCATTTCCCACCTCTGGCATCAGAAGGCTGTGGTGGTGGGGGGCAAGGAGTGCCAAGCATCTAATTGCACTTTGAAATTTTCTTCCCAAAGTTAAACTGGTTTGTCCTCTCTCTGCAGAGCAATTTGGATGAAAGATGCATGAGCATTTCAGCCACTTTGGGATTTCTCTGCAAAAGACCATGCCATCCATGGGAGCCAGGGAGTGGGGCTGGCACTCCCTCTGGCCCCACACCTCCTGCTGCTGATTAAGACTGAATCACCTTTTTTCCCTTGTGAAATTCAAGCCCCAGAAATACCCAAAGAGAAAATGTATTCCTACAGCTGCGGCTGAGTGCTCCCTCCTCGGGCCTCCTGACCTGTTTTGCTGCGTGGATAGGAGCAGAATGGTGAATGGGTATTTGTTCCCAGAAATGCCAAGCCCTTGGACTGGTCAGAGCATCAGCAGTAGAGGTATCTGGAAGGTTCTTTTGTTGAGTCAGAGAAAAATCTCTTGAGAAGAGTGGGGCCAGGACTTCTTGGGTCACAACCTACCATGAATCTGGCTGGCTTTTCTCAAGTGTAATAGGAATAAATCTAAAGAGGGTGGAGGTGCACACAAAGGGACCTTCTCTCTCTCTTGGCTTCCAGAAAAAATAGTCCATTATGTGTATTTTCCATTGTTAATCAAGAATATTGAGGAACCCAAAGCCTTGTCCCTAATGTCCTGGGATGTGGGGGGATGCCTGTGCCTGAGGCAGGAGTGGGGCCTGGCCTCAGGGCCCTTCACCTCTGAAGCTGCTCCTGTCCTTGCCTGTGGAAAGGGGATGGTTTCAGTAACCACGGCACCAGCTCAGGGAGGATGAAAGGAAATAATACATGCAATGCTCAGCACAGGGATGGGGACCTATGAGAAAGCACTAGTGGTACTCTCAGATACTCCAGAAGTACTCTGGGAGTACTCCTAGATATTTACCAGGTAGTACCATTGCTAAGTAAACCCTAGACTTCAATGTCCTTTTTGTGGCAACACCTGTCTCTAATACAGTAGAAATGGAAATAATCCACTTTTATTTTCACTTGTTTGCACTTACCTTCCGTGTTAGAGACATGTCAGAATATGCTCCCATGGGAGCAGGCTGTCACTGTGGAATTCTTCTAGTGCATTCTAATCTCCTAGGAAACCTGCAGATGAGTCCCTCTGTCCCCCAGGACCGTGGAGCCCAGGCCCATGGTGGCCTCTCAACCAGTATTTGTGGATGATCGATTAAGTCTTCAGTTTGTATCTGCTCTCCCCCACCTGTCAACCTACCAAAACCTTCCAGGCAGCAGAGATTTACAAAACAACTGCCAGCAGTTTTACATTTTGAGGATGGAGGACAAGCCTGTTGAATATTAAGAAGGTAAGAAATTTTAGAGAATGGGGATCAATCCAGGAAGGGAGGTTCACACTGACTTATGAAGACCTTTCACATAAACAAAGCTACCGGAAACCTCAGTGGATCCCGGATGATCTTTAAACCCTTTGAAGCATGTGTGAGCTGCGTGTGGTGGCTACAGTGTGTTAGTGTGCATGTGTGTTTGTGTGTTGTTGAGCTGGGGAAAGAAGTACAGAGCACAGGAGGCAGAGGACTTTGTATGAGCTCACTATGATCATTTCACCTGTGACCCATCCTGGTCCCTGAGAGGCTCCCTGTCTTCCAGGAGTAGCTGCTGGTTGTGAGATCTTGAGAGTGAGCACCTGCCACTTCCAGTTACCACTGAGTCCACAGTTCCCACAATAGCACCAGGATTCAGTATGTGCCCAGTAAATATTTGTGGATCTAATATTTGTTGATTCGTTCAAGAAACAGACCCATTACTTCTACCGTTTTCTCAATTCCTCCATATGGATGAATTCCACATTAAACTTTTTTATGCATGCCCATGAATTTCTAAAGACTCTGGCCCAATCTTTCACTGCCACACCTACTCTACAGCAGCTGCCATGGTCTTAGAGAGGTGCTGAAGGGTGTGTCTGGGTCAGGGTGGCATTCCGGCATTGGGGAAGGCAGGCCGGCCCGAGTGCACTTAGTAGGTCCTGTGTAGGGATTGTGGAGGGGCATCTGGTGGAAATGTCCCCTGAGAAATCTGTAAAGAGGTGAGTGGTTTCCCAGGCCTGGAGTGAGCCCAGATACTATCTTGAGAATCACAAAATCACAAGAGTGAATAACAAGTTCTTTCTTGAAAGATACATTTAAGATGTTTTTTTTTTTCTTTAGAGTGTGAAATTTGAATACAAGAGGTAGGGATATCTATTCCCGCTTACTAGGGTATGGTGAATTAAAGTTCCTAAGGATCTAAAGTCCATATTCTTTTCCTTCCTCTTTTATCTGCTGCTTATTCCGCTTGGCATTTCTAATATGATGGAAAAAGGCCACACACTTTGGTGAGCTGACAGGCGTGAGCTGAGAGAATGTAGAGACTCTGGTTGCGATAGCTGATTGTGTGTGCTCAGGTTCATCAATACTCCAATGGCTGATGGAACACTCCTGGTGGGCTTCTGAAGAGGCCAGCATTTGACTGTAGATCACGTAAAAGTGTTTTTACTTTATTGAATTCCCCAACACATCTAAAAAGAGAAAGAAGGGTAAATTCTCTCCCTCTCCCTGTCTCTCTCTGCCCACCCACCTTCTTGAGCTGGAATGTGCATATTAACCTGCTTTAACCTGCTTTGGACATTGGAGCTCCTAGTTCTTGGATCTTTGACCTCCAGGACTAACACGGTCACCCTTCCTTGTGCCCCAGAACCTACCCAGCTCTACCCACTGTTCTCAGGTTTTTGGATTCAGACTGAATTATAACATAGGCCTTCCTGGTTATGCAGCTTGTAGATGGCATCCTATGGGACACCTCAGCCACCATGTCAGCCAGTTCCCATCATAAATCCCCTATCTATCTATCTCTCTATTCATCTTCTCTTGGTTCTGTTTCTCTGGAGAACCTCGACTAATACGCCACTGAGATAGGATATTGGACGCTGCTCTGAGTGTTGTCCTAGTAAACATTTATGGAGTCTACTTTTCCATAATAATTTCCCCATAGTATGAGGATTATGGCAGCTCACATTTTATCCTAATATGCTACATGGTGTTTATGCTGCATAATCTATAGCAAATATTGATTTTGGCATAGTGCCGTGGCTTGTGCCTCCTTAGCACAGATTTCCATTGGCAATTTGAAGTGCAACTAAGAAACAGGTAGGAGCTCTTTCAACCATTTGCAAAGAATAACTCTTGTGCTAAGAGAGAATCTGAATGAAGTGTATTTTTATGGATTAACAGGCTCACTTTATGTAGGGGGTGGAATGCAGAGAGATTACTCGTGTGGACTCTGCAGTCAGAAAGATCTGCATTCAAATCCCACCACTGCTACTAGACATTTGAATGACCACAGACAACTTGAGTAACCTCTTCAGACCCCAATTTTGCCATATGTGAGTGGGAAAACAGCTTTATAAGCCACTTTTTAAGGCCCTCCAAGAGCTTTGGAAGCTCATAGCAATGGTGACTGGCCCATTTTCATACATACTATTAATACTGTTATTTGTTGCTATTAAGGGCTCTGGTGTAGGGATACTTTGCTTGTGATTTGAGGCAGATGTCACTTCTATATGAATATGTTCCCATCAAGAATACTTTCTGAGGGGCTGGGTTTGGGGCTCAGTAGCAGAGCACTAGCCTTGCATGTGGGAGGCACTGGGTTCCATCCTCAGCACCACGTTAAAAAATAAATAAAATGGAGGTAGTGTGTCCATCTATAACTGAAAGTACTTTTTTAAAAAAAGAATACAATCTGATACTTGCATTAAAAACAGACTGCTGCAGGCCAGTACTTGTTAACAATTTCTATAGTTTGCTGAAGTCCATAATGAGTTTCTGATCACACTTCCATCTGGGTGGTTGAATCTACAATGTGCGATTGAGTGATTGAGTTTCAGGTTGGTGCATGTTTTCAGTGAGGCCTCCGTGGGAGTGTTGCATTTGAAGTTCTTTGGAGGCAAAATCTCTGCAATGCACATGAAGGGATTCTCGAAAAACATCTGTAGTGAAGGGCTTGCTTTTAGAAAAAAGTGGAGTTATAGTGGTCAGGTTTAGCCTCTTGCTTGAAACAATAATAATGACAAAAACAACCTAAAAGAGATAAAAATATATAAAATGACCATTTGTGAGACTTCAAAAATAAATCAACCAAGGATGGAAAGGCAGGATAAATGAGGGGAGCTCTACACCTGCTCTGGCTCACCGCCTGAAAATTCCCAACTGTAGAGTCTAGCAGGGGCCTGGTGGACGCCCGCACTGGGGAGACAGAGCTGAGAGTGGAAAAGATCAGAGCAACAAGAGTGTGGGGGTTAAAGGACCAGCCAGAGAGAGCTGTGAAGACAGAGCTCCAGGGTAGGCTGAGGGTCCCCTCAGTGTTCAGCTGAGTATCCATTAATTCACACTGTGAGAAATCTACCCAGACCTGGAGAAGAACCCCACAAAGCATGAAGCAGGACAGCCGGGTGCACACACAGACTGGAAATAGCGTCTGCTTCTGTCACCCACATCCGCTACCATGAAAGGTGTGGGGCACCAGGTAAGGTCCTCAGAAAGGCCGCCCCTTGTCAGTAGGAAATAATTAATTCTAATCTGAGTGCTGTTCCTGCGCAGCCTGACAATCTTAAAAGCATCATCTCAAAGGGTCCAACTGTAGCCAGATGTGGTGGTGCACACCTGTAATCCCAGCAGCTCTGGAGGATGAAGTAGGAGTATCGAGGGTACAAAGCTGACCTCAGCAAGTTAGCGAGGCTATAAGCAATTCAGTGAGACTCTGTATGTAAATAATATATATATATATATAAAAGTGCTGGGGATGTGGCTCAGTGGCTAAGTGCCCCTGAGTTCAATCCCTGGTACCAAAAATAAAACCACAATGAGAAACCAAAAAAATGGGATCCAACTGCTTGTAAGTAACTTAATTGAATCCCAGAACAAACTTGAGTATTATTTAGAATACACAAATGTCTACCAGTTAACAAGGTGAGATTCACAGTGTCTCACATCCAATAAATAATGATTAGGTCAAGAGCTTTGTAATGTTTTGAACAACTAATAATAATTAAAAATAAATAAATAAAAACTAAAGAATTTGGGTGAAAGGTAAAATTAAAAAAAAAATGGTTAGGCATGTGAAAAACCAGGTCTCCATGACCTGCATGAAATAATCACCCATCAATTAAACCAACTGAGAATTGACATAGCTACTGTCATTAGCAAATGAAGACAGTAAAAGAGTTAATATCATTGTAGTTTCTATGCTTAAAAGATAAAGTTAATTTTTTTATTTTTGCAAACAACATTAATTAGGACTGTGAATCCATCCATTTTTAAAATAGTACTTTTCAGAAATCCTGGGAGGTTTGTGTTGCCGGGTGTGGTTTTAGGGATCGAGCTGAGCTATTAAGCCACAGCTCTCAGGTGCTCTGTACCACTGCTCCCACCCCACAGCCCAGGAGGCCAGTGTTCACTTCTTCCTGGGTATTTTGGCATTTCTGAAATTGCAGCTCTCCAAAATGCTGTCCTGCTGATGTGAAGTCAGCATCCTGCTCCAGATAAACTACTCTTCACTGGAAATCACACCTGAAGCGATTGCTTCCAGCCGCTGCATCACATAAAACTCAAAAGAGATCCAGGGGAGAAGCAACTCACAGAGAAAAGGTGTTTGTATTTTAAAACCACAGGGCAGTTAATTACCCAGGTATTCCTGAGGGTCAAAACCAGGAGCAAATAGTGTCAGGCAGCAGAGGCTGCAAGAGAAAACATTTCCGTGACTTCTGTCACATTCCACAGGACACCCTGATGAGTGTCTGCCCAGGTCCAGTCTCGGACCATCATGAATGTTCTGTTACCTAATGAGTTGCTGGTTTGTCTGGAAATCTTTATTTTTTTTATTGCTAATATTATTGCTGATGTTTCAGGACTACAATGAATTAAATTCAGAGAAATCATAAAATACAAAACTTGACTAATGTTTTATTATAATATTAAGACTTATTCTACACCGACACAGGATAGATGCATAGTACTTATTGTTTTTGGCAAACGTGTTTGCACTCAGCAAAAGAGGGTGCTAAATCAAATATAATCATTTGGAGGTAGTCTCTATTTCACGCTAGAATAAAAATTCTCTGAAAGCAAGAAAATAGGGTATGGTTCAATTTACATTCTCTTTCCTCCTTGAACTTGAAGCCCTGGCCTAAGCCCAGATAATTCCTGAATTTAGTGGATTCAATATATTTGTCTTGGAAATGGACACAGAGAGGTGAAGGTGACAATGTGACTCCTATCAATTTATTTCAACAAGAGAGAGTGTGGCTTTTTTATTTTGGGGATATTAACAGCACAAAAAGGATTTCTGCTTTTGTCTGCAATAAATTGACCCTTGGCTAATAAATATGAGAACACACATGAAGGCAAGAACAAAAAAATAATAAGGTTTTAGAGATCAATTGATCAGTGTTACATGTAGTTGGTTCTTACGCCTATTTTCCTACTCATAGCACTTTAGATATTCACCATGGGCTGATGGATTCCCAAAGAAAATTCATGGCATGTTAAAAACGGTCCTGTTTTATTGGGGAGGAAACAAGCAAATATATCAAGGAAACGAGCAGAACTTGAGAAATAAATTTCATTCCAGTCTGTGTTTCCAGAAAATTTCAGACGGCTTCCCCACTCCATCTAAATGCGGTTACCTGCACCCTCCAAGGACGCTCATTTACCAAGGGCCTGACATGTTTGGGATTTGTTGTTGTGGTAATTTAAAATTATACCCTGCAACTTTCTCCTCCTCTTGAGTGAAGCCAGCCAGGCTGTCCCCACATTCCATCTTCCCTTTGTTTGTGTCTCCCCACTTTCCAGGTCCTGAGCCACTAGGTATGGAAGGAAAATAGCACTTCCTTCCCCAGCAAATGTCACGCAGTGCCAGAGGGTAGCTGTTGAGGGCCTTGGGAGCTAAATATAGCATGCAGCCTCTGTGCGGGAAGGGTTCAGGCCACTGCTCCTCATTGCTAACCAGGGCTCACACAAGAACCCCCAGCACCTTCCACAGGCCATCTTGGAAGAGCTGACCCCAATGGTCCTGGACCCAGATTCACAGTGCTGCTTGGTGACATCACTGGAAATCTTCCTGGGCCATGCTCTTATCCTAAAGGAACCAACTGTCATCTCCCTGGAGGAAACTGAAAATCAGCCATGGCTACAGATGGTGTTCAGGGAGCTGAGTGAGGACAACGTTGGCTCCTGCCCTTGGTTGTGACCCTTGGATGGAGAAATGTTTAATAGTGAACTAGCAAATGATTAATCTTGAAAATGTGTTTATTTATTTTACAATAGTTTTGAATTTACAGAAAAGTTGCCAAGATGATTCAGAATCCTCCTGAACCTCAGATGTGGTCTCCCCTTACCCACAGCTTCTGTTCCTGTGGCACGTTGTCCTCACTGAGAACCAACGTGGGTGTTACCATGAGCTGGGGGTCATGCTCTACTCAGACTTCCTTGGTTTTACCCAAGGTCCCTTTTCTGTCCTGGGCTTAGAAAACCACATGCACCCATTAGACCATCTCTGGACACGCTTCTTAGCTGGGACTGACTCTCCAGCTTTCTATCAAACTAGATCCACTATTTAACTCCAGATCCTGACAGTTCTATGGAACACTAGTCAGGTGTTCTACATAATACCCTTTGATTGGGTTTGTTTGTTGCTTTTCTTAGGGCTAGCCAGGAATAATTTTCTGTGTGTGTGTGTGTGTGTGTGTGTGTGTGTGTGTGTGTGTGACATTTTTCTCATTTGGGAAGGCACCTGGTGCCATGTCAAGCTCCGTGTCTGTCTTTTGCCTGTTCGGCACCTCTCTCCCACCATACCCATTGCTCTTGCCTTCCCCAGTTCCTCTTAGCCATTCGTTGTCTAATTTTTAATTTAGAAAACATTATATATACAGAATCACAAAATATATGGCTACTTGGGGTTGGAGTTTTCACTCCATAGAATTCCCTGGAGATTCCAAGCTGTTTGCAACAACATTCCAGGTCTTTCTAATCCCCAGGTGCATTCTGTGGTGTGGACATACTACCATCTGTTAGCCATCCACCTATTGGGAGATACCCAGACAAGTTTTATTTTTGGCAAAAAGTTGCTATGACCATGAATTTATAATTAGTTACTCTTTTCTTGGCTGTTTTTTTTCTTTAAAAAGTTCCAAGTTGAACAATACTCCTTTCTATGATGGATGCTTTTCCTTTCTCTTTTCAGGAAATGAATAGTTTTCTGATGAACATCATCTTGGTTAAAAGCTCTTATGTCTCCTCCAAATCTTTCCATGGACACAGTTCCTTAGATATATTAAGTAATTGGTTTTGGGGGTTTGGAATTTAACAGCTACTTCAATTTTTTTTCCTGAGAACCACTTATTTGCTCCACCACAAGCACAGAACTGTCAGATACGATGAGGACCCTGCTCCTCATGCAGCTGCGGAGAGCTCAGAGAGGAAGGGAAGGGATCGGTACCTATGGCTCCCGTCTCTTGTCCTCTGCAACAGGGCTGCTGGGCCTGTCACTCTCCTTCTGCTGGGACAAGGACCCTCATTGTAGGGGCAGGGAGAATGCTGGGGGAGGGCACCCGGCTGCCTTCACGGCTGGGGAATGGAGACTGCATGTGCCCAGTTTCAGAACCTGGGGCAGTTGGAAGCTGGACTCTCATATCTGTTTGTTCTGAGTATTGAATGGTTTTTAAACGGCCTTAATTTTCGTTGAAACAACACTCTGTTCCCTTTCCCACCTTTGGGCCTCCTGGAGCTGAACATCCCCCCACCCTGCCATGCAGCTTGGAGTTGGCACATGGAGAGGGGTATTCAGGGAGCCCCTCGCCCCTTTACAAAGCTCAAGGAACCCAGGTGGGTACCTGTGACTCTGTCTTGCCCCACACTCTCAACCTGCAGCTGAGAGGTGAGTGACTCCCCTGGTCCCATGGAGACCAGCCTTGGGAACAACCTAAAGAACTGAAACTAGGAGCAGTGTGGGGGACAATAGATCTGTACAAGCATGACAAATACTAGTGACAAATAATGCATCCAGGTGGGCAGGGCACCCAGGAGTGGTAGACATGCTGAGCATGTCCTAACCACACTCTGTACCCAGCTCTGGAGAAGGCGTGTCAGATATGAAGTACAGGAAGACAGGAAGTACAGGAATATAGGAAGTACAGGCAGTACAGGAAGTACAGGAATACAGAAAGTACAGGCAGTACAGGAATACAGGAAGTACAGGCAGTATAGGAAGTACAGGAATACAGGAAGTACAGGCAGTATAGGAAGTACAGGCAGTTCAGGAAGTACAGGAAGTACAGGAAGACAGGAAGTACTGCCACAACTCACCACTCACCGCTCACTCTTGGCGTTATTGTGGGTAAGTTTCTTTACACTGGCAGATACAGGCCTTCTCCTTCAGAACCCTGGGTACCTCCTCCCGTCCTGCAGCCCCTGGGCAGGACTTGACTGTGTCATGCACCATCTCGCCTCCTGGGGATATTCTGAGCTTAGTGCCAGTGGCTTTTTTCTGTGACTGACAGGCCTGTAAGCATCTTGGGGCCAGTTAGGAGTCTCCATCCTGAAACACTTATCTTTGGGTTTCATTTTCTTTATTACTTTGTCCTAAAATTAGCAAGGGGAGTAATGTTTCAAAGGCTGTTTGGTTTTATTATCCTCCCTGGGACAACTCAAAGCTCTGCTCAGGGGTCCTGTGATATGAATCTAGAACAACTTCTGCCACAGACCAGGGAAACCAAAGAGGATTTTGTTCTTGGTCATTTCACATCAAATTGAGGTTGAGCTGCTGGTCACTGGGGACAGTGTCTCTACGTGGGCATTAGCAAGTTCTCAGCAAAATTGACCACTGGAGTGGGTGAGTCCAGGGCCTGCTACTCAAACCACATGGGAAAATAAAAGTGTCACTGAGGGGAAACAGGTTCTGAGCACGGAATTTGGAGTCAATCACAGGAGCCCACATTGATTTAAGTTGAAATGTCTCTATGCCTCAGTTTTCTTATCTGTAAAACTGGCCAACCTCATGGGGCTCTGGGGTAAATGAGCTACAATGTGCAAAGGACCAGAACTTTCACTGCCCCAGGAAGCCCATGGCCAGAGTGGCAGATGCCTATTATTTCCTGCTGGTATTTTGTGTCTTTTACCCTCTGTCAGACTCGCAGGAATGCACGCAGACTGCAGGTAGCTTTCCCAAAGTGATTAACTGTGAGTAAGAACTTTCTGTCTTTATTCTAAGAGTGGTGAGTCCTCCGTGGTGTAGGGAAGTATTTCATTATTCCTGCTAATTTGAAAATGAGCTCGCATTGCCCATTCTGATTTTTAAAACTTTCCTGCCCTCTTTTCTGGAGAAGAGAAAATCCGTCACCCTATACCCGTAACACAATAACGAGTGCAGACTAGATGTAGCTGGCCTGGTGCACTGGATTAACTGAAGGATCACCAGGTGATTGGAGGATGTTGGGTAATGATTTGGAGTAGGACTGCTCACAATTAATAGTGACTAATGACAACCAAATAGTTCAATAAATCCCACTGGAGACATTGGGATAGAAAGAGGCATGGGCCTGGACAGCCCTCTTGTAAGAACTTGGAAGCAGAACAATGAATATGTTATAGATTTGGACAGTAAAGTATAGGGTTAAAGCTTTTATTGTGTAGACAAATTGCCTAGGGTCATATATCAACATCATTTGCTGGCTGGGTGACCTTGGGCAAGTTAATCTCCCTGGGACATGAGTTCCTTATATATAAAATATGGTTCATAATTATAGTACTGAATTCATTTGGCCATTCAAATGTTGGCTGTTATTTGGGAGGTTGTATCAGTCAGGGTCTTGGAGAAAACCAATATCACATTCAAAGAGAGTAGTTGGAATAAGTTAGTTCAAAAAGTATTTGCCTAGGTGTGGATGAGCAATTGGCCTCCAGTAGCTAAGCCTCACCAGAAGTCAGAGGGGATGGGATCCCAGGGTGGCAGTGCAGAGAGGTCACCTTCTGAGTATCAAGTAGGGGAGGCTGGGGACGGTGGAGGTGGGGAGAGAAATGATCGGATCCAGGGGACAATCAGCTTCAAGTTCAGCTAATAGACTCAAAATCAATACAGAGGAATAGAAAGAGCTTTGCCTAACAGTGGCATATGGCTTTTCTAAGAACTGCTCAGTGGACAAACGCAACCCCTACCTTTGCTCCCTGTTTTACAGGTGGCCAGATTCCTGGAGTGCAGCTGAAATAGAACACGGCCACAATGCCATCAAGACCAACCTGAACAACAGTAGGACAGTCATTATTAGCATTTCTTCAGTGCTTTATGACTTACAAATTGCTGTTGTATAGCGAATCACAACTGAACCTCATGCTAATAGTTATTCATTTATACAAAATGGAAGCATGGGGATTTATTTGGCCAGGGTCAAGATGATTATGCAATTAAAAGAAAAAGAGTTGCAATTCCCATAACCTAAAATTAACCATTTTGAAGTGAAAAATCCAGTCATATTCAGGACACCCCCAAAGTTGTGCAAATACCACTTCCAGCTATTCCTGAAACATTTTTATCCTCCAAAAGCAAGTACTGTACCCATTTTGCAGTTAGTCTCCCTTCATCCCCAGCCCCCTCAAACCCCTCTTCTCAGTCTCTGTAGGTCCACGCAATTTGGATGTCTCCTCTTCATGTGGTCATGTGGATGTGACCTTTTGTGACTGGCTCCTTTCACTGAGCATTATGTTTTATGTATCAGGGTTTTATTTCATTCTGTGGCTGAATGATATTCCAGGGTCTACCATACCACGTGTCTCTGATGCATCCGTCAGTGGAAGGTTAGGGTCGTTTCTGTCTGTGGGCCATTGAGAATCGTGCTACCATGAATCCATCGTGCTGTTTTAACCTGTGGCCTATTTTGAAATTTCTGGAGACAATCAGACAACCTGGCCTTTGAGTACAAGAAGAAGATCTTACTCATTGTCTCCTCTCCTCCTCCCATGAGTGATGTGCTTGGAGGGCCAGGGTGGGGAGGGCCCCTGTCCTAGTCCCTGGAGACACAGCAGGGAAGAAAACAAATCCCATCCCCCATGCCCTGTCCCTAGTTGGGTGGTGTACAGGGAAAACCCACAAGGGCACATCAGGTGGGGTGGTGTTGGGTGGGCAGTGGACAGCCCCCATGGTAGAAAGGGTGGCCAGGAGGTACTGAGAAGGCACAGGAAAGGGGTGTCTCTGCAGAGCTATGGAAGTGAGGGAGCCTTTCAAAGGAAGAGTGTTTCAGGCTGAACAATACCCAGGCTCAAGACGAAGCACCATCAGCTTTGAGCCACTCTGAGCTTCAGATTTTGTATATTGAGATCAAATATTATGTGTCTCACAGGGTTTTGTAAGGATCGAACATTAACTGTAACTGTCTAAGCAATAATCTTGGCATATCTTTACCTACTTAGCTAATGAGACTTTATTAATATTATCTTAGTTTCTAGAACTATTTGTCCCCTGCACATTCTTAAAGTACAGCGAGTGTCCCCAGGCTTAATGTCTGAAGGCTTAATACTCTCGGATAACATGAGATATTGCCTTGGGTCTCACCTTCCAGACAGACCATTTGTTCCCAGAACATATAATGAGATGGAAATTTGTTAAGTAATCAACCAATTTTAATACCTGGTTGAAATGAAATCTCTGGCTGCAAAATTCTAGAAGTGTTTATGGGGTGGGGGGAAGCAAGCATACTTTAATCACTAATTTTCAAAATCCCCAAGTGCATGTCTTCCTCACAATTGTCTTTAGTGTGGAATCAATCAAATCAAAGAAACCTCTGCTTCCCATCAACCTCAATCAATCTCCTGTTTTCATGTGCTTCCTCTCCCCAAAAATAAGAACAAACAATCTTTCTCTGTGCCCATCTATCTTGTTGTATATTGGTTTTTGATGCTATAAATCACTTCCATTTCTGAGAAAATGGTTCCACAGTTTGTATATCACTTGCCATTCTAAAAATTGAGGACCCATTATTTTCTATTTAAGAGTTTCAGAATTTATTAATGGAAGGGGACCATAATCTTTTAATAGAATACCGTCAACACTTAAATACAGCCTTTGGTTTTCAGAATAAGAATGAAAATGATCCCATTTTTCATAGCTTCTTCCCTTTATGAAATTCTGTAGATTGGTGGCAAAATTACATATTACCCTATAATTGTTATTCTGATAAGAGAGATTGGAGGACTCATCAGCCAAAACAGAAACTTTGTGACTCATTTTCTGTTTCCAAATCCCCAACCACTTTGGGATGAATTAACCAAAGTCCATAAGTTATGTAGTCAGTGATCTAGTTATTGACTAAGCATCTGAATGAAAAGAACACCAACCCTCCAACTCATTTAGCTTAAGTAGCAGGATACACTTGAGATATGTAAATGTTTGCTTGGACAGAAAGAGCTCAGGGGATTTAGCTCTAAGGGTAAATTATTTTCTTTCTTCTGTACTAACATTGAGGATTATTTAAGATATTCTTAACAATGAATCAAGGACAAATGAAAATAAGAGCAAAAATTGCTGAGATGCATGGCAGGAGAATAAGACAGGGTGGCTGAAGCCCTTGCACTCTGGATAGTTTTCATAGTCAGATGCACCATCTTTCAATCAATTACCAATTAAGGCTGAGCATTCTTGCCAAAGACCCCATGCCTGAACACATCCAGCCACCAAGCAGTACCGACATTTCTCTCACACATTACTTTCATGAGGCGTGGATGGTGTTCCTTTCAGCAAATAGCTGTTGAATACCCACGCGGGCCAGGAACTATGGAGAATGTTAAATTTGAGATGCGAAGATGAACTCCTCACAGAGAGCACCCTCAGAAACACAAAGTAAAAGTTAAGCCAAGAAAATCTGAGTTAGAGCTAAAGATGATGCCAGTTAAGCCAGGGACGGTGAGGACCTTCTGAATCGGACAGATCTGGCCTTGAGTCTCACTCTGATCAGCTGCTCAGAGGCAGGGAGGCTCAGTTCCTTTCTCCACAGGGGGTCTGGGGCTCTCCCTCTGTGCAATTGTCCACCTCTCTTTCTGGTCCTCAGTTTAGCTTTATGTGTTTGGAAAGCGACATCCTCAGAGGCCCTCACACTTACACTTGACGACCCCCATCCCATGGTCCTGCCTCCCTGCGCCTTGAGAAGGCTCCGAACTTCTCTCTGCTTCTCAGCAGCATTCTGTTCCCAGGCGTTGGGCTTCACCCCTGTGTAGTTGATGCACCTGGCAAGGCTTTGACAACAAAATTGTAGTGTAGCATTCACTCTTCTCACCTCCTTTCCCTTCTGGATCATGGCCCCCCGAGTCCTGGATTTTCTTGGCAACTGCAAATCCAATTTTTGTCTTTTCATCCATGTGAGATTGTTGATAGCTCTGCCAGATGCTTAGGGTATTTAATTCAAAATACTCTTGAAACACATGCCTCACAAAACCAAAGGCAATTTGGCAGGTGGTTCTCCAGGCAGGGACACCAGGAGAATAAGTACAATCACCAGTTCAGGTAATCTGAAGTGACATCAACATTGCGTAGAGATCCTTGCACTTATTGAACTATTTTTGTCCACACGGCCGGCCACTGTTTTCTTTCACTCTTGAACCTTCTTGCCAGATTCTGCCTTAAAGGGAGAAGCTGGGATGTGAGTGTCTGGATCATGGGAACTGGCTTCCCACATTGGGTAGACATTTTTCTAGGAGGTGGCTGGGAATTCTCCATTCTGTACCCTGAATGCTGAGATGGATGTGAACAAAGAAGCTCGGGAATGTTCACCCTGCAAAAAATTAGGCGGTGTGAACAAAAGATGAATGTAGGAAAGAATCTAGTCCAATTATTGCCTATTGTGTGATGTTGAGTCATTCCAAATTACCCAAGAGCTGCTCTCTGCTTTTGAATTATGATTTCCCAGCACACACATGCTTCTGTCTGCAACCCAGGCAGCTTGCATTCAGTTTTCAGTGGTTGGTCTGAACACTTCCAAAGTGCCCATGCAGAATAGGAACCCTCTAAAAGGGGCTTTTGCAGGACCAGGGCTGCCTGCCATTGGGTTTCCTCCACATCACTGTTTGTTCTGGGCTATTTGGGGAATGCAATTGTTTCCTTGTACATTTTTTCTGGGTGTGAGGATGTGATAATTAGGCACAAAACCTCACAGTTTGGAGAAAGGACCCAAGCAAGCTTTCTCCAGCAGGAATGTCTTGCGTTACAAGCCACCGTAACTCTGGGTCTCTCATCCCTCCTCTTCCTTGGTTTGAAGAAGTCTGATGCTTACACCTAACTGCCATTTCAGTCACCAATAGCTGGTCTTTTGCTGTCCAAACTAGTTATGGAAGTTACTGGAATAGCTGGACATCACAGAAGTAGACAGCCATGGGCAAAGATGAGTGAGGGCGAAGGTCTGGAGGAGAAGCAGCCACTGCAGGTGAGCAGGTGGCTGAGTACCTGAGGGTGACATTGTCTACATTCAGCTCTCGCCTGTCAGTGAGGAGGCAATAGAGAGCTGTGCACCACTCACCCTGGGGTCTGTCCTTGAGAATCCAGATAGTGTCACCTCTACAGAATTGCTGAGTTATTTAATGAGGGGGTTTGCACATGCAAAGCTCAGGGTCGGGCACACCCCATACTGGCCTTTCTCTTAGTGAAATGCAAGCTAGGGGCACCCCTGGGTTTGCATTTCTTTCTCCCTCTGCTTGGAAAGCTCCTCCTTTGGGCCCCACACAGCTCTCTCCAAGGGTCATTTCTCAACAGCACTGTGGGCCTGCTGGCTTTGTTGACGGGATCTTTTGCTTGTCTTCTGTCCCTGGAATGCACCTGCCTGAGGTTGGGGTATCTGCAGGGCTGCTGCTTTAGGGGCTTCTCAAGGTACTTTGGGAATGAGTGAGCAAATGAAGGTGAGCTCATGTTCATGGGCATGGGGAGCAGGCGGCAGGTGGTGAGGGTTCCAGGAAGCAGGAAGAGGAGGAAACTGTATCCTAGACCTTTTTACAGAGCCAGGCTTTCTCCCCCATGCATCTCTGGGACAGACATCTTCCAGTCTGCACCTTTTGTCTTTTTGACATTTGGGTTAGTATCCACCCCTAGCTCTAGTCCATGGGCCATTGTGACAGCTAAGGGCTTTCGAAAAGTTAATAAACCTTCCTGTCTAGAGTAGTTTCAGGTTCACAGAGAAACTGAGAGCCCACATGTGCCCCTGTGTGTACCTACACCACCTGAGCTGTGACCAACATCCCCGCCAAAGGGGGCATCTGCTGCCCTGGAGGAACCTGCATGCGATGTCATTGTCACCACATCCCATTGTCTCCTGGGGGTAGTTACTCACTTGAATTCCCTCTGCCTGAAGTCAGGGCCTGGAAGAAGCATCAGGAGAGGAGGGTTGGGACCAGACTTTTTGTTCATGTGCCAAGTTTAATGAAGACTTAGGGAAAAACTGACAGACACCAAGTAGTGATGTCTGCATTCCCAATTCCAGACCTTGGAATTCAGATGAATTCCGTAGCAAGTTAGTTGTGTGGAAGAGCCATGCTGATGCCCAGGGAAAGAAAAGAAAGTGCTGGAAATAGGAGGTGAGTCTCAAGGCTGAATGTATCCTCGTCTTGCTTTTCAATTCCATATGCTCGAGCACCCTCAACTTCAAAAACCCTGAGCACTTACAGCTTTCTCCTTAAATGGATCTTAAGCTACTTGATCTCAACTGATAATGAACTCATTCATCAAAACCAAAGCAGTTTTAGAATCCTTTGTATTTACCCACATTGAGCTGCATTCCTCAGTCTGTCAGAGCTTCAGAGAACCTGCCCGGCTCACAACCGGAGCACAGGAAACAGCTTGGGCTGGGATGGCAGAAATTTCCAAATTGTCCACGTGGAAGAAATGACAGCAAATGGGACCATATTCTTTAAGTTTTCACAGCCAACCTGACTGGCACACCACAAACACTCAGCACAGCAGTTAATTGAATTGGTTAATTGCATTTTGTGGAATCATCTCCATAGTCTTTCAGGAGCAGAGAATGCAATAAAATAATCCCTGTTTCTGTTTGCAAGAGCTTCTATTAATTAAAAAAATCTTATAGGTCATCAGTTTTCTTTCCTTCCTTCCTTCCTTCCTTCCTTCCTTCCTTCCTTCCTTCCTTCCTTCCTTCCTTCCTTCCTTCCTTCCTTCTTCTCTTTCTTTACTTGCATACCAGGCATTGATCTCAGGACTTTGCACAGGCTAGACAATCACTCTATCATGGAGACACAATCCCAGCACTTCAATATTTTTTGGAAAAAATATCCTATCTATCTATCTATCTATCTATCTATCTATCTATCTATCTACCTACCTACCTACCTACCTATCTATCTATCTATCACAAGAATCATGGAACTTGCTGACGTGACTTTGGCAGCTCCCTGTCATCCAGGAGAATCCAGAAATCACATTCTCAGAGGCTCTGGTGACCACATTCCCAGCAGCATGCACAAGGAGCAACTCCAGTCCTGTCTTCCCTGCTGTTGGGACACAAGGCCATTTCAAGAACTGCCACTCCTCCAGAAACTAATGCCAGAGTCTCATAGGGCAGAAGGAATCCATGGCCACCAGCTGCAGGGGAGAACGAGACCATAGACAACAAGACTCCCAACCACCTGAGCTGGGCCTATGGATGCTGCACAGAAAATATGGTTGTGTGAAGCTAATAGAGAATTAGGGGCGGCAGTGGAAGGCAGTTAGAGTGTGATTGATGTCCGCAGTGCTCTAAAGCTTTTGTGAAAGAGGGAATTCACTTCCTCTGGGCACCATCACTGGGCAGGTGACCTGCAGAGTGGATTTCATGACTTCCTGCATGAGTTGTGGGTGCAGACCTCGTATTTGTTTCTGAATGCTGCTGTAACAAATCACCACTAGTGTGGTGATGAAACCCATGTAACTTTATCACTGAGGTCAGAAGTCTGGCATGGGTCTCTGGGCTAAAATCCAGGTGTCTGAGGGCTGTCTCCCTTTCTGGCCTTGTGGGAGAGCCTGCTCCTGCCTGCCTTCCTGGCCCCAGCCCCTTCCATCTGCAGAGCCTGCTCCGGGTGAAGCCTTCTCTGGCTCTCCCTCTTCTGTCTGCTTCTTGTCAGGAACCTTTCAGGTAAGTTGGGACCACTGGAATAATCCGGAACAACCCCGGGTAACCTCCCAGCTCCAGGTCATCTGGTCAGCACCGTCAGCCATTCTCCAACCTGGGTGCCTTTTGCTGGATAAGGAGAAGGGAGCATGATCACAGTTTCCGGGACTAGGTGTGGGCATCTTTGGGAACCTGGGGCACGGGGGTGCATGGAGAGAGAGGGGGAAAGAATGGTTTTCCCAGAATGTTGTCATGTACAATGAGGTTGCTCTCTGCAGGACAAACACGGAACTAAATCATGTGGCTGAAAGCTGTCGGGGCACATGATGTGTGGAACTATTTTTGATGTGAGAAACCCAAACTCAACTAGATATGATCATTTATTTCCCATAATACTAGCACTGGGCACGTATTTCCTGCTAGTAACCTGCTATAGGAAAATTAAATTAACATTACAAATAAATCAAGGGCAGTGTTTTGTGTTACAAAGAGCTTCAACTGGGGACTTCAATGAATTCAGCTGACTTAATTGCATATAAATCAGCCTGGGGCCAATTGTTCCTTGGTCCTGGCTCTGTGCTGGGGACTAAGGACATAAGGATGTACAGAACCTGACTTGACTGCTTATTATTATTTTATTACATTGCCACTTCCCGAAAATTATGGAGGAGGAAATAAACCATCTCATCTGTGATAAGTACCACTGGGGAGCCATACAATTTCCTGACTTGTAGAATGCAAGAATGTGTTCCTGTCCCCAGATCAGGGAGGCCTCTGTGGGCATGTGCCCACTGAGAAGTCCAGGGAAGAAGTAGTAAAGTTAAGGAAGTTCAGAGGGGACAACAGTGTCCAGATAGAGGGCCTACATGAGCAAAGGCCCTGTGGCTGAAAGGCCACAGTGGATACCAAGAATGGAAAGAAGGTGTATGTTACTGGGGCAACAGAGCAAGCTGGAGCAGGGGAACTGAGGACCAGAAGTCCAGGCTCTGCATGGTGTACATTGCTGTCATTGAAAGAGCAAATGCGAGATGTTGAAGCTTCTCAGGTGTGTAGAGAATGTGATCTGAATTGCAGCTAAAAATCGCTTTAGTTTGATTATGGAAGCTGATTAGAAGGGGATTCAGTATCCAGTGGAGTACAGGCAGAGTTAGCCACGGGGCAGGAGAAGTCAGAGCAGCAGTTGGCAGCAGAAGGAGGCTGTGCTGAGCTATGGCCCCTGCCAGGCCATGCCCCGTGTGTTCTAGATATTGTTGGTGATGTGCCTGTAATGTTCCTTTGATAGAATGCAGAGTCAATAATGGGCTTGGAAAATCAACAGGCTCCAGTCAGGCATGCAAGTCTGAAAACCAGGCACATGTAAAACTCTGGAGTCAAGATGGGAAACGACCATGCCTGCCATGTCCAGACAGGGGAGGGGAACGTGGACCAGTGTCACACACCAAAGGAGAAGATGGGCCTGCTTCCATCGCCACCCTTAAGTCCTGTGGTCCTTGAATTCACAGATACTCTGATTTTTTTTTCAATAGATGCCAGAAATCTAGGATTTGGAGCTTTTCCTAGTTTTTCAGGTTGGCAATTCCTTAGACAGGGTTTAATAGTGTGTGCAGGTCAGCTCAACGCTGGAAGAAGCAAAGGGCTCAGAATCAGACCTCAGGGACTAACAGGTGAAACCCCCAGACTTGCTTCACCTGGGACTTCAGGGAACTCCTGCAGAGGGGTCTGGTGGCCGCTCCTGGGCCTGGTGAGGGCAGTGGATGTTGAGGTCTTCAGCAATCCTCCTCGCTCCAGCCACAGGAACCAGATCTTGCAGCTTCAGACGTGGCCTTCACATCTGAGCTGGAGGCATGAAAGAATGAACTTGGCTAATTTTTCACTAATGTCTCTGCTCTGGGAGGAATTTAAACCTCAGCTTTGATTCACAAATTTAGAAGGGAAACCAATAATGGGTAGAGTAAGTAGAAACCTTTCTCCTGAGAAAGGAGCCATTAGTGATGGATAGGGCCAGCTTCCATTAAGCTAATGTGTGTCAGAGATGTAAACAGAGCTGGGAGTCTGTGCTTGGAGGGCAGGCTAAGAGATTGGATCACTCTAAGGCTCCATGTATGTTCGGACTTGTGATCCTAAATAGACTCAGAAAGTCTGCTTGGCAATTTTAATGGAAAGAAAAATTAAGGTCCATGTGCAGATACACATTCTTCAGTAGGCAGAAAAGAAGGGTGTTTTATTGACCTCCAGGTGGGATTCAGGTCTGCCAGCTGAACATGCACCTGTTGGGAGAAGCAGCAGACCAGCTCCACTGCAGGGAGGGAGAGCCAGAGCACAGGAATGGTTCAGTGGATGAAACCCTTGACCAACATCTACAAGAGGCATGTCCATTGATGCAATGGACCTCACTGTTCCAAGTGGGCAACCTGCCTTATCTTCACAGGCAATGGAATTCTTGGTTTGGAGGGGTCACATTTGTGGCCATGCTGAGGACAAGCAGACAGTTGTCCTCCCCTGAGAGTGTCACAGAGGCAGGTGTTGGCTCTGAGCATCAGCACAGAAATGAGCACTTGGAGAAGCTCAAGCATACTTTGTTGTTCTTTATCAGAAGTGGACAAACTTTTCCTACAGGGCCAGCTAGTGCGTATTGCGTCTTTGGGGGCTGTTCCATCTCAGTTGTGATTCCTGAACTCTGCCATTATGGAGTGAAACTAGTGGACACAGGGGCATGTCCATGTTTCAATAAAACTTTATTTTCACAAGCAGGCAGCCAGTTGGATTTGGGTTGTAGGTAGTGGATTTCTGTCTCCTATTTTACACCATGAAATTTAGAGCAGTTTGTTCTGTAGCAGTAGAGAACATTATACAATGAATTTTCAAAGAAATAAAGTATCTGCTATTTGGATGCAGACCCCACGAGGCAGGTGCTAGGTCTGACTTAAAAACCAATGTCTGTCCCTGTCGGGGCACCTGAATTGAGTGGAACGCTCAGTACATTGATTGTTCTTGTACACGTCTGCGTAATTTGTATTAAGTCTCAAGACCCAAGCACTTCTAAGTGGCTTCGTATCTAGAAATCAACGCGAGGCAGCATGGAGGTGGTGAACAGGTCAGGAATGACTCGTGAGCTGGTCTTCTGTTTCCATGTATCTTGGATGAATAGCACCCTCTGGGTGGGCCGGGCTCTCACAGTGGGACAGAGCTGAGAGACCTGCTCCATCTTTCCCAGTGCAGAGGACAGGGCACCCTGCAGCAGTGCAGGCTGATTACACACACACACACACACACACACACCTTCAACCACACATCACATCTCCACTGTCCTTCAGGCCTTTTGATCACATTGAGGAGAGAGTCTGTCTGGTGCTAGAAAGTTTGTAGCACTTTTTGGAGATGGAGCCAAACTCGGGCATCAGGAGAAAAGGGTGGCTGGGATTAGAAACTGTTCCTTTCTTGTAGTTACTTATTTTCTACAGTTGCCTCCCCTTGTGCAAGTGAGACTGGGTTTTTTTGTTTTTTTTTTTTTTTTTTTTTGTAGTGCACTGTCATGTTTCTGTTTCAAAAGATAAATTTGAATAAAAACATACATACTTTTGTTCTTTGTGTGTGTTTTTTGGTACTGGGGATTGAACCCAAGGGTGCTTTACCACTAAATGACATTCCTAGCCCTTTTTTTTAATTTAGTTACAGGGTCTTGCTAAGTTGCTGAGGCTTAACTTAAACTTGTGGTCCTCCTGCCTCAGCCTCCTGAGTCTTTGGGACTATAGGCGTGTCCACCGCACCCAGCCAAAAGCTTGCATTTCTAGATGTGAGACATTTAATTTCCTCCCTCATCCTCCACCCTCCTGTTCTTACCCTGGTGGCCTTCTCCTGTGAGAAATGACTCGGGGTGAATTCTGTGTCCACCACCCTGAAGTTAGGGTGGCTGTGTGTTTCTGAAGCCCAACACTGGGTGGATCCCTGGTGACTGAATCTCCACCTCCAGGGACCTGCTGGATCCCAGGCTCTGCTCTTCCTAGGCCTTTGAGCAGACCCTCCCTCCTAGCTCCTGTGTTTGACCTTGTGGCCTGGAAAGGTAGACGTGTCTGATCTGAAGTCTTTACTCCTCTCAGTTATCAAGGAAAAACCTCAAAGATGGCAGGGGAGCTGAGGGACTTGTTGGGGACAGATTGGCCAGGCTAGAGAGTAGTCCCCTCTGTGCCTCAGGGCAAAGACTAAAGATCTGTTGCCTGAGAATCGTGAAGAGGCTGGTGTTCCCAGAAGAGACCAGACCACCCCTCACCACCAACAGGGTGCCAGAACCCACCTGTGCAGCTCCTTTAACCCCCTACATGTGACAGGCCTTAGGAGTTAGGGGAGTGGCTGTGTTCAAACACCCCAAGGTCAGGTTTGAACCTTTCCCTCCAGGTGAGGAATAGGCTCTCATCATAAACGGCTTCCAGTTTCAGCTCCTGAAATGACGCATCAATGTTCTTCCACACTGCTTCCATAAGTATGTGGTATTTTTTAAAAACAGCTAAAATACTTGCAGCAGGAACATTGAAAAGTTTGAGAAGGTTAAATAGTAACAACAATGAAAAAATCCTTAGGTAACCATTTTTATCTTGCTCAAATATTAATTTTTCTTCAGCATATCCACTAATGAAACTGACAGTCAAATTTTAATGACCCCCTCCCACATGCAGAGCATCTTTCCTTCTGAGTTTTCCATTTCCTGGAGAAAATGAGGGGTTGTCTATCCCAATTCTCTATTTCAGGTTGAATTTGCCATTCAAAGTATGGAACTTTTCACAAGGAAGCCATTATGCTGGATAGCAAGTGAGTGGAAGTTTCTAAAATGAGGGAAAGACAATAGAATTCTGATGTACAATGACATAAGTGCTGGACTCAAATAGCAATAGGATCCTGGGACGTGGTCATGGGTGCAGGGCTCTGGCCAGGAGACTCCGAGGGGCAGCAGGTGAACAGGGGAGTCGTGTGCTGTCTACATGGGCCATCAGGGCTGAACCCTGGGTAGGTTTCCAAGAAGAAACAGGATTTTTAAACTCAGTCCCTAAGAACCAGCGAGTAATCAGAGATATCAGGGAAGAAGAGGATAGGATATGAGTGGGAGTTAAATAAAAAAAAGAAAAAAGTGTTAGAATCCCATTTTCCGATTTATCTTCTTTATGAGAATTCAATCTAACAGCTGGAATGAGGGCCAGATTGAAGCCTAAAAGAAAAGATAAGATAAAGGATTAGAAGTTATCCACGGCTCTTAAAAAGAACTCTGAAGCCCATGATGCGATTTTGTCTGGCTGTTCCCCACCCTTTTACTTAAAGATCTTCCTCCCCTTCTGATCCCCCTCCAGGAGACACGAGGTCAGGGAACCAGGTTTGTCCCCTGGCTGTGCAGTCAGAAAGCTGGAGGCGACCAGGGAGCCTTTCGGATGCTTTGCTATAAATGAGAAGCTCACCAATTCGCCCATGATTGAATAATTTAGAATAAAGCAATACAATCCCAGCTCAAATCTTTCTCAGCAATAAGAAACTTTTCCTGACCCAGGAACAGGAAGTCAGCCTGCAGCAGAAGGCAGCCTGATGGATTCTGAAGCTCAGTGGTGTCATCGAGGGCCACACCGTCCCCTTCTCAGTTTCATTATCTTGGGCATTTCCTTTATCCTCAGGCACATAGCGGGGACGAAGCAGAGTCCAGCATTAGATCCAGACATGAGCCCCCCAGGAACAAGGGACACCATTTATTTCTGGGACCTTCCATGGAATTAATTTTTTTTCCACTGAGTTCTTCCCAGAAGAACTTCCTTCTCTTTGGCAAACAAAGTTACCCATCCATGAACCCTCAATGCCAATGAGAACTAATTACCATCACACCAATTAGCTCTGTTCTGATGAGGACAGGCTCACTCCGCCTCTCATGGTCTGTGTAGAGGAGTAGGTATCTCAGCAGGATTTGGATTCTACTTGGAGCAGAGGACAGAAGAGACTGCAGGGCAGGTTATCAACAACAGCCATTAAGAAGTTCTCACTTATGGTTGTCACTGTCAATTTCTCTGCACCTGGGTGCAAGGGTGGCTGTTGCAGGTTTGGGAACCTTTCCTCAGACACATGGTTAATCCTAAGAGACCCTGAGTCTCCTGGGCCAGTTCAGTCTATGTTTGGTTTTATTGCACTTGTCGTGATTCAGCAATCCTAACGAGACCTCAAATGTAGGGTGACTTAGCGTTGGAGCCAAAGAAGACCTAGGAGAAGGCTTCTTTTGCATTCTGCTCTACAGAGGTGCAAGCGGTGGAGGAGAGAGCAGGCTGGGTGTGAGGTCAGTGCTTTTGTAAAAAAACCTTAATCCAAATTCTTCATCAGCTGCTGAGAATTTCCCCAGGAGTGTGGCTGAGAAGCAGTTCAGGATGGTTCCTCTTCTAATGTTTGTGACCTGGCTTCATGGTCAGGGCTGAAGGCTGCTGTGAAGGGCATCCTATCTGGGTGCTCAGTATCTGGACTGGTCATTGCTTCAGAAGGAAATGATGAGTCAGAACTAGGGCAAAATTCTGGACCTTGACTCTGTTTGCAACCCAGGTGGAGTAAGAGGGGTGATGTTTTCCTTCCCTCCTGGACCAACCAAAAAACCACACAAAACATATGAAATGATGGTCTTTCCACTATTGGAGGTTAGACAGCAAAGAATAGTAGTCTACAAAGAGACGAGGAGCAGAGGCAACAGACCTGGACTCTCTCCAGCTCATGGCTTTCAGAAGGATCCCAGACTTCAGCACAGAGAGGGGAGCCGGGTGGAGTCTTGGGCTTGCAGAGATTTGCAGAGAAGGGACACATCGGGAAGAGAGGCCGTCAGAGGACCCTGGGCATCTGAAGAGAATACACAAAGAGGGCACTGCTGAGGGCTGGTGGGGTCCTGTTGGGGTAAGGGGCACTTCCCCTCTCATTTTATGAGGCCAGTGTCCATCTGATGCCAGAAGATTCCAAGGACAGAGCACTGCAGGACAAATGTGCCTTGTAGACACAAAATTACAGATGCAAATATATATCAAAATTGAACATGTATTCTTAATTTTTAAAAGTGTCAGAAAACTAACAACTTCCTCAGCAGGATGCATGGTAAGTGTGCCTGTCCCCAGCTGATATCAGGCACAATGGGGCAAAGCCAGGTGCTTTCCCACCAGGACCAAGGACAAAGCAAGGCTGTTCAGTTTCATAACTCCTCTTCCATTTGGAGGTTTTAGTCAGTATAATAAAGAGAATAAATAAAAAAATTGCAGATTGGAAATCGTCTTTATTTTCACGTGTGATTCTTCACGTAGAAAGCTATAGGAAATCTAAAAAGAGTCATGGAACCAATAAGTGGGGTGAACAAGATTGCTGTGTATACGGTGGGCACACACAGGCCACTGTCTGTCTAGATCCTTCCTGAGGCTCTTTGATGCTTATGCGAATCTTCCCAAGTTGAGAAAAATTCTTAATAAAAAGACTAGGACTAAAACAGGTGTCTCCTTCTCCTTCAGCTGGACAGGAACTTGAGATAATGGTTCTTCCTGAACAAAGTCCTATGTGCAAACTTAAAATGAAGTTTTCTTTTCATGGAAACAAAAAAGTCATGTTTCTTGTCACCAGGTGTAGGGGTTCTGTGTTTGGGATTGGAGTCCCTGATGGCTTCATGGCTGTGGCATGCTTGGTGCCTGGGAAAGTTTCTGTACAAAGGCACAGGATGCCCAGTTACTATGGTGATGCCCTCCATCCTAGAATATTTTCAGCCTCGACCTTAATGGTAGGCACATAACCCCTGGGAATAAAGGAACTTACTTGCTTGATAACTACCACATTTCCCCAAGCTCTAGTACTTCTGGAGCTGCCCACCTAATAGGAACTTCAGACAATGGACCTTCTTGAGAACTGGACAAAGCTCCTGACATTGCGTATTTTAACTACAGAATAAGCAACATTCCTGATGCTCTAACACTAATGTGGTTATGGTCCTAATGACCTAATGGAACGTATTTTATAAATAAATGTGACCCCTTGGACAAAGAGCCATTCCAGACCTTGTCTTTCTGTCTACTTATTATTATTTTTCTTTACACCAGAGGCGTGGCCACAGGAAGCACCCGCCAGCAGGTGCTGCTCCCAAGAAGCTGAGCCAGCGTCTATGGGTCTCCTTCGCTGAGCCCCAGGAAGAGCAGAGAGGCCATGGCCCCTGTGTTACTTCTAGGCCTTTGCAGAGGCTGGGATGGAGCAGAACTCAGTCGAAGTTTCTCCTGTGCACACGGAGAAAATGAGAGGCATCTAGAAAGGAAGAGCTAGTAACTAGTTAACCTATTGAAACAGTTATTTGTGGTGACATTAATTAATTGCTATTGAGAGTTTCCCTTCAATTTGAGTCAATTTAAGAATGGAAAATAACGCCAGTAACAATTTTCTGGAATGTGTTTGGAGAAAGATGATGTGAAATGGATCAAAAGTGCATGTGAGATGCCAAGCAGTGCTAAGGGTCACCACATGGTGGAGACGGTCCCACCCAGATCAGCAAGTTCACAAGCAGCATGTTAATTACCACATTTATTAACCTCTTACAGGGATCTGAGGCTAAGAGGAAAGATTTGTCAAAGTCACTCATTTGAGAATCACAAGGCTGAAATGGAAACAAAGATTAGCCTGACAGCCAGGTTCAAGGTCTTCCCCCCTCAGGGTGACTGGCGTCCTGCCTTGGTCTCTTCTTTCTCTCTGTTTGTCACTTTGAATAAGGAGTGCCACTTGCTCCTTCAAGCCTTCCGGGGGGTCCTTGGGGTGGCAGCTTTTCAACAATCTTCTAGATGAGACCTGTCTATGCTCTGCAATGTGACAATGTGGCCTGTCTGCCCACCCTTCTCCGCCAAAATTCATTACTATTATCAACTTGGATCATATTCCCTAAATATCCTCATTTTTTAAAGAAACATATTACTCCAGGCACTTTCTAATGAAATTCCTGAGAATAATTAAGAATTGTCAAATGAAAGTTGGAAGTTTATTTGTGCATCTTCATCTTCTCAACACTTTTTTGTTGTCACATCATGCTGTCATTGTGACCTCATTTCCTCTGGTCCAGGAAGACTGAGCCCTATGGATGTGGGTCCTCCATGTTACTCTGGGAATCCATCCTGGAGCAGGGCTGTGCACTGTGAAGAGGACCAGTCATGACACCGAGGACAGCAGCAGTGGCATTGACTGAGCATGACTTTAAGTCCTGAGCACGACTCCAGATAACTGTGACACTCTGTGGTGTAGAAACTGGTATTAATTTAACCTTGAGTTTATGGAGTGGTGATGAGGTTCAAGAACTCACCCAAGGTCACATGACATGAAGAGAGGCATGACCCTGACCTTGGACCTGAGTGACACTCAGTGTGTATGCTTCTTGTGGTTCCTGCAGCACCACAGGGAGGCTGACCAGTGACTTTTATGCTCAGTGGGTGGGTGGGTGCAGGGGTGGGGGGTGGGCCACTTTGCAAGGGGTGTGGGGTGCATAGCCTTTGCTGGGATCTGAGTCTGGATTTTGTTTTCCACTAATAACTTAGGAAATATTTAGCGGGAAACTATAAACTACTGTTCCCTTCTCTCACATCCTTTTTATAAACTTCGGCCATGAATTATAATGGCATGATTTATTTCATAGTTAAATAATTTAATTTAGGGATTATTTAATTATTTATTTAAAGACAGAAACCACAAGCTCAGCCAGGAGATTAATAAGAAACTGTGGAAAAATGGGGGACTGCCCCAGTGTTTGCCGGGGACATGATTTTGAGGTTCACGGATGTATCCCACACTTCTGTGATTCACTAGGTGGTCTTGGAGGAGTGGACTCCCAGGCCAGCTGTTGGGGCCTTTTCACGAAGGCGAAGGTGTGGGCTGGGCTTTCACCATCGCAGAAAGAGAAAGAAAATATATTTCCACACCAGCTATGATAAAACTAGGCTGTGGCGAGGCCTGCTCACTACCTTATCAATGTAAAACCAACTGGCTCCTCAGGCTGTCTACAAAGACAGGCAAAAAATTTATCTGAATATCAAACCATGTTGGTTTTAAGGGATCCAAGGTTGGGTGTCAGGAAACCTTGTGGCCATGTGCACAAGTTTGTGAGAGAAAATGTGATGGCCATGGAAAAGTGTGTTTGATAAAGCCCAGGAGGGTGACCAGAGCCTAGTGTGGATCTCACCAACCTGATCCAGAAGTGTCACTTGCTGTGTGAGTGACCTGACTTCCATCGAATCGGCAGGCAGGGCCTCCTTGGCCCTGGACTTTTCTCTCTGTGGGTCTGTGAGCACCTTTCTGGGGCCTGCAGAGAGAAGCATCTCCAAAAGACAGTGCAAATCGGTGCTTCCCTGCTCCCCACCCCAGAGATCTCCACCCAAAAAGGAAAACAAAAAAGTTCTGCCCATCATCTGAAAGTGTCCAAGTCACCCTTTGCTCAGGAGGTTCCACCAGAGAGCAAAGGATTACGGAGGAACCTTCCAGCCAGGCGCCCCGGGGAGATGTGCTCACATGAGAAATCTCCCTGATGAGCCATTTGTACAACAGGACGTGCTGAGAAAAATTCAACCATGGCAGGTGAGTCTGTCAACCGAGGGACACTGAGCACCATGTGGTATTTCCCTCTCTGTTTAAATTTGTAGCATACTCATCAGAGAATTCCACAGACAACCCTTGGCCTTCCAGGGCTGTCCTGGGTCATGAGCAATCTTTGATGACCTTCGCTGCCCAATTTGTGATGCTTCTGCTGCTGAGTTCTGTGGGCGGAGCTGGTGCAGGTGAGTGTTGAAGAACACTGGCCAAAGAGCACAGGGACACAGGGCTCCCAGAGAATCTCATGAGAGTCCTTTGGGAGCTGTTGCCTGTCACCCCAAGCTATTTCTCAAAGTTGATCTTTCCAGTAAAATCACAAAGGAAAAAGCCTGAACAATGACCTCTGTGGTTTCTATTCTGAGGGGCTTCTGGGTTAACCGTCATCCTGCCCTCTGCCCCCATGGCTTTGAGAAGAAGAAATTTTTCCAGCACCATTAACAGATGATATGCATCAGCACCAATCGAGGAGGTACCTGTGGGTGCGCTGTCTTGGTCTGTGGTCACAGATACAATTCATGGGGTGAACCTTGGTGCAAAGCCCATTTTAATGAAATGTGTTGCAAGTCATAACTGACGAGATGTGATCGGCATTGCTGCTTAACAAATGATTATGAATTTACTAAGCCATGATTACATTTATATAAAAAACTGTGCATGAATAAAAAGGAATAAATATAATTAGGATTGGGAAGGGCAAGAATAGCTGAATGAAATGTTCACCTTTTATTAATTGCATGCATTTTGCATAAGTAGATTTTTTTTTCTGGTTTGGACTAGCATCACAGAATTATTGTACATACTTGTGAGAACAGTTGGTCTATGACAATTTAATGGTATGTTTTAAAACCCTCACTTTGCAAGCTGTTCCAATCAGCTGCCTTCTCTCGGTTGTTGTCCTAATCGCAAATCAGTTCTGAGGGCCATCGACACAGGCTGGTCATCTTCATGCAGCTGCTATGTGTGCCCAGCTCCAGGTAATAACCTCGCTGTCCGTCTCCATGGGGAAGCTCAGGGGAGGAGACTGACAGCTTCTGGCTTGGCCTTTGGCCCCAGGACCTCCTCGTCCCACAGCCAGGTTCCCACCTCCTCAAACCCCTGACACAAAGCACCACAAACGGATGCTTTCAAGTGTCCATGATTGATTGCCTCAGCATTCTAGGAGGTTGGCAGTGGAGTCCAAGCCTGGGTTGGTTTCTCCTCAAGGCTCCAAGAGAGACGCTCCTCCAGGGCTCTTCCCTGGCTTGCGCCATCTTTGGTTTCCTTGTCTTATAGAAGTGTCACCCCAATCTCTGCCTTCTTTTTTCATGTGGCATGGTGTGTGTGTGGGGGGGTGTTTGTGTGTGTGTGTGTGTGCAAAATTCCCCTTCTTATAGGGCCCCGGTCATACTAAGCTGGAGCCCACCCTGCTGACCCCATCTTAACTATCCACATGGGCAGTAGGTCGATGTCCACACATGGCTGCACCTTGAGCTCTGGGGACAGGACCCCACCCTGTGAATTTGGGGCACACAACTGCAGCCATGACATCCAGTCTCCTATGGCAGTTTTCAGAGGCCCGGGGGGCTTGAAGGTGGGTGACAGCTGAGCGCTCAAGTGGAGCTTGCTGAGTGCACTAAATAGGACCCCACAGGGAAACCCGAGGCCCCCACAGGGTGACAGGCAGACGCTGCAAGGACACCCACCCAGGGAAAGGAGCTCTGCTTTGGCTCATGGCCTGCCAGTGTTGACCAGGGGATTTGGGAATATACACACACAATGTCATTGTCACCTGAAGATGATGTTAAAACTGGGATGTGTCCTACAAGACAAGGAATGACAGAGAGGGCCAGAAGGAGAAGGGGGAGGGGGAAGAGGGGGAGGAGGAGGAGGAGTAGGAGGGGGAGGGAAAGGGGGAGGAGGGGAGGAGAAGGGGGAGGGGGAGGAGGAGGAAGGAGGGGAGGGGGAAGAGGAGGAAGGAGGGGAGGGGGAGGGGGAGGAGGGAGAGGAGGGGGAGGAGGCAGGATTGCTCACAGGGAGGATGTGCAATCCCAGGGGCACCTGGTGTTGCCTGAATGAAATCCTGTCATAAAACCTCAGAGGGAAAAGGTGGTATTTTGAAATTGCTATAGTCTCTTAATCATGCTTTAAATATGTATGTGCGATTAAATTAATTAATTAGTTGGATGTTTTGTTTACAGTCAAAAACTACTTTAAGAATGCTCATTAGAAAAATATTTCCTGCAGCTAATAACTTTCCAAACTGTTTTCCATAGGATATTTATGAAGATTCTGAGAAAAAGAAAAGCCCACGTTCAAATAAACCTAGCACATGTTGGATTAAATGATATCAAATCCATTTTTAAATATATTTTCCAAAGCCAACTGTCTTGAATTCATAGAAAAATTAGGAGGTAGTCGAGAATGCACACGTTTGAGCCTCATCTGCCCTCCCTAGCTGGCCTCCCTGGCTGGCCTCCCCAACAGCAACAGCAGTACTGCACACTTGTCACCACTAAGAAGCCACCTCTGATGTGCTGCTGATAACCAATGCCATCGTTGATTTACTTTCCTTCATGTTTATACAAAGTCCTTCTGACCCACGTAAAATTTTGCTGTCAGGCCTCCCTGGCTCCTCGGGGCTGTGGCTGTCCCTCAGTTCTCCCTGTTTGGACACCCATCGCTCTGAGGGGCCCTGGCAGGGGTCTCATAGGCTCTGCCCTTGCAGCGATTCCCTTAGTGCTCTTTTCACGATGGTGAGGGGTCTGTGGTGCTGGGGAGGAAGCCCATGGAGGGGACATAGGCCGTTTCTTCTCATCTGACGCTAGGCGCACTCCATCAGCACAATGTCCACTGGCCACATTGACCTGGGTCCCTGGCTGAGCATGTGAACTGGGCTTCTCTAAGGTAAAGAATGCCCCCGCCCTCCCTACGCTGCTGCTCTGGAAGGTGCTCCTGGCCCAGGTCTCCCTGGGGGAGCATGGGCTGCAGGGCCCTGACTAGGGGTGAGAGTCTGGGTTAATGATCTGCAAAGCTGGGGCATGAGTGAAACTCTCTTTGTTGTTATTGTAGGGAGGGCCTAGCCAGCCGCACACTAATGTGACTGTAAATCTGCATCAAGAAGAGACAGTGCCAGTGCCAGGTTTAATTTGACCACAGAGCATTTTTAGGCAGGTGTCTTGTGAATTAGTGTCTCATAGAAGCTGTGATAAGGCAGGCACGCTGCAGGATGTGCTCCAGAAAACAAGGTGTCAAAATTTTAAACATTATTAAAATAATGTAATATTACTCTAGGCTACATATATACCATGTATGTATATATTATGTATAAATGTATGATGAAATGTTAGATTAAAAAAGGAAATAAGAGGCTGGCTGGGTGTGCTTGCCCAAACCTATAATCCCAGCAGCTTGGGAGGCTGAGGCAGGAGGATCACAAGTTCAAAGCCAGCCTCAAGAACTCAGTGAGGCACTAAACAACTCAGTGAGACCCTGTCTCTAAATAAAATACAAAATAGGCTTGAGGATGTGGTTCAGTGGCCGTGTGCCCCTGAAATCAAACCCCAGGATCCACCCACCCTCAAAAAAAAGTGACTAAGACGTAAGATGAGGGTTTTTAATGTACTTAGCACATGCGGGAACAGTCTCAGTCGAAATGTATTAGGTAACACTGTTTAAAATAAAGATGGGGCTCTGACAGTCTCAAAAATCACTCAGGGTCCCACAGCCTGTGGATTCCAGAGTCAGAATTTCACCTGAGTTTCTGGGGTTAGACCTTGAGTTCTTCCTGCTTCTAGCCAGCTCTCTGCCGACAGGGGAGGCACAACTTGGGCAGGTGTTTTCCTGGCCCGGCCAGCAGGAGAAAACGGCCCACAAGGACTGCTGTTCAGACAGACCACAGAGGGTTCACCCCAGGAAATGGTTTTTCTCATATTGGAGTATTTATATCACCAGGTAATGTTTCTGCTACAAGTCATAAAGATCCCTGTGTTGGTGGCATGAACACACAATGATGGTTTTATTTCCTCATGCAGGACTAAATCCAGAGGTCAGAGCTAGAACCTAGACCCCTTCGCTCTTCTTTTCCCAACACCTGTAGCCTGTGGTTTTATGTTTTTTGTTTGTTTTTTTTTTTTGTTATGGTTTCAAGATGGCTGCTCCACTTCCAGCCATCACATCTACATTATTGGCAGGAAACAGGAAGGCTAAAATAAATTTCTCCACAACCTGTGAGTGCTTACTTGAAGGGATCCCTTCTGTGGATCCTCCACATAAATGTTAAGTGGCCTGAATTAGGTCACAGTGCTATAACTGATAACAAAGGAAGTCAAAAAGATGAGTGTCTTGCTGTCTGTCCTCTATAACTAAAAAGCAAGAGTGAGGGGTTGAGAGTGGCTTTGGTGTCTGTTATCTGGAGGGTCTGTTCTGGGTATTGCATCCTAAATGAGAGAATCGGAGTCCAAACTGACTCGAAGGCATTCAGTCTCATGTTGTGTTTCGAGCCTTTCTCCTTTGGTCTAGTGTTCACAGATTCCTTTGAGTACTGGTGTCAACAGGTTGCCTCCAGTAAGCTGTGGTCACCAGTGTAGAAGTGTCCCTGCGATCACTCTTAGGATGCATCTTCTGAATTGAAGGGGGAGACTGTCAACATGAAAGTAGAGTAGAAAAATGGTGCCAATTGTGGGCTCCATACCTGGTGATCAAGAGCAGGGAAAACAATCTGTGGGCATCCCCAAGGATTAGTGGTGTCCCTAGGAACTCGCACCTGGGCCCCCCTCAGAAGCAGACACAGAACTCCTGGAGGCCCCAGCAGCTAAGACTGACACCATTCCACCATTCACTCTATGGAGGAAACTGCAGAATTTAAAAGCCAATCTCATTGCTGAAGAAGCTGCCACCCACCCAGCTGTGAGTTGATGCTTCATCAGCTCCAAGGCGCCTGGTGAGGTTTATCCAGGACTGAGAAAGAAGGTAAGTGAAGATGGGCAGTGCAGAGGCTGGAGGATCAGGGAGGCTGCACGTGTTGCAGCTCCTACATATGCCTGTTCACTAGCTTGTCAATAAGTCAGAAGCCCCAGGAGGGAGGGCAGGTAGTGCGTGGGGGTATTGACATTCCAAGATTCCCTCCAGAGCTTCCTGGGACTCCATGGCCAACCCAGGCTCCTGAACTCTTTTACCATCAAGAACAGACAGAGCAGGAGGTTGAGAGGAAAATGCAACTCCAAAACAGCTCCGATTCAGAGATGCTCCTCGGGGGCAGTCGAAACTCAGGGATTTGTAGCATCTTCCACCTAAATCTTGACCCTTAGGTCAAAAGAAGTGCCATCCTTCCAGGACTATGCTACAGCTCCATTTCTATGATTTTAAGACATGCAAAGTTGACAGGAGGAGGTAGGAGTCAGAAAAGGCTTTTGAGGGTTGGCTGTTTGTTGAACAGGGCATGAGCAACTCCCTGGGGGACAGAAGTGCTCTATGTTCTGGTCTGTGTGACCTTGTGCTGGGCCACTGGTGAGCTGAAGGGCTGGGGTGACCCAGGCCAGCTTTTGGGTGCTAACAGGTGAAGGCAGGGGGAGTGGAACTGTGGTTCCTCCTAGAATCTCACCCAGGCCTGAGATTGGCTGCTCTGCCCACACCCACCAAAGGTCACATGGTGTTATGGTTTGGGTAGGAAGGGTCCTCTGAAGACTCTTGTTGGGAAGGGTCGGTCCCTAGTGCAGCAATGAACACAGGCAGTGCCTTTGGGAAGTGAGTGGATCATGGGGGTTCCAACCTCATCAGAGGATTAATCCACACAGGGATTCCCAGCTGTGTGGACTGTGGGAGGTGGTGGAGGTCATGGGAGGTGGTGGAGGTCATAGGAGACGGGGCCTAGTTCACAGGAGTGGAGGGTTTGGTCAGGAGTCAAGTCGCACTGGTCCTTTTCTATGGGCCAATCCCTGTGCAAGACACACCACGAGAGTGACTCTGGTTGTCTCACAGCACTTCCAAAAGCAAGGCACCATGAACACCGTGACTTAGTTATGAGAGGTGAGAGCTCCGGAGAGATCAAGTAGATTCTCGGGGCCACGCAGAGCTGGTGAGTGAGGGTGCTGAAGGCTGGACCTGTCATTGACTGCAGGCCCCTGCAGGCCTCCTTCCCCTCACCTGTCCTGCCCCAGGGCCTCGTGTGAGCACCTGCATCTTGCTCATTTGACAGGCGTTATATCGAGTATTTTTTATGTGCCAAAGCTTTGGGAGGTGACAAAGGCACAAGATCCTGGCCCATGAGGACCTTTTTTCCTAACATGGAGGGTGCGCTGGACCACACGCAAATGCAGAAATCATCCACTTCAACCAGCCTGTGGGATTCCTACAGGAAGGCACAGAAAGGAGCAGCTCCAGGGACCAGAAGAGACGAAGGGACCTGACGTAGGCAGTGGGGCAGGAGGGTCTCTAGGAGGAGGTGACCATGGGTTTGAAATGGAAGCACTGTAGCATCTTGGGGACACTGGACAGGCAGGAGCGAATGCGAAGCAGGGGCGCATGCCAAGAGCGAAGGTGGGTTGGGGGGCTGGGGCCTGCTGAACGAGGGGAGGAGGGGCGTGAGGAGGTGAGGAGGTGGCCAGGGCCAGGCTGGGCGGCTGGAGGTGTTTCTCATTTCACCTGATGTGATTGGAGGCGGCCTCAGACCCCAGGCAAGCTCCCGAGAGCTGGCACCTTGGAGTCTGTGTTTGAACTTCTCAGACACCATGTTCTGCTCACAGGCAGGTGCAGTAACTGCTGCAGAGGGTCTTTTTCCCTGGGGTCATCACTGTGTTGAGTTGTCATCAGGAAAACAGCTCACATCTGAGCCCTTACTTTCCATCTGTTCAGACCTGTGCAGGAAAAACAGTTGTCCTCTAAAAGCCTTGACCTCTTCCCCTGTAAAACAGGAGTCCACACCTCAGCTTATGCCTTGGCACCCGCCTGTGTGACCCTGTGTCTAGAAGCTGAGGGGTTTTGAGCAATACGCAAATACAAATGACTGCCATTACATCTGAGTGCAGGGTGTGCATTACCAACTCAAGATGACCTTGGGCGGTGGACTTTCCTGTGGCATCACTGTTAGGATGTGTCACGTCTCACTGCGAAAGCCATGTTCGTCCAGACAATGATGGACATCTCAGGGGCCTGTGGGGAGGGGCACCAAGGTTGTGGAATTTCTATTGCTGCCACAAAAATCATCACCGATTTCATGGCTTGACACATGTCCAGTCTTGGGTGTTCCATGCCCTCGCTCGTTGACAAGCACTGCAAGTTAGACAACGTGTCCCACGCCCTGCCTCTAACAAGGAGGGGACCCACATCCATGCTGAAGGCTTTCAGATGCCTGGGGGTGAAATGGCCCTCACACAGGGAGAAAAAGAGGATCCCACGCGGGACATTCAGGTGATCAGCATGAACATGCATCAGGCTAGGGCAAGGATTCAACCAGCTAAATGTCCTGTGCCCTTGAGTTCACCTTTGTGGGAGAAGGTGGTCCCTCCTGCTTGACTTACGAATGACAGATGGAAACAAATCTCGAATCATTCTTCTCCCATGGGCTGACACCTTATCCACGCTGACTTTGAGGCTGAGTGACCACTTCACTGTGCGAATGCAGGACAGCTTGTAGGGCCCCATGGAGGGCGGCTGGCCTTCTCTTTCCCCCAACCCAGGGCTCATCTCCATGTCTGTCCCCCACCTCCCTTTTCCTTTCCTGTCCATCCCTGTCACATCCCTGAGTTTACTAGCTCATTACAAATAACTGTACATGGAGACCCCTGCAGGCGTGGACTCTGCCCCTGCACCACGGGTCTGTCTAACTGGGGGCCTGAGCGTGCACTCCTGCCCCATCTCATCCCTGTGCCCTGCTGCGTGTCTGAGCTTCCGTCTCTCTGGTCTTACAGGCATGAGCCTCTCTGAGGATCAGTGTGCTGCCCTTCTCGTCCAGGTAACACTGACCACCCTTTCTATCAGGAAAAAATAGATAAGCACTAGAAATCTGCAAAGCGGCAGAGCTGTCATGTTTGCATACTTAATGATTCTTGACTTTTGAGAAACCTGGAAGGGACTCGTAGAGCATCTTGGGATAAGAAAACGCTCATGCACAGACACAGCACAGATGGGTAAAGGGGATCCCTGCCCTTTTCACACCTCGTTGGGTTGACAGAGGGACAGTGTGGCCTCTCTTGCTTCATCTGTGAAATGGGTGGCAGCCCCCACACTATGAAGGTCACATGATTTCAGAGATGCAGAGCAGTTAAAAAAGTACCTGCCATGGCCCCTTTCAGCCACTGCTGTCCCTATCTGTGGACAATACGGGCCTCAGCACAGCACTGCTACAGGGTAGAGGCCCTGGTTGAAGTGAAGATGCCAGCTCATAAAGGAGTGGGTCAGCAGGTCTCTCTCCCAGTGCTATGAGTACAGTCACTCCATGTCCAAGCACACAGCCATCAGGGGGACTCTCGGACCCTGCTGGGATCAGTTTCAAGTTGCCAAAAGAGTTATCAGTGATTCCATGTCCACATGACAAAATGCTGGGCAGGAAAAGGGCACTTTGCACCAGGATCACTAATAACTCCGAGAGCTCTGATGGTTCCATAGCTCAAGCTGTCCCTATCAACAGGCAAAGAAGACTATGACTTCCTTACAGCTTGGGACCCCCTCCAAAATCTCATGGAGTGTGAATTAGCAGCTATTCCCTGTAACATTGTTGAGGAACTGGCTCTGTGGGGACTTAAGGAAATGTCTCCAAGTGGCCTGGAGATAAGCAGCAGGCGAGGAGGGTCGGCCTCTAGTTGTGGTCAGAGACAGGGAAATGGGTGCCCTCCTTCTCCTCCTGCTATTGTCGCAGCCCTGTGGTGGCTCAGCCTCTGGAGATTTGAGGAGAGTCATGGCAGGAGAGTTTGAGCTCTGGAAGGCGCAGGTCCAGATGGGGTCAGGCAGGCCATTGTCCAGGCTGTGGGATTTAAAGAGGCACTGGTTCTCAAGTTGGTGCCAGTACAGGAACAGACCCTGAGTGTGAGTGTCTCCTTAAATTCTGACCCCTGGCTGCATTAGGTTACCCTATGCCAACCCTGGAAGGTAGTTCACTGTAAAACCTACAGAAATGGATCTTACCTGTTCCTGGGGCCTCTTCAGCTAGACACCACCAATGTAGCTAAGACCACGGTGTTTAATAACGTTGTAAGTTGTAACTTGTCCCCCACACAGCCAGGGCCCTAGTGGAGTGTCCTTACATTAGCCCTCAGTTCCCTGCCTGGGAGGCCCGTCTCTTTACTTCTGAGTCCCGAGGAGGCTTGAGGTTTGCCATGGATTCCAAAGTTAAAATGCGGCCCAGACAGTAAGGTTAGGGCTGGAGTTTATTTTCTGAGCTCTGAGTCTCCACGAGCTACTAACTAGTCCGCACTGGCAGGCACTTTTGAATCAGTGTTTCTTTTCGTACTGGGCCAGTGGCAGGCCCAGGGGATGGATCAGTAGGCAGGGGCCTGTGGCTTTGTGGAACCTAACTGTGGCAGGTCCTAAACAACTCCATCATCAGACAGTGAGGGGTCTCTGAGGATTGAGGACAAAAGGCCAAATCTGAAATGAATGGAGCCCACGTCGAAAAACCACATCGAACACCTCACCATGGCCTTTTTAAGCCCTCCCAGGGTCCAGCTCCTGCCAACCCTGGCCTTTACCCTTCCACTCACCCCTCATTGGCTGGACTGTGCCCCTTCCCAGGATCCTGCTGACCGCACCTGTTTCCAATTGTCTGTTTGTAATGGTCAATCCACTCCTGTGGTCCCTCAGGGTCTACACGTGGCTGATTCTGCCTTGTCATTCAGGTCCCAGGTAGAATGCTACTCCTCAAGGATCATTTCTCTGAACATCATCCAAAGTTGCTCTTGTGACCTCCTCGCAGGGACCCTGGGATTTTTCATAACCCTTACTCAACCCTAGCTCTGCCCTGTTTCCCAGCATGCTCCTCTGTCACAGAAGCAATCCTGCTTGTCTGCCTGATCTTGGTCTCCACTTTACTGTGGGTGCTCCATTGATGTATCCACTGAGTTCCCCTCTACACCTGGAACAGGGTTGCCACCTAGTAGGTGATCAGTGAACATCAGTTGGATTATTAAATGAACAAAGAAGAGCATTCATTGTATAAATGTTACCATTGATGTTGCCATTTCTTTGTAACTTGCAACCACTGCTTCCCCCAGGAGATACTTAGCACTAGTTAAGAATGCTTTCAACTGCAATTAAAATTCATTGAAGTAATGGTAGCCCAGACCAATTGGGTCTGTGTCTATCATACAATATATAAATTAGAAGTGCACAATGTCAGGGCCTCAATATCTATAACTATTGGCCTTTTCCTGATGGTCTTAAAATGCTGACTACAGCTCCAGCAGTCACACCCACATTCCAGACAGGAAGAGAGTCCAAGAAAAGATGGAGCAAGAGCCACAACTACTCTGACTTATATAAAATTCATAAGTTTTTACAAAAGCTGTGCACTGTACTTTTCCTCCACATTTTTTGATGATGTGTTGTGGAGCGTCCCCAGAGGCAGGTGGATCTGGGAATGAGCTATTTAACTTTTGCAGCTCCCAGCCTCCACATTAGGGTTCAGGAGTGAGCAAGAGATTCAGTGTGGGCGTCCATCACAGAGGTTAATCTATTTTTTTCTGTGTAGTGCAATTGTTGAGCTTCTGTGGCACATCGGAAGGAGACTTAGAATTGGCTGTAAGAGGCTAAGATTTCCTCCTGGTCCCTACGTGAGTCCCTGGAGGCTCTGAACAGAGCAAGCGGAATGGCCCCTTTGCCACTCTGAAATGAAGACACACATTCAAAGCCTGAAATAGTCTCCTTCCAGGTGATGGTGACCCAGCGTGGGGGCAGGGAGCTTTTCTGCAATTTGGCTGCTCCAGATGCCAGCTCAGAGCCAGCAAAGGCTTCTGGAGGATGCCACACTTGAAGGAAGTGACGCTCCAAATGGTTGTTTAGAAATTAGCAAAGGCCACCTTGAGCCTGTGTGTGAGTGAAGAGGTCGGAGTGACCACCCTCAGCTCCTGAGGCCCTGGAGACCACGCCAGCTTCCCTGGGAGCCTGGCCACAGCTGCCAAGGATGATTGACAGGCAGAGAAGCCACCCCTGGAAGTCAGTGGAAGCCCTGGCCAGGGAGAGAGCTAGAGGACAGGGAGGAGGAGAGTCCCCAAGAGAGCTCCTGGGGAGGTGTCCTGCACACTCACCCCATGATGCCATCCCTCTCTCTCTTCAACAAGGTCTGGGCTCTGTGTTTGGTGGGACACTGAGGCTGTGTAGCATGGTTTTTCTAGTCGCAGGGCCTGATGACTGTAACCAGGGATCTCTTTTGTAACACAGAAGCCCTAAGTGCTTTTGACAAGTGTCTGCTCCAATTTCGCCCAGAAAAAATGGGCGAAATTGGAGCAGACACTTGTCAAAAGTGGATGAGGAGTTAATAAACTCCTGATCACGAGTCCCCCAAAAAAACTAAGATAAATCCCAGGGAGAAAACTCTACAGAACCCACTAGAATGTCTGGCATTAGAAACTGGCTTTTCGGGGGGCTGGCAAGAAGGTGGAGCCCTTGATACTGGAAAATAAAAATGGGGTGATCCTTAGGGAAACAGTTTGGCTGCTCTTTAAGCTGAGCCCCCCCAGGCTGGTGCATGCATTAGGCTGTGAACCCTGTAAACAGTGTTGGGCGTTACTCCAGGGCACAGGTAGAAAGCTGAGGCCCAGAGGGAACCCACTCTGTCCCCAAGGCCGGGCAAGCACAGAGCCAGCCTGGAGCTCAGGCAGGCATGGGGAGTGGGGACCCTCCCACCCGAGGACCCTCCCACCCCCAGTTGTGGGGACCCCTTATTTGCAGGAGCCTTTCTTATTGGGCACCCTGAATACTCTCCTAACCACTCCATGCTTCAGTTATTTTATCTACAAAATGAGGAAAAAACTGTCCTTATCTCATTGGATTGTGGTAAAAAGAATCTGAGTTCACCTTGGGGGTCGAGCCTTTGGGGGTAATGCTTTGTGAGGTCCAGCCAGGATGATGAGCCTGGCCCTAGACACAGCATGGGATCCATACTTGTTGCTCAGCCCCCGGCCTCCCCTCCTGCCCCCCTCATTAAAGGAAGTGTCTGAGCGGGTTTCCTGACTCAGCCAGGCTCCGGGTCCCCCACGCCCAGCTCCCCGTGGGAACCATGTGGATTTGTCTGTGAGTTTCCTCCTGCCTCCTATCTTCTGTGCCTGATCACAAATTCTGTTGAATCTCATCTTGTGGCGGTGTCTTGATTCTCTGTACCTGGATTCATCCATCCAGGCTGGACGGAGCCTTCCTCCCTAGGCCTGCTGTGTCCCCTCCAGGGGGCCTCCAGGCTACAGCCAGCAGGAGCTACTTCCCACGGTCTGTCCACAGCCCTGCTCAACCCAAGATCTTCAGAGACACCTTCCCTCAGGTGACATAAAACCCAGGCTTCTGATGTGATTCTCCATGGTGTCGCCCCACTCGTCTCCAGAGCACATGCATCTAAAGTCCTTTTCTGTCCTGAATCCCAAAGCGCACTTCCTGCCTTACCTGGCCTCTGAGTCTTGGCACACTCCTTCCTTTTGAGCAAACCCTCTCCCTACTCTGGGCCCACCTGAGAGGGCAGCATGAGGGCTGGGTGTGCGGCTCAGTGGTTAAGCTCACACATGTTCAGCAGGTGAGAGGCCCTGGGTTCCTTCCCCAGAAGTCCTCCCAAAATACTAAAATGATCATGTAAGATCATTTTATTAGAGGAGAAGCCAATTCGCTTGCTGTAGAATATCTACAAAAATAATGCACAGCAAATATCACACCTAAGGGAGTAGCAGAGGAAGTACAGTTTGGAAATGAGACGGGATTTCCAGTTATCAGCACTTCTGTTGTGAGTTGAACTGAAGCCTCAGCCTTGCTAATAAAGGAACAAAAAGAAACAACATATTTAGAGATTGAGAGGGAAGAAAGGAAACTCTCTTGTAGGTGGCATGATTACCTATGCAGAGAACGTAAAACTAGAGAACTTTTAAATCAATAATTTTTAAAAAACAACTTTTTTGATGGATAAGCAAATTTTGTAAAGAAACTTTGATACAAAAATCAATATAAAAATCAATAGCATTTTTATATCCAAGCAACAGATGCTGAGAAAATCAAATTAAATAATGTTGCCACTTACAAGAGAATAGAAAGATAAAATGCTGAATTCTAAATTGAATGAAAGATATTCGTGACTCCTGCAAGACAAAGCATCATTGAAATAAATGAGGGAAGACGTGTCTAGCTAGATACAACCCTGATAATGCATGGAAAACTCCAGGAGCAAATGTGTTCGTGAAGTTTCACCGTGATGCCAACGGAAACCTCAGGAGATACTTAAATTGCTTCTAAAATTTATACAAAGATGTAAAGGGTTAGGAACAGGTAAGAAGAGTAAATTTGGAGGAGTTGGTCCCTCAGATCTCATGAAGCAATGTGGTGATTGCATCCAGAGAGTAAGGGGGCAGGACCATCACACGGCCAATGGAACAGTGTGGGTGGCACACTCAGAAACAAGCTGCCCTCACAGACCCTTGTAGCTCAGGTGGTCCTGCAGTGAGGGAGCAGTGCTGGCCACATTAGACACCACACAGGGAAGGAACTTTCACCTCACATCATGCACTAGCCCACGCCCCACGAAATTCATGTGCAGAAGATAAGATGTAGGACTTCTAGGGAGGAACAATGGAATAAGCCAAGATTTCTTATGCAAGACACAAACACAACAGATCCAGAGTCAAACATGGATAAATTAGACTTTGTTAAAACTTGGAACTTCTCTTCATCTAAATACCATCTTGAGAACATGGAAAGGAAATCTCAGAATGCAGAAAAGATGAGCCAAGAAATCGGTGAAAAAAAAATGTGCAACACCCTTAGCAATTAGGGAAACACCAATTAAAACTACACTGAGATTTCATCTCATTCTAGTCGGAGTGGCAGCCATCAAGAATAAACAAATGATAAATGCTGGAGAGACAGAGAGAAAAGGAACACTTGTACACTGTTGGTAGGATTACAACCAGTATAGCCACTGTGGCAACCAGTAGGGAGGTTCCTCAAAAGACTAGGCGTGGAACAACGCCCTGACCCAGCTCTGCCACTCCTTGGTCCTTATCCTGAAGATTTAAAGTCAGTAGACTATAGAGACACATGCACATCTATTTTTGTAACAGCACAATTCACAATAGCCAAACTATGGAAACAGGCTAGGTGTCCATCAGTGGATGAATGGATAAAGAAAAATGTGGTAAATATACACAACGGAATTTTATTCAACTGGAAAAAAATAAAATTATGTCACTTGCAGGAAAATGGATTGAACTTGAGTCCATTAGGTGAAGTAAAATTAGATAAAAACAGAAGGTCATATGTTTTCTCTTCTATGTGGATGCTAGAGAGGAAAAAGGGAGATCTAGTTGGGGGTGTATGTGCAGGAATGTAGTGATAACCAAAGGGGGATCAGCAGAGGGAAGGAACCAGGGTGAGGGGTGTGTGTTGGGGGAAGGGTTGGGGATTGATACTGGCCAAATTATATCATTGTACTATGTGCATGTGCTAACATATACCAGCCAATTCCATCATCATGCACACCCATACAAATGGGGAAAGAAAAAGAAAAAAAAAACTACAAAGTCATATGCAAAGGACATTCAAACCTGTTAGAAAAAAAATTGACAAAATTCTTCAAAAGGCACTTCAAAAAATTGGGGGGGCGGGTGGGTGGTTAAAGCCCAAAGAATCAATAAATACATCAGAATAATTTCGGCCTCCTGGGTCACTGAAGTACCAATAAACGTCATGAGGAGATTACTCATGGACCCACCCAAATGGCCGAACAGATTCCTCATGTTGGTGGGAAAATGTAGTAAATGAAATTCTCTATGCTGCCGGTGGAAGTGGAAACCAGCCCAGCAACTATGGAAATTACTCTGCATTATCTTCTAAAATGAAATTTATTGAAACTCTCAGACTGACCTCAAGTTTTACATGAGCAGAATCACCTCCACAGGGAGATTCCTGGGGACTGGAGGTGTGGCCAGAGATGGAGCATATGCTTAGCAGGCACAAGGCCCTGGGTCATTTCCTAGCACCAAAAAGAAGAAAGAAAGGAAAGAAGAAAGAGAAAAAGAAAAGAAAGTTAATGACAACTTTTTTTTAAAATAGCTTCTAATATGTCTTAGGGTCGATGCTTCTCGTGGGCGGACGGATAAGTACCTATTGGCATAGTCACACAGATCACCCCCGGGCAAGGTGGAAACAGATGCACATGGGGACACAGGCATGTGTAGGTGAGCAACAAAGGACTATGGCCCTGCGCTGATTCCCTCGATGTGACTCAGAACAGACCCGGCTGACTGTGGCTTGGGCCCTGGAGGCCTGGGGGGAAGCACATGTGGGGCTCAACGGCAGGTGCAGCAGAGGACTCGGCCAATCTGGTGTTTACTCCTTGACCCATGTAGAGGTCAAGGTCACATTTGTATTTACTTTGCAATTATTTATCAGGCTCTCCATTTCTGATGTGTGCCTTTCCCGGTGCATGGCTGTGAGGGTTCAGGTTTTAGAGAACCCTTCAAAAATCGTACGCAGGAGTCAACCTCATATTTTTTAAAGAGGAAAACTCTGTGCTATTTCATTCAGTGCTCTGTATCTTGTGACCATTTCATAAATACTGACAAATTTCCATTAGTTACCAGAGTGTCATTACCTTGAGGACAGTCTTGCTCAGAAGGTACACAAGGGGAGAGGAATCTCAAATCAATTCTCGACCATCTCCAGCCCTGTTCATTCCAGAGCCCTGGGGCAAGCGCTCTTTTGTCTATGAAATTTGCATGGTGCTACTCCAGGTCCCCTAACAATGGTGGGGGAGAAAATGAAACACTGTGGCTGTTTTGCTGCAAGCAGAGAGTATTTGTAATTATGCTGATTTATCCTTTGGTTCATTTCCCATGGTGAAATTCAGATGCACAAAGATGAGTCTGCTAAAAATGAAATAGATTGGGGGTACCACGCTTTGCTGTTGACCTCGAAAAACACGTATAAGTGCTGAATTCAAATCGTGAATTGAATATGCTTTTAAGAACTAAATGTATCTCTTTGATTTAGGGTTCCAGTGCACCTCATCTTTATAAAATCATAAGAGACATGGAGTCTCCCAAGCTGATCCATCATCTCATATCATTTATTCTACATTAATAAACATATTCTGTTACCTGGAAGCAAAAATAGACACTTTTGAATTCCTTCATAGGAAAATATTTGCCTGCTCTTCTTATCAGAGGGATAACTATTATGGAGAAGATTGATCAGCATTAGAATAAAATATTTATCTAATTGCCTGAGGCTTCTCTTCAGGATAAGAAATTCTCCATTAGCAAAGGAAGTGCATACATATCAGAGATCTTAAAGACATTCAGACACAGCTGTTAGAATCAACTTCTGCTAAGGGTGCACAGCACAGTAAATTGCAAACAGAATATATGCAAATAATTATAATCCATTATAAATATAGATTATTTTCTTTTTCCATAAACTGTGACAATCACAATAAAAATGATAAACTGAGGTGGGAAGAAAGAGGAGGCGTTTGGGGAGCTGAGGGGGGGCATTTATGTTTGGCTTAACTAAATTATGCACCTTTTTATCTTCTAAGTTAATGGTATTATACGCTTTGCATATTCTAATTTATTTCCCCAGACTGAAAACAGTTCTCCTTGTGCCAACCCAGCTTTCTAAGTTCTAGCACGATAATCCTGCTCCGTGGTTTTATCCTCAACTCTGTTAGCACAGATGGGTTTATTGGCATGAAATAATGAAAATCCTGCCGAGCCTGACCCTGCCGACCTGGACTCTCACGTTCCGACCTGCCTTTGGGGCCACTCTGATTCAGCGAGTGTCACTGTAGCTCCAGATCCACACACTCAAAGTCTCCTGTTGAAGCAAAGCTGCAGGGACTTAAAGGTGGTGTCCCTTACGTATCACACTGTGCCAGTATAGCCATGGGCACTGCCAACGTGAGCACTGAGATGGGGGTGTCACACAGATGGGGTCCAAATGATGTCTCCAAAATATCTTGCACCTTTTTCAGGAATATCCTGGTCAAGGTTGTCTTCCAATGTGAAGGAGAAAAGAGAAAGCAAGGCATAGGTGCAGAGAATGCAGGGGTCCAGCAGAGGAGGGGTGCAGGGGTCCCTGGGGGGTGGTGGAGGGGAACCCAGGGCAGCAATGTCCAGGAACAGAGGACATCCAGGCCAGGTGGAGTGGTCAGCAGAGTCAGGGAACTTTCAGGACAATGAAGGTTAGACCTGATACGGTCAGTTGCCTCCTCTGGAAAGTGAGCACAACTTCTTCATCTCCCAGGGGTGCCATGAGGAGTGACTCTTGTGTGTAGTTGTTGATTTCACCCCTCTGTCCCCTTTCCTAAAGGAAGAATTGCATTCCACGCGCAAAGTTTCCAATAACAGGCTCTTGCCCAGATGCATCCGAGGCAAGCTCATCAGTGATGCGCCTTTTCAATTGTTTTCTTACAGTAAAGACAATATTCCTAAGGGACAGCAGAACTCACATTCATAGTCTTAAATAAATGATTTCCACTGCGGCATCTGGCCCCAGTGTGGCCTCTGTAAAGGCGGTGTCAGGGAGAAGTGTGGACAGCTGGTGGCCTTCCCTCTGCCTCTCATTATTAAAAGCCATGGCAGCAACATAGCTTATCCCATTTCAAAAGAAACTAGGAGAGTGTCTTCCCTGTAGCTTCGGATAATTTAAAATTGATCTCCTATAGCTTGTCCCACTTTTGTATTCATAGCCACAAATAAAATAGTAGCCGTGGATGGAGGCAAACGGTTCTCAGCACCTGGGATGCTGCCTTGCTATTCTCGGAGCTCACTGCCGGCATCATCTCATCTTGCCTTTGAGATCCCATCACAGAGAAGAGCAAGGCTGACCACTGTCATTCAGGCTCCCATTCCAGGCAACAGGTATCCCTGTCCCCACCATCAAACAAACTTCTGAAAGCTGAGGTGCTCGCCCCAACAGATGCGCATGTGTCTCCTCATGTGCGTTTATTTATGACACACAGAAGGTGCTGAGATTTTTAAAGACTTTATTTTTAGAGCAGTGTGAGGTTCACAGCAACCTTGAGAGGAAGGTACAAAGTGTCCCCATGTGCCCTTTCCCCGCACATGTGCATCCTCCCCTGCTACCAGCCTCTCCCACCATAGGGCACGTTTGTTGGACTCCTGAGCCCATGCTGGCTCATCATTATCACCTGGGGTCCACAGACTATATCAAGGTTCATCTTCTAATCGTTGGCTTAGACAAATGTGTAACGACAGGCATCCATCATTACTGCATCCTGAAGAGTGGTTCCATTGCCCTAAAAACCCCGGTCCTCCCTGTGCAGCCCTCCCTTCTCTGTAACCCCTGGCAACCACTGATCTTTCCCTGTCTTTTGCCTTTTCCAGAATTTCCTAGAGCTGGGATCGTACAGCATGGGGACATTTCAGATTAGCACTATCTGCTTCTGTCACTTAAGCAATGTGCATCTGGGCTCCCGCCACATCTTTTCATGCCTTGATAGCTCATTTCTTTAGCAGCCCTGCAGGGTCTGTGTCCTGTAGAACTCAGTCCCTTCCATATAGAAGAGAGTATAAATGGGGCTGGAGCCCTAGATACCAATGTCCACAGGGGCCATGCCCAGCCCAGCCACAGGAGTGAAGCTGACCCCCAAAGGCAATAAGGAGTGGTGGGGCCTGGGGACCACAGAGCACAGGCCATTCTAGTGCATCGGGGACTGCTGCTGTCTTACCTCATGGTAGCAGTGTGGGCCTGTGTGGTTGCATGGGCCTGGGGACAGCTTACTTTAACCAAGGGTGGCGCTAAATCACCCTGCACTTAATGTAAAGTCTTCAAACACCTATAAACAGTAGGTAGAATAAAGTGACCATTTCCAAGAGTGACATCCAAGCCCCGGTCACACCTGTAAGCTTTGGCATGGACCAGGCCTCACAGCTTCTCCTGTGACCCTCATCTGACACCCCACAGAGCATGAGCACATTTGACCCCCTCCAGGGGGCTCATGTACATGAGAACAGAACCCCAACAAGGCCACCTCAAAACCAGTGTGACCAGACATGATTTTACAATAAAATGGTTTTTAAAGGTTTTATTGCCAATTTAATTTAAACTTTTTGACAGATACAATATGCAAATATAATTTTTAAGACTAATTTAGGTCTTTGAGTAAATTTAAAGCCACATATGTAAAGTAATATATTCATTTATATTTTAACCATCAACTGTGAAAATCAGTGACATTCTTCATAAGCAGCTTTGGCACCAACATCTCAGTCTTGGTCTCAGATGGGGCCGAGTGAGTTTCCCTAAGACCATTTAAGCTAATTGAGAAAGAGCCTCCCGTAACACCCTGTGGCTGAGCTCACAGCCTTGGTCCACTAATGCCCCTTGGGGCAGTTATCTGTGTCCTGTGTGCCTGAGGTGTCTGCTCATAGTGCAAGTGGTCACTGCACAGCATGCCCAAGGAATTTCACCATCGTGAAATCTGCAAGGTCACAGCACAGGCCCCAGGCTCGCCCTGATGGGTCAGACCTCTAGGGGTGACACAGAGGTGCTGCACTGGTTTTGTCCCCATCTTCCTGTGGGGATGACCTCACGCTTCTGCAAACCCAGCTCCAGCAGAGCTTGGTGAGGCTGTTTCCTCTGACCCTGTTGCGCTGTTCTAGACACTGCCGTCGTGACAGTACCCATATGTGAGGGCTGTCCCCAGCGATGGCTGCTGGAAGCACACATCCTGACACCAATACCTACATGTGCGTCCCTACAGCGCGAGTGATCCACTGGCCCAGCACGGGCTGCCTTTTCCCTTTGGTCCGAGGATGCTGGAAGTGGCCGCACCATCCCCTGCTTCTTTGAGTGTCAATCAAACAGCACTTGGGGCTTGAAAGTGAAACGTGGAGAATTCAGACTGTTGGAAGACTGTCTCCAGTGTCAGGGGACGGCCCCTCGCTGTCGGGTGCCATATGGCCTTCAGTGAGTTTTCACAGGCACGTGCCTGATGTGCTCCAACAAGCTCCGTATTACCAGAAGGCACTCCGAGGCTTCCAGCGAGTGCAAGTTCTAGGGGATCTGGGTTTCCTGGGGACCTCCGAAGCTCACCTGCCCATTTAATTTTCCCCTAGAGCACATGGTTGCTCGAAGCGTCTGCCTAGCTCAGTGGCGCCCACGTCTCATCAGAGTGCCGACTGCTGTGTTCTTCCTTCCCCCCTCTCTCCACCGTGACGGGGAGCTTGTCAGGCTTACGATATTAAGTGCCTCAGTGCTATTTTGTGTGTAGGTGAGGGCATAACATAGCAGCAACGGAAATTCCTTTGACAGACATTGATGTAAAGTTTAGGCTTAAATTTTTAAGTGGAATTATTAGGTGTACTTATGCTCTCCCACGTCCTAAATCACCTATCCCATTAAATTGAATTCTGAAGGTTGCAAAACTAGAGTCCTGGCCACGGCACGACTCTTGTGCCACTGGGCCTACTCCTAAGTACAGTCCCGCATGAGAAAGGCAGCTGAAGCCCTCGCTCTGCCAAAGCCCCTCTTGGAATCTCTCCAGCCAGATGGTCCTCCCGTGTCCGTGCAACAGGGGAGTTTTAAATAAGGAAATCCAACCCAGACACCGCAGGAGAGGGTCTCAGGGTTGAGGGATAATGAGGAAGCAGGTTTTTCTCATGCAAAGACAAAAGTGCCATCTTCTTAAAATGCTTAATTCAATTTGAAGGGGGAAATAATTACCTCCTCTGGCCATCATGTCGAAATGTCCATAGAGAGGAAAATGGACTTCACCCTCATTAACTCCATGGGTCAGAGCCAAAAGCTGCATTAGCCAAAAAGGCCTCTTCAAGGGCACAGCTCCCCAGATCAAAGCCTGCGCTGGAGGGAGCTGGGTGGGAGCTTTGGGGGGGGACTCTGCCAGCATCAGATGGTGACTTTTCCATTTTTAACAGATCTCTCTTGCACTGTGGCATAAGCAGGTCAGCAGCTGGGAGCAGAGCAGAGCAGGAATGTGGATTCCACAGTGGTTCCCTCAGCTCTCCTGGCTCCACGTGCCGAGCCTGGCGGTAACTGGTTCGTCTTCTTGTGTTGACCCCAGAGGCCGTTCACACCAGCAGGCCCTAAAACAAAGCTGCTTCATCAGCACCCCTCATCCAGGGCCTCCTTACATGGAAACCTACCTCTTGTTTGTTTGTGGTCTCAGATCACCGCTAACTCAACTTCAAGTGCAAAGTTAAATACCTCCCCACACAGTGGGAAAGTGCCCAGCCAGGAACATTGTCTCACAGGCTTCATGAGCCACGTTGCTGGGGAAAACACCGTGTGACACAGCGAAACTCGCCTTTAAACAAATCCTGTCATCTGCCAGGGCAGGAAGGGGGTGTCATCTTATTTTTCTAAATACTGGAAAGCAAGCATGTGTTTCTGATAATGAAAGTTTGAGCATGATTAACAGTCATTTGGCTCACAGGGGAAGCAGGGAAGACAAAAAATCTAAATAAACTTCATATGGGTTTCAAGAAAGCTTTCTTATGGCATCTGGTGTGCTGTTTTGTATGTATCAAATCTGAAAATAAGGGAGCACTTGAAGTAAATAAATGCTTGAGGTGACGCCAGAGTGACAGCTGGGTGCTTGCAGACTGGGAACCAGGCCCTATTTACCTGTGTTCCCTGAGCCCAGTGTAGGCCTCAGATTCCACAGTGTTGGCGGGATAAAGGACAACACGGGCATCAGCAGGTCTAATGGGATCAGCAGACGGGACAGTAGCTGGGCCCAGGGAGAGGAGCCCAGGGTGGGAACCTGGCTCCGGGCTCTAATCCCAGCTTCCAGATTAACCCACACCCATCTCAGCAACCAGGACCCCTGGGAGTTTCAGGCAGGGGCTTCTCTCTGTGGCATGTCACTGTCATGGAGTTCCAGGGCAGAGAATCATGTCAGAGACTTGGAGCTGGTCTCATTCAGAACATTTTATTCTAGTCACCACCGCCCACCAGTTGTTTGGTGTGAGTGCCCCAAATCAGGGGTCACTGCATGGAAATGCTTTCTTCTTATTATTGATTGATTTAAAAAGCATCAATTAAGTTCTTTAAAATCTGCCCATGGGAAGTTGGCCTGGGGTTTCAGGGTGGTGATGGCAGATTTAGAAACAAAGTTGGTAAAGTGAGATACACCCATGCACCTGGCAGCCCTGATCCAGCATCTGCTGGGGCAACCTGGCAATGAGGACCTGTCCCTTGGCTCCTGGGCAAAGGGGGTAGAGTTCCAGGGGAGGATGTTCTGGTGAGATATGTCCATTCTAGACACCAGGGTTGAACAAAGAAAAACAGATGACCACAAGGTGGCAGCAGGACCCACTGAGTCATCCAGGCAGGGCTGATAGATTTGCACACAGGGAGAGTCCCCCCAGGCTGAGACCTTCCAGAGGCCGTGGTGCAGGGAACACAGCCCAGGAGGGAGGGGGGCAGGTGGCCCCGAGGAAGGATGGGCTCGTGTGCACAGGGGCTGCTCAGCAGCATGGTGGGGGACAACCAGGACAGAGTCCCAAAGGCAGGAGCCACTTGGGTTCCTTCATAGTAACAGGGTTTATTTTATTCCTGGGAGGTGGACATTGGGTGCACTCTGGGGCTCTGTAAAGTGGCAAAGCTCTAAGTGAGTAAAGGATGGTTTTCCGAGCTGTGTTTACAACAGTTGCAGGATGTGTGAGGTGTTGGTCTGGCGTGAGCAGGAGCTGAGGTTCCAGCCAGCAGTGAATACACAGGCACGGTCTCTGGTTCCTAAGTGCAACACCAGGGCAGCAGATCCCTGCTTCTGAGGGCTCATGGATGAGGGAGGGAGACAAGCGCCCACCCACTCCTGTCAGATGATGGGCTCTCGCAGCTGCTGCTGATGCGATTTCATCCAGCGGAGTCTAGCGTGGCCTTGGCATGTGGTCACCAGCAAGGCTCAGATTGCCTGGCCTCTTGTACGCATGCTGCTATGTAAGGACGGTCTTCCTGCCCAGGGCCATAAGCCTCCAGCAGAGTCTGAGAGAGAGGTTCTGCGACCACGCAGAGGAGACCACTCTCCTCTTACCTAAGCTGCTGAGGTAAATGTCAGCTGGCCCCCAGCGTCCACCCCTGTCTTCCTGTCAGGCTCGCACAGTGACCAGGAGAGTCCAGCAAGATGAAGGGTGACCATGTCCTCCTCTCCTAGGCCTTCTAATGGATCTCCTCGGCCCTCAGCCTCAGGCGAGGCCCCGACCCTGGATCTGCTCTTCAGATGAACCATTCTCTCCAATGGGGCCCTGATAGCCAAGGGCCTGTCCTGCATCTCATCCTCCTGCGTTTTCCCAGGGGGGACCCAGGTTTTGTGGGGTCTGGAGTGGTCACAGTAGTGAGGGCTGCATGAAGAGAATCAAGGAAAGATGTTTCATGCAAATCAAAGAGCAGGAGGGGGCCCTGTTCAGGGGGAGCCCCGTCAGCTCCATGGGGCGCCCACCTGTGCCTGCCTGGCCACCATGCCTTGAGACATTGGGTTAGCCAGGGCTTTCTAGAGGAAAAGAACTGCTAGGAGACTTGTGTGGATGGGAGAGAGAGAGAGAGAGAGAGAGAGAGAGGAGTGTTAGGGGACTCTCACTCCCTTATGGAGGCTGAGAGGTCCCACCAAAGCCACCTGCAGCTGGAGAGCCAGGGAAGCTGGTAGCATGGTCCTGTCTAAGTGGAAAGGCCTCAAAACCAGGGAGGTCAAGGACACCGTTGACCACTGTTAGCCTGAAAGACCAAGAGCACAGGGGGCTGCTGGAGTGAGTCCCAGAGGCCAAATGCTGGAGGACATGGAGTTCCAGTCTCTCCAGACCTAGCTCTGGGGAAGAGCCAGGACCCTCCTTCCTACCTTTTGTTCTCTCTGGGCCCCTCAGTTGGCTGGATGGTGCCATCCACATGGAGGGTGGGTCTCCCCCCAAGGCACAATGCATGTGCCAACCTCCCCCAAGCACTCCCAGACTTCTCCAGGCAGCCCCCTCACTGCAGCCAGGGCCCAGACCACCTGCGCTTGCCGCTCAGCAGGAGAGGGGCGGAGTCTGTGCCTGTGGGGCACTGCAAACCCCTACCACCTGGACACTGGATCCTGTCAAGTGGATGCCCCTGACCCCCTGCAGAGGTGCTGGCCCCCCTCAGGAAAGCGCTTCCTGCTTCTCTTTCCCTGGCTGACCTCCAGTCCTTCTCAGGCCTCAACTTGGGATCCTTTTCTTTAGGGAAGACAAAGGAAATTGGAAGGAAAGTGGGTGTCCTGCAGGAGCTGCTGCCAGCCAGGTGGGCAGCGAGTGGGACCAACACTGCCAACTCACCCCCCATGCAGGTCAGTAACAGGTGCTGTGGGCGTCTCTGCACTGTGCCCCTGGGACACACCCCAGGGGACAAAGCACACCTACCTAGGCTCTCCCAGTCTCTCCCTGTGATCCTCGGGTTGGAGTCTACTTTTGCACCTGGCCTGGAAGCTGCATGGAGCTGTGCGCCTTCCTGCCTCTGCCCAGCCTCTTCTTCACAGGACCAGGCATGGGGAGGCTCTGCGTGCCGTGTGAGGAGCCCATGGATGGACCAAGGTGCTGAATCTCATTGTGAGAAGGGTCAAGAATTCTGCAAACCCTCAGGATCCTTATTCGGAGTTACAGGCATCTCCCAGGCCTATCCAGTGGAGACAGGCATGGAGGGAGGCTGCGGAGATGGCACCCTCTCCCTTCTAAGTCACCCATGGCAGTCTCTGGGGAGAGGAGACACTTGTGCCTGGAGATAACTCCCCTCCCTGGACTCCCCTTGTCCGTGTTGTTTGTTGGAGATGAGCGGCAGAAGGCCTATTGTCCCTCACTGTCTGACTCTAGCAGAGCTGCCCTGGGAATGCTACCAGCAGTGACAGCAACAAAATAACTGAGAAATGGCCCAGTTATTTACATGTTCCCTGGGGTAGAGAGACCACCTGCTGCTGTCACCACAGGGCCATGCTGTTTCCTTGAGCTCCAGGCCTCTCTCTGCCCGCCCTGGGTCACCCTTTCCCCAGCTTGCTCAGGCACAGCCCAGGGCCACCACTTTCCCTCTAATCTGGGTTTCATTCTAAGGCATTGGGGTTGACATGTCCTGTCTGCTCCTTCTGCTTGTCGAAATGTGTTTATTTGCACAGAACAAAGTTCTGCAATTTCTTGCGTCAAGGTGCGAATCATTTCCCATGGTTGAATTAAAATGTGTTAATGGGAAATGGAGAACCTAAAGTGAGAACCTGATATCATGGCTGAAGAGTTCCTCTCACGTCCTCTTTGAGCTGAGGAAGCCCAAACTGAGACGTTTGGAAAGGAGAACACAGGTGGTGACAAAGGCCACCCTGAAAGTGAACCAAGTTGGAGACATTTTTAAAACAGATACACCTGCAGCTCCCTGGAGACCCTGAGCGGGGCCATATGCTGGGGTAGAATCTCGTCCGTAATTTCTTAGAGCAATTCTACCTCTAGCAGAGATGGAGGGACACACATTTACACAGGGTCTGTGGCACTTGTGCCTTTCCCCTGGGGTGCCAAGAGCTAAATGACATCACTGCGCTAGGAGCAGAGACTCTTTCAAGGGTGCTAAAGGATTAGGGCTGACGCTCCTGTTGGGCGTCTGACCACTGCTTCTGAAGCTATGAAGCCACATGAACTCCCTCAGGTTGATGGGAATCTGTGCTCTGGAGGGAACCTTGTCCCCAGCTGTGCTTCGGATCATCTTGGATTGTTCCTGCCAACTGTGCGGACATTGCTCATCCATCTTTAACCATCTGCAGGAAGACGGATGGTTTTTGACACATTTGCCCTGTTGGGGCCCTTGGAGAAGCTCCCAAGGGAAGTTCACTTTCCTAACAGTGTCTGAAGCCCACTAAAAGATTTTAATGGATTTTTTTTTCCTGTGCTTTTATGTAGGAAGAGCCTTAGGTCTGGAAGAGCCACCATCCAAGTATGAGCTTGGGACTCTGCCAGTTCCCAGGAAGGACAGCAATATTTCTAACACACCTGATCTGCTTTCCTTGTAATTAAGAGGACCCTCTTGCCCGTGATGTTGGTGGGGACAAAAACCAGCCAGCAGTCATTTTCTACTGGGCTGGTGGGGAGCTCTTCTATGGAGTTCAAACAGAAAGTGAGTTGCCGAGGTGGCCGGGTCTGCCAGGCCCAGACATGGGCGCTGATGCTCAGATGATCTCTGGACAGCCTCTCTGTTGGCCTGACCAGAGCTCAGTGGAACACATCGAAAACCAAGTCAGTGCAGAGTCCCCAGACACAGGGAGCAGAGGGAAACATGCACGTGAGGCCAAGGCAGTATGGCTTCAACACACAAAGGACATCATCGTCCTGGCATATAAAGGGGCACCTTTGCCACTGTTTTGGTCATTGATCACCCTTGCCAGCACTATTAACAGGTCACCATGGTTATTTGCTAGACAGTTGGTATTGGCCGGGCTTGTCAGGCATAAGATACACCAGATTCCTTCAGAGCCTGACTCTGCAGCATCTTGCACTAGCCTCCAAACCCCTGGGGATCCCGATGGATGGTTACCTGAGGTAGAGGACTGTCCCCTGCTCATTCTCAGGCACAGAGAGACAGAAGAGTCTGGGCAAGCTCTGGATTCAATCACGGCCTGGCCTGAACAAATTAGAATACATCCCTCCGCAGCCCGCCCCCCAACCCCAGGGAAGGGGAAGGGCTCAGGTTGGAGATGGCACAGATCTGGAGGGCCAACCAAACCAGAAACTTCAGCTAGGAATCCCTGTGCAGAGATGGATGCTCAATCCTCTTGGGTTCAAACAATCTGACAGGTGTAAGATCTGGAAATTGAGGTTGGGTTCGAACAATCTGACAGGTATATAAAATCTGGAACTTGAGGTTGCCAGAAGAGGAAACTGATCTGAACATGAAACTTGTGCAGATAAAATGGAACCAAGAGAGAAACAAGGGGCTGAAGTCCTAGAGCCCTCATGTAAACCCCTGGATCAGGCCATACCTGAAGTAGCCATTTGTACAAGGAGTCACTATAGCTTCTGGATTTTCTTTTTCCTGGATGATTTCCCATCATGAGAATCCCAAAGAGATCTCACAGAAGTATGTTGGTAGAGAGGAGAAGAGGCCCCTTTAGAAGCCTAATAAAGCAGTGATTTTTCTATAAAAATGCATAGAAGAGCTTTCCACATATATTTTTAGGGGTTTCATCTTATGTCTTATTAGGGAATCTGTGCCTGTCTCCAGACTCCCTGCTTCACCCAGAGTCCTCAGGTGGGCTGGCTCTTGGAATAGCAAACAGGGTTATACTCCTGGCTTCCTGCTGAGTTGGCTGCTGAAGGAATTGCTGCCCCTGAACACCCCCGCCCCCAGAAACCTGCTCCAAAATATTGCCTACACAGCTTGGGCAGAGGTGCATTTTGAGTATGTTCTCATGAGGTCTAATTTCCTGAAAATACATTAATGTGTAATATTGGGGCTCTTTTACAACTCTTTGCCAATATGTTTCCTCACTGAAGCGTTAAAATTTGTAAAGGTGACAGAGAATTCAGGGCACAAAGTGTTGTCACAAAAGGCATTTACATCCCCACCACAGAGGACGGATGCCATGGGGACAGTCAGGAGATGGTATACAAATGAGAAGCCCCTGAAGAACGTTTTCCCTGTGAATGTTGGGAGACATGAGCAATCCTGGGCTAAACACGCCCTGGAACACCTTGCATCCCAGAGACGGGAGCAGAGCTTTGTAAATCCGGGTCCTCCAATGGGTCCACATCTGAATATCCCATCTGTTCCTCGACGAAACCTCCACTGGTACTTTCTATTTGTATCAGGGGATGCCGCCTACGTTTTGCCATAGAGCTATCAGTGGTACTTGGTAAAGGTAACATTTCTGTCTGTGACTGTATCAAAATGCGAAGGCCACATAGCCTTCTGTACAATGGAGATCAGGCACCAATCCCAGCCCCAAACCAGGAGGATCTATAAGAAGATATTTGTCATGGGGCATCATGCACTGTGGGGAAGGGCCTCAGGAATGGCCATCTGGGACTCTGAGCTGTGGAGAGCCTGCTGCACATTGGCAGTTGTTTCTTCTGGAAGCTTCTACAGGGATTTTAAGGTCTTTTGACTGACTGGCTTAGTCCCATCTAGGGTGTCTACAGTAATCTCCTTTGTTTAGAGCTCCTTTGGATTGGAATGGCCTATACAGGAGCTCTCCTTCACAGCAATTCCTAGATTAGTGTCTGATAGGATTACTGGGACAGTAGCCTAACCACTTGCAAGTATCCAAGAGACCACTGCACCATGTGAGGCAGAAATACACCAACTTCCTCATCAGTGGTTTGTGAGGGCAGATTTGCCAACAGTGATTCAGCCCGAGGAGTTAAGTGCAGAGAGAAGACGTATCCAAGGTCACCCAGAAAGTTAGTGCATTTGACATTAGAACTACAAAACATCTTCATGATCCCTGGCCCGTTCTGTGGCTTGTTAATTCTGACATAGGAGAGATGGGCTGGGCCAAAAGTTGATGTCACCAAGCAGGAGGTGCAAAACTTTCCAATCTGTCATCGGAGTTGTTGGCAACATTGGCCTAAAAGAGCTTTTCCAAACCAAACGGTATCTCAGTGAATTGAGTTGCTTAAAAGTACCTGCCGAGGACAAAACTTCTCTTGATTTCCAGGGTCCCTAAAGTCACCCAAAGATGCCAGGGGCCAATTTAAAGTCCTATTACCTGGAAAACAGGCCAGGCATTGGAACTCAGGCAGCTTCTAGAAGAAAGGCAGCCCAGGGCCTTCATCTGTCTGGAAAAGAATCCACGAGGAAGACTTTTACAGCTCCTGAGAGCCACAGGTTGTGCCAAGCTGCAGAATGTTCTAGAATAAGGAAGATCATGATGTCCCCATGTCCCACTGACATCATATGCGCAGCCTTTCCCAAGTCTTACATAACAATCATCTTCTACCTCGGAAGGGTGCAGAGTGACCATTCCAGGGTCCAAGTGGAAACCAACCTGCAGCCGCATCCTGTTGGTTCACCCTGTGTTTTAAAGTCACAGTGGCCTCCAGAGCTAAGATGGAAACACTGCAGATTTTCACATAGAAATCTAGATTTTTAGAAGCTCTTGTAATTGGAAGTCCTATGTGACAGCAACCTGCAGGGCTAAGTGGCAGGGTGCCTTTAGATGTTGGAAAGTCTTTGCAGAAACTCTTATTTAAGTTTTAGTCTAGTCTCTCCATGGGTGAAGTTGAGACTCCAGTAAAAGGTGAATCCACAAGATGCTTTATTACTCATCTTTTGATCCCTCCAACTCATGAAGCTTTTGGATGCTCAGACCTGGCTAATGATCCCTGGCGTCCTCAGAGCCAGAGCCCGAGGGGCTGTCATGGGGAAGTAAGGCCACTTCCCGCCCAGGTGCCAATCAAAACCCTGTTCCATGCCCCTCTGTGTCAGCTGCCCCCTGGCAGCTGGTTGCTTCTCTTGGAAAACTTGGGCCTTTAATTTGTCCCTTTCCTTGGTAACTGTGTCCCTGTTGCTCTGCTTGGGTGAACCTAATACAATTTCCCAGAACATCTGTAACATTAATTCAGTCCTGCCATCCTCTATTTTTAACCAAACCAAACCAAAAAAAAAAAAAAGAAAAGAAGTGAAAAAACCTATACTAATCTTTAATTTATAACAAAGCAGTGATGCAATAATTTTATTAAATCAAATGGGACCAAAAGAAAGACTTTGATTTTATCCCAAGATGTATTTGGCAAAACCCATTTACTATCACATTTGCTCAGTGAGTTGAATTAAACTAGCTGTTCTGCTCGCTGCTGGGGTATTGAATACAGGCTCAGCTTTCTCAACCTGCTACATTTTCCTGATCCTTAGTGAGAAAAATCCTGTGTCAAAAAGAAATACTTAGTTCAGGTAGTTCTTACCCTGAAGAACAGGTGGATTAAAATTTATTTTACTGAGCAATTACCTGCAATTTACATACCATAATAGTCCCGTCCACACACCCAAGTGAAGGCAGAGTAATGGGAATTGTAATTATTACTATGAAATGTTAGGTATCTTATTAAGAGAAATTCACCCTCTCAGGTGATTTGTTCGTGAACGAGTCTCCTGTGTGCGAAGAAGTCATTTTGAATGGGGAACAGCAGCAGGCGAGGCCCAGGTATTTGAACAGATAAATTACACATTGACACTCAGGATGGTGGATTTCTAGCTAGCCACCTCTCCCCACCTGTGTCCACTATCCCTGGGACATAAGCGTCTGCAGTTGTCCTCTGAAAGTGGCTGGAGGGGAATGTGACATGAAGTCCAGGAGCCCAGGGTGCCCGGCTTTTCTGGAGGGTGGGCAGCACTCTCAGGAGATCCCGTGGCTGATAAACACTGTTTCCGGCCCAAACTGTAGGAAATCAGTGGTGGCTTGACCCAGCCTGTGGCAAGATTTCTGTCCCCAGGTTCCCATGTCCAGGATTGCAGGATGAAACAGGGGACAAATGGCAGGTGCAATGTGGGACATAATTATGCCAAGAAACAGAGTCTCTGGATGAGAAGCAAGGTCGGCTGAATCAGGGACAAAATCACACAGGGGGGATCACCAGCTGCTTAGGGGACACGCAGGGCACCTGGGCACACTGACAGAGTTGGCAGCCCCACACCCTGGCTGCACGGCATTCAGGAAGGACCTGTCAGGCTTCTCTTTGTGTGGGGAATCATGAAGGTGCTTCCAGAGCATTCCAGAGCCCCAAATCTGCAGGTATGAGCAGAGGAGAGCGAACCCAGCTTTCCTGTTTGAAGGAATTTATGGCCTGATTTTTATAACATGGAATTTTTGTAAGACTAGTATTCAGTTGGAGATTACATTCTGAGTGAGTGCTGGGGTGTATGTGTCTGAATATGTGTTCAACATGGCTTGTGCACAACAAGTGTTCCTGTGTGTGCTTGTGAACATGTGGACCTCTGTGCGTGCTTATGAACATGTGTACACATTTAAATATGACGTATGTGTGTGCCCATGTGTACCCATGGACACGTGGGTGTGTGGAGGTGCATGGTGCGTGTGTGTTTGACTTTGCACAGTAAGTGTACGAGTGTGGTACCTTTCTTCTGTGTGTGCACATGCACGTGGCCCAGTGGTTATGGATGACCATCTACCAACCTGACTTGTGTACTATCCCAGCTCTGCCCCTTACCTGTAGGACTGATGGCAGCCATTTCGAATGTCCATGCTTGGTTCACTGGATGTGCAGAAGAGAGGTCATAAATGAATCATTTAATGGGGACACTGAAACATCTACTGAGTGAATGGAGTTGATTTATATAAAACACTTAGCAAAGCGTCTGGTGCAGGATGAACCCTCGGTAAATGCTGGGTGTCCCTATGCTGCTGTGGTCCCCATGGTGTACTCCAAGTCCTCCTGGAAATCAGCTTCTTCATCTGCACATGGATGGTGATGACAGTGCATGATTTAGGGGCAGCTCCGGAGAGTCAGTGAGCTAATTCCTGCAAAGTGCCAGGGAGACGGTGGAGACAGACAGTTTAGAATGGGGGGAGCTGAAGCCCGAGGCCCAGGTGACTTTCACTTTATCCCCTTAGCACTCTGAGCATGGGAAACTCTGCACCCCTCTGAGCCTCAGACTCCTCATCTTTCTGTGGGTAGAAGGAGCACCTATTTCAAGGAGTTATAGTGAGGTGGAGGCAAGGCACAGGGTGTGCTAAGGATCACAGAGTGTCACTGAGGTGTGTGATTCTAGGTTCTAGGATGTTCTGGGCTTCTGCTGACAGGGATGGATAGCACTCTTTCCTCCTGTCCCTTCCCTGGGGTTTTGGCCCTCCTGTGTCTTCTGCCAACTGGGCTAGTTCTTACCCAAGGTCTCCTTCTCCTAGACTGGCCCTGTTGCCAGGCCTTGGATGTTAGCCAGCTCATCAGCAGCCAGGGAGGATTGGAGCTGCTTTGGTTTGTAAAAGCAGCTGGGTCCATTCAGCATCCTGCTTGTGACATGGTGGATGTAGGACATTCAAATAAGAGGTTTATTGTTTGTGAAAGATCACAGTTGGGTGTTGCCTAGAAAATGAGTTTCCATGACAGTGAGCACCCTGCACCCTGGGTCAGGCAGCCCAGAGCCTTCTGCAATGAAGTGTGAGCTCCCGAGACAGATTGAGCGCCAACCCTGCCCTGCGCCACTGCTTACTAGCTGGGCTCCTCTCCTGGGACCTGGGACCTGACAGATGAGAGCAAGGTGAGCCTTGCAGGTGCCCCACTGACCAGGCCAGAGAGTGTCTGGGACATTGCTCAGGGAGGGGACCCAGACTCCCCGAGCTGAGGAGACCGAACTAGGGGTCTGTGCAGGCCAAGGTGCTGGAGTTTTTCAGGCAGAGTATGAGAGGGACACACAGCAGCTCACAGGGAACTCCGAAGACCTCAGTGCATGTGAGGAGGGGCCCACTTAAGGGTGGAGACAGAAGCACCTAGTGCCAGCACTCGATGGGGATAGTGCCTCTCTGAGCTGCAGGAGAACTTCCTGGAGGGAGGAAGAAGAGGGCAGAACTATGCTTTTAAAGGAAAGGCCTTGGCCAGGGCGCTGCGAGGCCTGGATCTCCCCTGTGCCCTTGTCACCTGGTCTTCTGGCAACGTGCCCTCCTGTCCCTGGAAACCTCTGGGAGCAAAACCTGGGATTGGGGCCTCCGCCAGGCTGTGCAGGAGACATTGGTGAGAACCACGCCTGGAGCACCAACCATGCCGGGCTCAGGTCCTCAGCTCCCCAGCTCTGCCTGTGCCTGGTTCCTTGGAAATTGCTCCTCCCCTTCCTCTCTGGACAGCTTTGAGCCCTTACCCTGGGCAAGGCACTGAGGTGACCAGTGCTTTACAGCTACATTTTTACCTATGAGGTTGGTTTTCTTTCTAGCTGCATTTTCAGATGCAGAACTGATGGGAAGCCTCTTGCCCTAGGGCTGCCTTTGCTGGGGAGGCAGCCTGATGGGACTTCCTGTGGTCCACCAGGATCACAGGCTCTTGTTCCCTCTAGCCGCTGGGGTAGGGTGCTGGCTCCAGGAGTCCTACCAGGTTTCAGTGATTTGTCCCAGAGCAGGAGGGAAGAGGGCAGGTGGGGACTGCAGTTAGGTGGTGTCTGTCTCCGGATGTCTTTCCTGTCTTCCTGTCCCCTGTTCCCCTGAGAGCCCCTGCCAAAGCTGGAAAGAGGAGGCTGCCTGAATGAAGGGAAAAGGCCTGCATTTTCCTTCTGGCCAAGGTGTTCCAAAGCACCCCTTCCCATCCCAGGTCCCCTGTGGGACCCCTTCCTGGTCAGTGGGTTTACTTCAATTATAGGACGAACCCCAACGTCTCAGTTGTGAATTTGTAGGACATTGTGAGCACACCAGTGGGACGTGCCAGGCCGGCACTGTGCCAGCAAATCTTCTTCAGGTCTGTCACCAGCCCCAGGTCTCAGTCCCCAAACCCACCCATCTCTTCTGTAGTCCCAAGCCTCATTTTTATCTCTGGGTGGCCAGAGCCTATGAAGGGACAGAGGGCTGCTTCCTCCCTTAAGGAGCTCTGGGGCCTTGTGATGGCTCCTCAGAGGACTAACACTTGGGTTTCAACAAGGGTGTGTCTCTTTCCCCTCCCCCACTCCCCAGTGGGGTTGGAGAACTCCTGGTCTTTGCTGTCGCCCAGGGGTGACCACCACTCTGAGCCAGGATGGAGTAGCTATGCTGTGGCTGGGCAGGAACGCTGTCCCTGGGTGCTCACCCACTCAATCTGGGTAAAACAAAGCCCAGAGGTGGTGGCAGCCCTGACCCTGTCTGCCTTCCAACTACAGGTCAACCAGGGCTCCGGTCCTGAGCCACAGCCTGGCTTCTTGTGCCCACACACGCTGCCCTCAGAGGGCTGCGGGTGCTCCTCCCCCTGCCCCCTCTGCCCTGTTCTCGTTCCATGTCCCACAAGAGCTCTCTGACTCTCTTCCTGTCCCCTGTGGCCCATCCCTGGTGACACCACCTGCACTGTGACTCTATCCCCTCTGCCCTCCCTATTCTCTCTGGACTTGAGAACTGGCTGCTGGGAGACTGAGTCCTCCATCCGCATCCAGCGCTGCCTGCTGCAAGGTCATGTCCATGTCCAGATAGGAAACCTGTCCCCGGATACTTCAAAGATTATTACAATGATGGGGATGGCCAACAAGCAGACTTGGAGACTAGAGAGACAGACTTGGGAAAAAAGACCAGAGTGAACCAGTTCCCAAGGTCAAGATGGGCTCTGGCCAACCTCACATGCAGAGCAGGACAGAGCGGACAGTGGTGTGACTGGAGCTCACACGAAAGCCAGCAGCACCAGGGCTTCCAGAGTTTATCCTGCGATGGGCTCCTCTTGAGACCCTTCGGGGGACAGCAGAGCAGCCTTCAACTCAGAGAATCACCATGAGACAGGGCATAGGATCCAGGGACTATGGCCTATGTGCAGAGGACTGTTCTGCCCAATTAGGAGATCACTGGTCACTTGGAGAGCCTCCAAGAGAACCTGGGAACCAAAAGCAGGGCAGAGACTCCCATTCCTCCTGTCTCCATGACCCCGGTATCCTCAAAGTAACCTGGTACTGTGTGTGAGGGACAAGAGGGGCCCCAGCAGCTGGCCCACCACGTCAACTTCTAGACCTTCCAGGTAGGAGCTACCCTCTGTCAACGCCTGGTAAAACCCAGGTGCCACTTTACGTATTTAACTCATCTTGAGTAAGTTCTCACAGGAGTTAAAAGCATTCCCATCCTGTCTCAGTGGAAAAGGACACCACATGACAAGGTTGGGATCTTGCTCGGGTGGCACAACCATGAGCCAAAGGAGGGTGCACCCAGGCGCTTGCTGCTGGGCTGCACCCCTACTCTGGACACAGCAAGCTGGCCACGGCTGTGCTGTACAGGGCACGCTGACGGACCCTGCATCTCCCACCTCTGCCCACTCCCTCCACCCTCTGTTTACATCTTCTTCTTTTCCTGATGTCCATGATGATGTCCCCCAAGCCCAGATTGCCCTCTCTCTCACCGAACTTGAAGGCTCTCAGAGGACTTCAGTGTTCCCTTTGGGCTACGGTTTGGATTCCTTGTCTCAAATACACCAGGTGGCAGTCATTTGTAGAAGACAGGATGGAGGCACCAGTCCATTTCCCTCTGACAAGCAGCACCTCTCAAGAGCTCTGTCTTGTCAGCTCACCTCTGAGCCCCGCTGGGGACCCTCTCAGAAACCTCCCCTCTCTCTGAGCTGAGGGTCCTGCTGCATGGAATTGCTAGGATAGTGGAGGGGACAGTTCTCTCCCTGGTATTTCTTGCCTCTGTATTAGTCAGGGTCTGATGGCCACTTGAACAAACCTGAATCACAGTGGCTTTAGATTTATTTCTTCTTGATATTACAGCCCAAAGTGGGGAGGGGGTGGGGTGGAGGTTGTGCTCCATGCAGTCATATCCTACCCAGTTCTCTCTGCATCGTAGCCCTCTGCAGACACGCCTGAGGTCACTCTGGAGTCCTGCAGAATCTACGGGGGGCTCCCATCATCTTCACTGGCTAGAACCCAGCCCCATGGTCCCTCCCTAACTACAAGGGATGCTGGGAAATGTAGTCCTGCCCTGTGGCCTGCAGGAGAATGAAAGGCACTTGGTGAATGCATTGTTCCTGCTGTCTCCCACACCAGAGATGTGCTCTCACTCCTTGAAGTCTCTAGAATCCTCTGGTCTCAATTAAGCATCTTCTTCCAGGGCTGGCTCATGTTATGTGTAGCGATGTCTCCTTAGAGCAAAGATTAGCAAATGCTGAGGGCCAGCGCCTGTTTCCCTGTGGCCACTGTCACAGCTGGAGAGGGCAAGCACTGTGCACCACAGACACCAGGTTCTGGGGTTCCCTCCACCCCCAGGTCTTTCTTCCCAGGCGACCGGCTTCCCTCACAGCTTCCAGAGCCTACAATTCGGTGGTGCAGAAATAGCCCGAGTCGGGGACAGCAGGCCTCTGCTCTTTGTCCTCTTTACCTCCAGGGGACCCTGCACAGCCTGAGATATTCAGTCTCTGGCTCTTCACAGAAAAGTGTCTGGGGACCTCCACCCTGGAGAGAAGAACCCCGCCTTTGGAAACTGGAGAGTCTGACCTTTGCAGAATGATTTGCCACCTTGCAACTTGTGCTGGAGGAAATGGGGACTGTCAGGACCTGGAACTCAAAGTGACTCCTGCAGGGTGCAGCCTCAGGTTGTCACCCTCTCTAATGGTTCAAACTGAAAGGGGGAAAAGGAGCAAAAACATCAGGGGTTTCAGTTGATGTAGGAGAAGTTGGTGATTCTATTCCAGGGTGATTTGTTCAAATTGGGATGGGGACAGAGAGGGAGTGATCTTTAAAAAATGAAGGCAGAACTTTATTTTCACCCACATATTTGGAAGCACAGACTCCAGTTACCGTTCTCATAATGACCACAGTTTCTTCTCCTTGATCAGGTTCTGACAATGGCATGGGCATAAGGAACCACTCAGCTTTGGCTTCCACGAATCTTGGTGTTTGACTGAAGCTCCATGTCGTCCATCCTCATCAGGAGAGCTGAGACCAAGGAGCTCTGCGGTGGCATCAGATAGGACCCCACCCTGAGGGCTGTCAGACTCTCTCTCTCCCTCGCTCCCTGTTTCCCATGTGCTCTCCCTCTCCTCTTCTTTTCTTTTCCCATCTAAAGCAATTTCAAACCCAGGTGTCCACAGGTTTAGTTCACCCTACTCCATCTTCTGTGGCCCCAGCACAGTGTCCCTTGGTGGCTTCTCTTGTGTTTTCTCCCCACCATCCCCTACTGCAGAGTATCCCTGTGTGTGAAGTGGACCTTGGGGGACACCTTCAAATGGGATGTGGTTATGGTTCATATGTGTGTGTGCTTTAAACACAGAGGTGCCATGTTGCGTCTGGATCTTGCTCTCCTTGTCTTTTCCCGCAAGCTTTTGGGGACAGCCCCAATATGTTGTGCTGGCCCTAGTCTTCATCTCTGCTGGTTCCCAGGAATGGGCTCTGGTCCTTCCTGCACATCCTGTCCACACCTCCCAGGTGGCCACTGTCCACTTCCCCAGTCACCCCTCGGTCTGCTCTGTTAGTGTGAGCCATTGCCTGAAGGTGGGCTTCCACACAGACCATAGATGGTGGCTCTTCATCTTCGAAATCAAAATATTAAAGATTCCAAGGTCCAAGAATTTTCCATAAACCATTAACTTCAACTCATAAATCTTTATAATCTATTTTCAAATCTAACACTTTTGAACATTCATTTTAAAAGAAATTTAAAAATCTTAACTATGTGGAAGTGAAGATACTGGAGTAAGTTTGGGCAGCACACCTGGACCCCTCCAAAGCTCAGAGGAAGGAATATAGAGAACAGCTCCTGGGGAGGGGTGGCTGTTATGGGTTAGATCAGAGGTGTCCTCCGGAAGCTCATGTGTGAGACAACACAAGGTTGGCGGTGAACAAGTGGCCTTGAGATCCTTAACCTAACGGTGCAATAATCCCCTCGTAGGGATTACCTGGGGGGTAGTGAAAGGCAGGTGGGGTGTGGCTAGAGGAGGGGGTCCCTGGATCCCTATATCTTTAGGGTTCACATTTTGTCTATGGTGAGGGGAGCCCTCTGTTCCCTGGTGCCTTGTTCCCACCTGCTTCCCTCTGTCATGCTCTTCCGCCATGTTGTTCTGCCTCATCTCAGGCCCTGAGGAGGAATGAAGGTGGCCAACCATGGGCCATCTACGAATGGAGACCTCTGAATCCCAAATAAACATTTCCTCCTCTAATTTTTCTTATTAGGTCTTTTGGTCTCAGAAAAACAACAACAAAACAGCTGACTAAAACAGGGGCAGTGTCTATATCTAAATACTGTACAGTTTGAGACATAGGGGGGAAATTGGAGTGTGATGACCAGGGCAGAAAATGATGTCAAACGTCATTTTGACATCAATCCCTGGCCAAGGTGGAGTCAGTGGGAGGGGCAGCAGAGAGAGAGAGGGAAGCAAAGCAAGAGAAACTGGACAGGAAAGACGGTGAAGGTGGTCAAGCAGCTTCATCCAAACTGTGGGTATAGGCTGTGAGGGACAGGGTGGCCACTTTGTGCCGTTCATGCCCAGCCTCCCCAGAAGAAATGGAATAAACACATCTTCTCCCCCTTCAGAGATCAAAAAGGAGAGCCAGAGAGAGCATCCTTAAAATGGGGGGGGGGTCTCGGTTTCTACCAAGAAGGAACTAAGAAAGAAAGCAGTGCTAGTGGAAAGGAAGCTTTAGTAAGAAAGCCCCTCTCCTCACAGGGACCTCTGTAAATAGCTGCAATGTCCACTTTCATCTTCCACATGTTACTTTTCATTTTGGATCAACAGATTTCTCCTTGTTCCTCTATCCTGGGCGCTCAGCCTGTTTGTGTGTCCCCTCATGCTTTGAAGTATCAACTAAAACTTTTCTGCCTTCATTTCTCTTTCTCAGTCTCTCACCAGCTCTTCTGAGTCCTGCTCTTCCCTCTTGCATTACCCGTTTGTTCCTCAGATCCCCCCACCCATCTATCTCTTCTTTTCATTTTTGTTCACATTATTCATCTTTATCTTTTTTTCCTCTTTTATTTCCTTTGCCCAATTATCTTTTTTCCTCTCCCCTTTCAACCTACATATAATGTAATAGTAATTTTACTATTTTTGATAAATACTTTCTCATTCTACTCCAGAATATTACCACGGTTTTATTTTTGGATTAGAAGAACTTCAGAGAACATTTTCAACAAATTTTTCCCCCTAAAGTTCATGAATCTGAGGCTCTTCTCTGAAATTATTGAAGTTAATAGGGTTTAGTGTCTTCTCTCAAAGTGAGGTTGATGCTGGGATTAGCTCCCTATAGTTCCTGTGGATTGCCCTGAGTCTAGGTGACTGTTTCCTCTCCGTGGGCAAATTAGGCAGCATGAGTGACACCATGCTGCAGTAACAACAATCCCAATTCCCAGTGGCCTAACAACACATTGAAGTAAAGTTTGGTATTTGTTTCTTGCTGTACCCCAATTCCCTCACAGGGGTGCCTGGAAGTCTTCTCTACAGCATCTGCACTTTAGGATCCTGGCTTCTGGAATAGCTGTCCTCTGAAATGTCACCATACAGAGAGAAAGGGAATGTGGAGATGGCTGGTTGGCATTTACAGATGCCACCTGGAAGTGACCAGTGATAGACCATAAAGTTGGGGATAAACAACCCCCTTCCCAGAGCCCATGGCCTTACAATATGGGTCTGTAACTCATCCCATCAACAGCAAGGGGGCTTCTCTGCTCTCTGGGTCTGGGATGGCCTTCTGATTGGCCTTGTCCAATGGCACCACAGCAAATGTGATGGGACCTGGGGCTCCAAAGGGATTGTCAATGGGGTTCATCCTTCATTCTCTTCCTACAGCACACCCAGGCTAGTCTCCTGGGTGCTGAAGAACTCTGACCACCAGCTCTACTCAGGCCTGTGGTGAGGCTGACTCTAGGTGGATTGGCCAGGTGCTGTGGACACTTGAATGAGACTATGTTGGATCAGCAGAGCCAGGACCAGATCAGCTGAATGGCTGAGAGACACACAGATGCATGAGCAACAAAATTGTTAGTTGTTTTGAGGCTCTAAGTTTTGGTATGTTTTGTTATGCAGCTGTAGCCAACCAATACGTAAGATTTCATTTCTACTCAACTTTCACTTCCCCGTAGAAAATTGCACAGCCACACCCAACTTCAAGAAAGAGGGAATAAAATGCTGGAAAATGCCCAGAGAATAGCTGGGTACACTGGTTGGACAGCAGAAATAACCAGCAGAGGTGGATACTCAAGGAATCAGAGCTCAAAGAGTCAGAAAACCAAAGAAAGGCAGATGTAGAAGTATATATCACACACTTTGGTTCCTGAGTCCAAAACCCGGAACAATGCAGACAAAACTGCCATTGTTTCTTTATGACAAGAAGTAACTTCAATACTCTCCACCTATAGGGAGGGAGATAGTGCTCTTTAAACATAAGAGAGAACAAAGTCAGCCACAAACCCCGACAGGTAAGAGATGACATAACATGGCTGCACCTACTGTATGTCAACCTGATTTTCCTTCTACGTCTGCACGGCCAAAGCCTAGCAGAAGGCTTCCTTTTAGCCCTGCCCTGGCTCTCCATGATCCAGAGTCTGACACTGTCCCCAAGGATACGGGGAGGGCTCTCTGGTCCCAGGTTCTTGCTGTGTTCTTATTTGACGTTTCTCTGAAGCTGTGGATTTGGGGAAACAGGCAGGAGAGGGGACCGTTGGTGAGATTTCCCATGGCCCCCACACCTTTTTTATTCTGGCTGCCCCTGAGAATCTTGTGGGCAAGGGTAACTGACAACTGTGGCCCAAGGGCCTCCCATGCCCCCATGGACCAGGTGAACTAGAATCTCTCCCGGGGGACCTAGGAAAGCTGCCTTTCCTTGCAGAATCCCCCCAGAGATGCTTAAGTGCTATTTTGAGGCATGCCTAGGTGTTTTCATACTTTGGAATCTTCTTTATTAAAAATATACAAAGTTATAAATGAAAAAAGTATAAAAGTCAATACTTATTTGGAAGCTGAAAAGAAATCACACAAAATCACACATTTTGAGAAGCTAAGGAATACCACGACCATTACGAGATTTAGAAAGACTGTAAGACATTTTTATTAATTAGCTGCCTCATACGAATATAAGATTTTAACTTCCCACACACCCAATTCATTCTTGTCTGCATATTCTTTGATTCAAAGTTTATGGCATAGATTTTGTCATATAAATTTCTACAGCAAAAATAAATTCAGTTATCTTTATTTTAGTAAAAGTGATAAAATTGCTTTATTTTTAACATAAAACTAATTTACTTATTGGAATGCATAAAAATGAATTCTTTGCTAACATTTTTGATAAAATATTATGAAATATCCACATCAGTCTAACAAAATAGAAAAATATACACATATGTACAATATATCCATCTGTATGCATATGTATAGTTTCCTACATTTATATTTGTATGTTTGTAATCATCATCTGTTTATTTACCTCTGAATGATGTATAAATAGCAGTATGTGTTTTATATTTGAGTCTTCTTGGGCTGCTATAAGAAAATACCATTCACTGGTTAGCTAAAAAACAAGAAATGTTTCTTACAGTTCTGGAGACCAGAAGTTTCTCATCAAAGTCTGACAGGGTTGGCTCCTGGCACAGGCCTCCTTCCTCCTGTGTCCTCACCTGGTCTTTGCTTGATATGTGTGCCATGGAGACGCAGACATAGATTTGCCCACAGTTCTCCTTTGTCCCCCAAAGGCTCCTGTGTTGACCCTCTGGCCCCAGCATAGCAGTGGGGGCCTGAACTCATCAGTGGATGAAGCCATCGAGGATTCCTATTGGACGGCATTACTGGGTGGTGGAAGCTGAAGGAGCTGGGACCCAGGTGGAGGGAGTAGGTGGGTGGGGCCTGCCCTGGCGGGGTTTTGCTTGTCCCTGGCCCTACCTTCTTTCCCCACTGTTGTTTTCTCTCCTGGCCTCTGTGAGCTGAGCTGCCTTCCTTCATGGCACCCTCCTGCTTCATGTCCTGCCTCCCCATGGACCCACTTGGTGAAACCAGCCAACCCTGGACCAGAGTCCACGTTTCCTTCTTTCAGTTGCTTAACTCAGGTGTTTTGCTGTAGTGATGAAAACCTGACGAAGGCCTCCAGTGGCCTGGTGCAGAGTGTGTTTCTGGGTTTTAGGTCCTTGTCCTGGGAAGCCAAAGGCCTTATCAGAGCTTGGCAATCTTCCTCTTTATCTCTTCCAAAGCTCCACTTCTGTTTTGGGAAAAGTGTTTTGGTGCATTGAGGCCACGTGGCCTTGTGAGGCCCTGCCGTGGGCTGGGGCAGAAGCCAGGCGGCACATGTCCCAGTCCCGGCTCTGCCACTTGCCAGCTGTCCATGCCTGGGCAGCCTCCCTCACCTCTGGGCCTCATCGCTGTTCTGGGACGCAGGGAGGTCGCAGTGAGTTCACGCTGGGGAAGAGCAGAGAGCACAGCAGCAAGGGTGAGTGTGGGGGGGGGCCATCCTCACCCTGAGGACCAGCCACTGGTCACCCAAGCGGGGAGGGCATCTGCTTCCCACGCTGAGCTGGCTCCGCTGGGTGGAAAGGGGAGGAGAATGGGACTGCAAGGAGGCCTCCCTGAAAAACAGCAGAATCTCGGGTCGATTTAGCCATGGACAGGAGGAAACCCAGGAAGTGGTCAGCTTCACCCACACTTTACCTCACCTCCAGTCCACTGGAGAATGGCCTGAGGGCTGTTTCCCAGGAGACCCCTTCCCTTTTGCTCCTCCCACCCTCCCTCCTCCAGTCCTGTCCTGCCCCCCTGCCCCCTGCCCTCCTCCCCCTCCCTCCATCCCTTCCTTCTTCCCTCTGTCCTCCCCTCCTCCTCTGTCCTTCCCCGTCCCCTCTCTGTCTCGCTCTTTCTTTCTCTAATGCTATTTGCTATTCATCTGCCGCAGAGCTGATATGAATGCACAAGATCGATTCCTCCAAATGGCTTTTTCCTAAGAGATGATAGATTGCTTTTCTCCGTCAGTGCAAACAAGAAATTGAAACAGATGAGGCATGTCTGGAAACCCTCACAGCAGAGTATTCTGGCTTGGGAAGCGTTGGCCTCTGGACAAACTTGGAGGCACACTCGTGGTCCACGGCTGGAGGGGAGGCTGGGTCAGCTCTGCAGGTCTGAGGCAGGTATGGGGCTCTCTCCTGAAGCCTCCTGCTCGCTCCAGATGCCATGAGTTTGCTTTTGCAAGTCCTTCCCCAAGTATCCACCGTCTGGCCCTTCAAGCATGAGTGACAGGTGGCTTCAGTGGATTCAGGGAAGACCAGCAGGAAAGAAAGGGGAAAACCTCATCCTCACTGGAAAACCAATAAGACAGTAAATTTTGCAGACTGTGGACTGAAAACACTTGCATCATTGCAGATATAAAGTCTGCTTTTGTCGGGTAGAATGAGATACTCCGTGTCCACCACCATGAATCCAGCAGGAGCGAAAGGGACTGTCCAAGTCTCACAATCAACTCATCAGTGTCCTCAGATCCCAGAAGTGTCTTCGGCATCTGCAGTACGTGGAGTTACCAGAGTGGCCACTTCCTACTCCTCCCATATAAACCAGTAGAGCTCCCAGCAAGACTTCTGTGATGGCCAAAGTAACCCAGGTTTGCCATTAACTCTATCTTAGTGGTTCCTGTTGTCTCCTGTAGCTAAGACACCATGCCAGAGCCAATACAGCCCCACAGGAGTTACAGCTACAGTCTGGTAGATTCATAGAAAGTTATTTCTGATTCATAGAAAGTTCAGTCCAGTGTGGTGGGTGGTTCATTGATCAGGGTGCTCCTCCTGAGCCACCTCCACCCTCGACAAGCAGGAACAGAGTGACGAGGCCATAGACCTGGCCTTGACGTGCTGTGTGTCCCAGCTGCTCACCTTGTTCAAGGAGATGCTCACAACTGCAAGGCAGGCTGCCAAGAGAGGTTCACTGTGTGATCAGGAAGAATGGGAAAGAAATTTGGTCCACCTAATACCTCAATGGCCACCTCCAGCCTCTGCTTCTGCAGTCTCTATAAAAAGCCACGCATGATATCTGCTAGGTTAGCTAAGGGGTGGGTCTAGACTTTTAGAGAGAAGCCTCGCTACTGCCGGGGTCATGCTGAGGATCGGGGAAAGGCCCTGAAGAGGAGACCTACAGTGTTAGGAACGTCAAGATCTACAGTGGCCCTTCCTGGGCGGGGTGCAGAGGGGCTACCCGCACCCCCATCGTTATTGCAGTGACCTGCCATTACAAAGGCATTACTGCAGTCTGTGTGGAGGTGGTTTCTTTGCATTTCTGTAGTCTTGGTTGTTGATTTTGCTGTTTCACCTGCCAAAGTGGGAAGACTGGAGTGTTGTGCCTCATGGAGAGGACACAGAGAAACTCCACTAGGATCTGAGACAGAGTGAGGTCGGCCATTTCAGAGCTCATGAATCAGCAGTGTGGATTCATAAGTTCTCCTGAAGCAGAAGCACAGAAAACGAGGTGGCGTGTTGATTGAGGGATGGAACCGTTGTGATAAGAGGCTTGCAGAAAATATCCCTGTATCTCCCCTAGAGAGAAAGAAAACAGTCTAGGAGTTGATGGGAAAAAGATCATGCAGGGGGTGGTGGGGTTAGAATAAGTAAGTTCAAGTCAAAGGTCAAGTAGGTGAGGCCTTACATATGTTAATGAACTTGATTTGTCCATCTCACAATAGACACATATTTAATTAATGCATAAAATTATTTCTTCTCAATGAAGAGTCCATTTAAAAAAATAAGGAAAAAAAAAACACTAAATGGTACAAAGAATTGCAAAGAAAAGAAAAGGAAACTAGCTACCCCCATAACAAGAATCGACTTCTGCCTTGGGAAATAGTGGGCCAAATTATTCCTAGCGTCTCCATCTCTGTCTGCCCTTTTGTGGTTAGTGGCCTACGATCAAGGGTAGATTCATGTCCTGCCCAATGCCCTGGCTGTTATTTCAGAGACGGTTAAACAAGAACTCTAATGACACAGCTATGAAATCCACTATTTCCAGGTTTGAAATCCAGGTAGCGGGCCTTGTTCTCGGCTGCTTGGGATATTTATGGTGCTTGGTCTCTTGGTGTTTTTATGACTCTGTGACTCATATTTTATAAGCTGTTTTACTGGGCTAATTTTCTATGCTGCATCTTGCTGGCCCATCCTAGACACCCTGCAAGTTAGCTCCCTGCTCTGCCCCGGGGTGGCACATTGCACCTGTCCATCATCTGAGAGCCTCTGAGGACCATAAGCTTCCCAGGGCCTGGAAGTTCCTCTTCTACCATAATGAGCAGAGGAGAGGGAGCTCCCTTCCCTTTAACATTTCCAACTGTCCTAACAGCTATAAAGAGGCCCCATAAAATCAATGAGGTAAATGTTAAATGAGGCACCAGGTCTCCACCATGATAAATTAACATGACCAAATTAATAGCCTCCCTTTCCTTTAAAGGTCTGTCAGATCTCCCTGTGATATGTGCTGCCTAGAGCAGGACCTTGTTGTCAGTCAGGGAAGAACAAGTTATTGCAGCATTTGGTCTAAGCCTGTCTCTGGATTTGAGACTGGTGAGACTACATGTACCTCAACAAACCCAACCCCAGTGAGCTCATTTATTATATTTTATTTCTGTTGGTACTAGGGGTGAAACCAGGGGTGCTTTACCACTGTGCTACATCCTCAGGCTTTTATATATTTATTTATTTTTAAATTTGAGACAGGGTCTCTCTAAGGCTGAGGCTGGCCTGGAACTTCCCATCCTCCTGCTTCAGCCTCCTGTGTTTCTGGGATGACAGTAAGGTGTGTACCCCTGCACCCAGCTGAGTTCATTCGTTTTTAAACCTCACTTGGGGCTGAACTTGGAAAACAGCTCTATGCAAATCAAACAGGTGTGGCTTTTTCTGTGGAAGAGCTTGCACCCCCTTCTCTTGGTCTCAAATCCTTACAATGGAGCAGGGTAAGTGGTGACATTATCCTTCTAGGAGGGACACGTGAAGTCTGAACTGAGAATATTCTGAACCCAGGGTGACTTAGCCTCCAAATGAGCTTGGGACTGGGGTTTTTTCCCCTGTATTTTCTGGCTTTTGGAGGTATAACTGGAAAAGCCCCAGACCATCTGGGAGGAGCTGGGCACCTTGTGGACCGGACCCTTGCCATGAGTGTCTGTTAGAGGGCCCCTAACCCCGTCACAGCAGGAGAGAGGAGGGCGAAGGGAGGCAGAGCATATCCAATCTTATTCCAAACTTAGGTCTCATTTCAGGCAACATCCTAGAGGAGGCAAAGGAGGAACGACTCTCCTTCCTCCTCACTCTGGCCCCCCAAGTCCACCTTCACCTGCTTCATTCAGTCCCTTGTTAGCTGATTTTTTGCACCATCATTTATTGAGTAGAGTCTTCAAGGTATGAGTCTACATGGCCTGTGTGTCAGGAAGAGTTCGCTCCATCTCTTTCCTGTCTGTCTGTCTGTTTGTCTGTCTATCTATCTATCTATCTATCTATCTATCTATCTATCTATCTATCTATCTATCTATCTATCATCTGCCTTCCCATCTCCCGTTCTATCTCTGTCTTTCATTCTGTGTTTGAAGTGCACATTTTCAGACTCCCTAATCAACTTAACACAGATGTACCTCGACCTGAGCTGGTCACATCCTGATAAGCCCTCATCAATGGGAAATATTATCGATGTAATCGAGTGTCAGAGCTTGACAGCTCAGCTTAGGGTAGAGTGTGGGTTGTGTGCCGCTGGAGTGGGTGGCCGACTGGGAGCGGTGGTTGCCACCATGGCCCCGCAGAGCAAAAGTACTAGCCCAGAAAGAGATCAAAATTCAAAATGCAAAGCACAGTTTCTCCCCAACGCTGGTTGCTCTCCCATGGTCATAAGTTGAAAACTCATCCAGTTGATGCCACCTGGACTTATTTCTAGGCATGTTCAGCCTGATGTCGCGAGAGGAGCCTCGCTGATTCTGACTAACCTCTGGGCACCCACGGGAACTCTATCAATATGTCATTCTGTCTGTGCCTTTCTGTTGGAGGTGACTCTGGGCCCATGGGACCATGCAGGACAGTGTCGTGGGCAGAAGCAGTCCTCAGGTCTCCTTTGCTGGGTGCTGTGTGCACCGAGGTCTCCTTTACATCTCACCTCCTTTGTCTTCCCTGGAGCTGACTTTTCCAGTCCATCCTGGGGAGCTAGTGCCCTGCCCCCGTGTCCCTGGGCATGCGCCCATCTCTGCAGCAGATCCTCTTTGACTGGACTTTTAGGACACAGGCAGAGTGTGTATGGGGCAGGCACGTAACTCTGTACCACGAACTGCCATTGACCCTTTCAGTGGCTTTCAGTGAGCGAGCTTCTTGCTTGGGGCAGCTTGTGCTGGACTTTTATCACCAAAAGAACCTGCCACCATGTTTGTCCTGCCTCCTGTCCTCCAGCCAACACTCGTGTGGTGTGTGGCTTTGTGATTCATAACAGTAGACTGAAACAGGGCAGAGCTGCTACCAACTGCTGCCCATGCAGCAGGCCTACTGTGCACTGCCCGCATCCTCCCCAGCAACAGGCAGCTTCGGGGCCTTGACCCTTCTGGCGTTAATCAGCGTCCACCACGCCCTTTCCAAACAGCATGGCCACGCAGGTGTGCCACGCTCTGCCCAGACCGGGGTGCTTCTGGAGCACAGACACGGCCTTCCTGAGGGTCCTGGTGGGAGGCAGGTTCTCCCAGGCTAGACGGAGATGTGGCAGCAGAGCCACAGTGTGGAGCCAAACCAACCCCATGGAATCGAGGTGCTCCTGGGAAACGGGCTGGGAATAGGTCCAGCCAGGCGCAGGCTGGAAGGAAGCTTGGGTCTACCTTAAAAATACCTTCCAACCTTTCCTGGTGAAGGACACATGGGAGGTGGCTGAGAGCTAGTCGGACGCGACCCTGGTGGACCTCCACTTACTAGGGATGAGTCAGGAAGGCCACCTGACCTGAGGCCGCTTCCCTCACACAGACTCGACTTTCTCACCTTAAGAATCTCTGGCTGAGGAGTTACTAACAGCCACAACCTCATGAGTATTCTGATTCACACGCTTTGGTTTTAATAAATACATGGCCTTGAACGTTACCCAGGTAGTTTTATTTTGTATCATACATATTATCCAAACTTCTTTAAATGATTCAGTTAGAATGAAAAAGTCAGCAATCAGGCCGTTTACCTCTTCTGATTTTTCCACTCAGCCGTACCTTAAATTACTCCAATATTTTTAATCCACCACAGAAATAAATAAAAGGTTGCATCTAGCATTTAGGTCACATTGAGATTTTCTGTCTCAATAAAAGTGGTAGTTGTCTAAGAAATCCTTCCAGGCAATTGTAAATATGTCAAAATAAAGTAAAAGCGTGGCGTTGGAGACTTCGCCCACGGTAATCATTGGAAAGCAGCCGTAAGTGTCCTGTGCCTGTGATTAAACACCCCTTTGCCACGCACACTCCAATGGATGAGCTAAAGCTGACCTGGCCCTGGTCCCATTTTGAGAAACTCATTAGTGAAGAAAGGCATTTTTTTTCCTAAGCAAAGTTTTCAAGGAGATCGGAAATGAAAAAAAGCAGTAATGGTTTTATAATATAAGTTTGGCTTCCAGGGAAAGATGAGAGAGGGAAATCCCTCCTAGCCTCAGTATGTGCCAGTCCAGTCTGTGGAATGCTGGGGTTTTAGGTGGAAGACTTATGAAGGTCAGAATAATTAGGGAAATTTAAACTGGCATTAATAAAAAAAATTTCAATGTGGTAAATTTCCATATACAGAATGGACAGGAGCCTCCATATACAGGAGGCTTGACTTTCAAAGGTCTGCATTCCTGGTGGCTGGTGCTGGATTTTCCTAGCCAGGGTGGGTTCTTGGTATGCCATGTGGGAATTGGCTCGTCTAGGGGATTCTAAGGGAACTGGACCACTTTGGAGGAAGATAAACACGTTGTGGTTAGGGTGACCACCTCTCTGTAGCTAACCAGAACCAAGGGTCCTATGACAAAGTCAAGCAAGTTCTGGACCAGCTAGGGTGGTCAGGCAGCCCTTCTAAACCCTTGGGCAGCCTCCTCGGGCCAGAGCACCAAGCGCAGGCAGGTGACCCTCAGGCCTCCCTACCTAGGAGCACCTGGGAGGAGCTGCCAGGATCGACTGGGGGCCAGGGGATATTCTTACTCTGGACTTACCAAGCTCCAGGGATCTGGAGAGTTCATGGCCTTGGGAGGAAGAGGCCCCTAAACAGAGCCAGATTTGATTTACTGCCAACCAGATGGATGGAGCAAAATTATACCAGATGACATTAAGATAAAAAAAGAAATGTGCCATGAACTGCCCTTTAGCACACGGTACACTTATTGCTAAAATAAGTGCTGAATTAGTTTAAGTGGGGAGAGGAGAAATACACATCTCTGCAAAGACTATTTAGAGGATGAAATGGAGGGCATGTGCCTGGTCCTTCCCAGTTCCTCCTCCCTGTGTCAAATGGCCCTGGGACTAACACAAGTAATTTAGACGCTTGTCCAGAAAATGCCCACTCCTGAAAGATTAAACTGTGAACTAGCTAAACGGCTTTCTTATCAGGACCAACAGCTTGCTCAGTAGGACTTACTACAAGATCTCCCATCTAAAGCCTGAGGGGAGGAACAGGCTTCTCTCTGGACCCCAGGATCGCCGATCTGGTCCTCAGTGAGACCTGAGCTGGAACAGCAAGGAGCTGTCCTTTGATGACCTTTCTCATGCCCAGCAAAAAGGATTCCTGCATTCTGAAGCCTAAATTCCCATCCATCCAGCCCCAGTATCAGACCTAAGCTTCTTTTTTTTTAATTTTTTATTTTTTTTATTGGTTGTTCAAAACATTTCAAAGCTCTTGACATATCATATTTCATACATTAGATTGAAGTGGGTTATGAACTCCCAATTTTACCCCAAATGCAGATTGCAGAATCACATAGGTTACACATCCACAATTTTACATAATGCCCAATTAGTAATTGTTGTATTCTGCTACGTTTCCTATCCCCTACTATCCCCCCTCCCCTCCCCTCCCATCTTCTCTCTCTACTCCATCTACTGTAATTCATTACTCTCCTTGTTTATTTTCCCATTCCCCTCACAACCTCTTATATGTAATTTTGTATAGCAATGAGGGTCTCCCTTCATTTCCATGCAATTTCCCTTTTCTCTCCCTTTCCCTCCCATCTCATGACTCTGTTAAATGTTAGTCTTTTCTTCCTGCTCTTCCTCCTTGCTCTGTTCATAGTTGCTCTCATTATATCAAAGAAGACATTTGGTATTTGTTTTTTAGGGATTGACTAGCTTCACTAAGCATAATCTGCTCTAGTGCTATCCATTTTCCTGCAAATTCTTGGAGACACACAGAGACACAAAGAGAACCGCAGTCCTCAGGAGAAGTGCCCACACATGTCACTGGGTAGCCCCTTTTCCTGGACCAGTGATGGAAAGATTAGGGCTAAAGCAAAGGGTGTTAAATGGTACCTTCAGATCATAAACTGGTGATGTGCTGTGACGTGGACATCCACATTCAACCTGAAAGGACTCTTTTTTTAGCAGCCCCAGAGAGGCCTCAGGGGCTCTGAGAGTCTCAGAGTCTCACTGAGCCTCATAAGTGAGACACCTTTCCTCAAAAGGCCCAGGAAAGGCCAGTGGAAACTTGGAGGCAAGGCCATGCAATAAGGATCTTTACAGATCTTGCTTCTGTGGAGCAGGGTCAGGTTCTGCTGGGCTTCCCAATTTCCCGGCCTGCACAGCAGGTGTGTGGACAGTCCAAGAGCCTGCCTTGGGCTCAATTCCCAGGAGCACCCTGACCTGCAAGGCCCACCTCCAGGCAGCCCAGGTGCAAATCCTGTAAGCACTGGCCTGATGGCCCTTCCTGAAGCTCCTTGTAGAGATGTCCTTCCTCACTGGGGAAGTCCAGGGTACTCAGTCTGCTTGGTCAGTTTATCTTTCTGCCAGTCCTCCTGGTGATCAGTCCTCCTGGTCTCTTCCTTGACAGCCCCTTTATCTGATCACCTCCATTCTTACTATATTTTCAATCCTTTTCAGGAGAGCAGCTTGCCATTTCTACGATTGCTAATTGTATTCTTAATTATCTGCTGCCTAATGAGAAATTACAAAACAATTTGGTTCCCGCAGCGAGATGAGTGACCAGAGGATAATTGCTGTTTGGGGACAGCGTTCTTAACATCTAACTTCCTTGCTGCACAGAAGAGCTTCTTCGAGGAGAGCTGTTCAGAAGGAAGCAGGTTATTGCAGGGGAGAGATGAGGCTGTGAGTGTTTGACTGCTTGTTTAATTCTGCTTTCAAATTTAGAAAGGCCAGGGAAATCCGAGCAGGGCTGAGGCTTTAGCTCGGGATCCCAGTTCACCCTGGTCAGTCCACTGCATCTGGGCCTCGTTCAGAACTCCTGGCAGCTGCACCAACAAGCCACACCTCAGAGGAGAGGCAGCCTCGGAAGACAATTGCTTGATCCTCTGGTTTTCAGGACTGTTATTATTTGCTTTTGTTTTCCTTCGTTTTTTTCGGGCCCATCACTCATTAGCTGGGCTCCTTCCCTCCAGGTGATAAGTGAGGGGGCGAATCCATTTGGAGTGGATGAACATTAGCCAGACACCAGCTCAGGGACTTGCCTGCAGATGCCGTGGCTGGTGAGCTGCCCGTTTTAATTTGATGGATACCTGAACTCACCTCTCACACACCAAGGCAGGAGGAGAGCCTTGCCAGGAGTGACAGAGACCCTGGATTGCAGAGATAACCTGAGGGCCTGCTCCAACCCCCGGAGCAGCGGACACCTTCTTTGGGCCAACCTATAGCTGCTGATGTAAAGAGAAACCCACAGGTGACATTCCGTGCTGTTCATGTTTAAGCTTTTTGCTTGTTGACATCATAGTCAGTGGTTTTTAATATCAGAACCACCTGGAAGCCTTGAGGAACAAAAACTGCTGGGGTCGCCAGGTTTCTAATGTGGTACCCGAGATGAGGCACTGGACAGGTCCCCACGGAGACTGTGGGTCCAGATGCTACAGGAAATTTGCTGTGTGCTATGAGGCATGCTCCTATCGGTAATGAAGAATTTCCCCTGGCAGATGCAGGGAGCTCAAGTTGTCACCCTGCACACAACCCACCTATCAAGGCTGCTCTGATCTTCACAGGTTCTCTGCAGCCCTGATGAGCACAATCCATCAGCAGGAGACACAGCAGGGCCGGGTGGTGGGGAGAAGGCACCAGAAGGGTTTATCTTGTAGGGATGCTGCAGGGAGACAGTGCCTTGACCACAGAATGCTCTTTTATTCTGCATTTTTCCTTCTCTCATCTACTTTATATACCCATGTTTACATGTGCACATCTGATTATTCCTGCGGTGGCTGTTGATGAATATAGACCCACCATCCATTTTCCAAACCCTGTGGGTCCAGCTAAAGTTCAGGATTTAAAAGTTTCTCGGAGTTTACGAAAAACAACATTTATCAACCACGCCGTCAGGCGCCCGTGGAGGTCTGGGGCAGCACTGAATAATTGATCGCCGTAATGAGGGGGCAGCAAGTCATTCGGGAATTTACACTCAGTGGCACAAATAAAACAAGAGCCTCATGCCAATGCAGCTCAGGTTTTGCTGACTAATGAGCTTTGGCATAAAAACACAAACCCCCCTTCCCCCAAGCACAGCCCTTTGGTGTCGGAGATTTTTTAAACTCAGGGGAAAGGGAAGAGATTATGGATCTGAATCTCACATTTTATTATCCAGTTTCCTGTGGGTGGACACATTTTTTGGCCAGTGGACAAATAATGCCTCAGTGGACATTCTTATATCTGTGCCTGTATGGTCCCACTGGGCAGGGGCTTTGTGCTCTTGGGGACGTCTCACATAGTATATGTTTCAGTGGCAATTTTAACTAAACACCAATGCTTTGAAGAGGATAGTAACTTGGGGTTTGAGGTTTGCTTCACAGTGGCCTAATTCCAGAATGAGGAATTCTTCTATTACCCATCCTCTCTACCTCTCTAGTATGGTAACTGATGGGCACATCCTGAAAGGAAAGTGACGACAACACTCGGAGTGACTGAGAGATTTTTAAAGCAGCAGTGCAACATAGGAGAAAAGAGAGAAAGAGAGAGAGAGAGAGAGAGAGAGAGAGAGCTCGCAAGAGAGAGAGGGGCCCTGCAGGAGGGAGATTTTATAGCCCAAATCTAATGGGGCCTCTGGGTCTGCAAGCTGCCTTGTTGGCACAATGTGGGGTTGAGTGTTCAGCCTTGGGGGGGGGTTGAGTGTTCAGACTTGACACAAACAGGTGATAAAGGACCAGACAGAGCGAGGTTTGAGTGTGTGGGCCATCCTGCAGCTAACATTTATTCAGCCTGCCCTAAAGATAACATAGTTCAGCCTGTCCTAACACATACAGCTATTCAGAAATTGAAATAAGGCTTGCTCAATGAAGGAATTAAATTTTTAATTGTGTTTAATTTCAATTAATTAAAATTTAGATAGCCAAGTGTGGGTCTAAAACTTTTTCTGTATGAGGAACGTGAAAAAAGCTAACATCAACAGCAAAAATAAAATTATTCTGAAAACAAGGAAAAGTGTTTATCTCTAAACTTGAAAGAGGGCAAAAATTGGTTTCTTGATGTATAATTTGGTGGGTGGCAGAGTGATTTTTATCCCGTTTAGGAAAAGTTCAAGTGCATTTCAAGTAACCCCTTGACATCTTAAATGAATAAAGAGATGTGCAAGAAGTTTAAGTCAGCAAGTCAATTACACCTCAGTGTCAATGAATTCACAGTTTCTCTCAGGCAGCACACGCTCTTTTAAAGCACCCTTGAGGGAAACACGTTCATGGTGTAATTTCAGGCACAATAACATAGTGGTTCCTGTGAATGGGCAGGGGATCTGTTCAGGAGACCCAGAGGTCACCGACCACCCAGGATGCTTGATTCCCTCATTAAAACACAGCATCTGCGAAAAACCCAAGCAGACCCTCCCGTAAACCTCAAGTCATCTCAAAATGGTACACATATGTATGTGTGTGTGTGTGTGTGTGTACAAATAATGTTTGTGTGAATATAACATGTATGCACGCACAAACACACACACAAACACACACACACAAACTCACACACAATCACACACATACCTAATTCAATGTAAATGCCCTGTCAGTGATCCCTGGACTTTAGGGAAAAATGACAAGAAAAATAAAGTCTGGAGTATTTAGAATGGATTCTTTTCCCCAAACATTTTCAATTCCTGGTTGGTAGTCTCCATGAATGTGGATCCCTGGATAAGAGGGACCAACGTATTTTCATCTGAACAGGAGCCACCAAAATAGCTGAGTTTTCAGAAACAATGGAGCGATGTGGAGTTAGGTGTTGCTGAAGGCACTCTCCAGACCCTGACACTTAACTGCAAACGTGGTCACAACAGCTGTTGGGGAGGAGGGAGACCTCTGAAGGAGACTGCCCAGCTGTAACCTGAAGCATTGGCAGAATGGGCCATGCAGGAATGGTGGGAATAGGGTCCGAAGTAGCAAACAGCAGCTTGCAGGGTGCAGGGTGGTCCCCACATTCTGGAGAAGAGAAGGCCTGATTCCTAGATGACAGCCCCTAAGAGCCGGACTCAGGTACTGCATCCCCCACAATGGCCAGGACTTCTGAGCTTCCAAGAGGAGACAGCTCGGCTGGGGAGACCCTGGAGGGCTGACCTGAGGAGGCAGATCCCCGCTGTTCAGAGGCCCCTTGGTGTGTAATAAGGTGGTTAAGACTTAGGTAAGAGGTGACGCCCAGGAGAGGCACTTTTAAAACTGCTCTAAGCTTATTCTTCGCCATCATTTGGATCTTAAATGTCCCACAGAGGCCCGTGTGTCACAGCCATAGTCCCCATCTTGATGCTATTGGGAGATGGTAGAAACTTTGGGATGTGGGGTCTAGCAGGAGGTCCTAGGTTGTTAGGGACATAAACCATAAGTGGGTAATTGGTCTTTGCCTGCTCTCCCTCCTCTCTTGCTCCATGGCCATGAGAGGAGTGGTTTTACTGCCTTCATGGTGTCCCTCCTCGCCATATTTCCAAAGACAGTGGGATCTGTTGATCATGAGCTGAAGCCTCCAAATCTGTGAGCCAAAACCTTTTTTTCTTTACAAGTTGATTATCTCAGGTAGTTGTTGCAGTAACGGAATGCTGTCTGATACATTTTGGTCATGTGGGGAGATAACCAACCTGAGGGCACCTTCTTGTCCAAGGAAAACTTCTTTTAGATTTTCACTTTTAATTATATAAATGTTCATTGCCTCAAAAGTGTCAAACAGCAAGACCTGATGGTGATAACCATCTGTTCATTTAAAACTCTGGGCTCCTGCTATCAGCCAGTTGCTGTGGAGAAGGCTACAAAAAAAAAAAATAGAAGGTTCCTATGATGACAGTGTTGTATTCTACTGGATTAGCAAGAGGCCTTACCTGTTTCTCCACCATGTACAAGATGGCTGCTGGAGAGAGGGCATTATTTTGAAAAATGGATCTAATGCCCCCTGGAAGGGAAAGTGGATCCCTTGGGTCCTGACCCCTCAGATTAGGAGTTCAGAGCAGACAGATAAAGAAGGACCAGAAGGTCAAGATCAAGGAAGAGGCAAGGACAATTAATTTCATAAAATAAAGGAATCTGTGAAAAGATTAGATTGAGGATGACAACCGAGCTCAACCCCAGGCCACAGCAAGGTTGCTTTCCCATGGCTGGTGCAGGGGACCAGGCGGTGTCCACCTCAAGCAATATCTAGTCAGGAACCACAAAGCAGTCTAACCTCATGCCCAGCAGGGGTCCTGCAGCCACAGAGCTTTGCAGCTGCAGATCTGCAGGGGCCACAGTTGGACAGTGACACTGGGGTCAGCATGGAGCAATGGCAGCAGGAGACTAATGGGATGCCCTTTCTTTCCTTCTTAGCATTTAAAGGGAAACGGATTCCTTTTGGACTCTATTAAACAAAGTTGTTGAGCAATTTGATGTAGGAAGAAGAGGCAAGAGGGAGGATCTGGAACTCCCCCTAATGAGGTTGGGGCCATATGGCAACATTGTAATGAAATAACAAGGATCACTTATGTAATACTTATTTCATTTTTTCACACAAACAGCACCCTAACATTATTCAGGTGCCCAAAGAAGATACCGCTGTCTCTAAGCTGCAAACATGAATCGCATTTTGTCTCACCCTTTGGGCTAATTGCGATGGTGTCTGCTGTGCTTGGTCTGGGGGAGTCTATGCACCTGATTCTGTCAATGATCCATGAGAGAATTTTGGGCAGCTTCGGGGGAGTTCCATGAGAAGAGAGAGAGGTCAGAGGTGAGGGGAGGTCCCTCTGTCTTCCCTCCTCTTCCTGCTCTCATGGAAGGATGTGAGGCTTGAAGCCATTGAGCCATTTCCAGTCAGTAGGAAACCAGCCAAGGAAATCAGGAATATGTGATCACGGTCTCCCACTGTAGCATGGAGCTGCGCGCAGTCCAGGACTGCTGGGGCTTCCCGTTTTGCTTTGGGGTGATTATGTGTCTTCACCCATAGGCACACTTTAGTTTTCTTATTATAATACAGAGGCATACAGTTTCCACAGACCAGGTTTCCCAGGTACACGTCCTCAAAGCAGCATGTGTGACAGGGTGGTTGCATCACAATTTCCCTTAAGAAATTTACTTTCAAATAAGCACTTTCAGATCCCTATTCTTAGCTGTCCATTAAGTTCCATTATGGGGAAGAAACAGCCTAGAACTCCTCCCCTTCCCAGTTTCCAACACACAGGGCATGCCCCCAAACATGTGTTTTAAAAAATGATCTAAACTGCAGTTTCATTCTTCCAGGAACATTAAAGAAAATCCTTAGTGAGTACAAATGCGGGCTGAATCCTCAACACAGGCACAGAGATCTTCAGAGGCTGTAGGAAAACGACTCTGGGAGTGGTAGTCCTTCTCAACCCATTACTACAAAGCCCTGCAAAGATTCCCCCAAACCTTCAATGTTTAAAAAATAAATGGTCGATAACTGCTGCAGCAATCACTGATGTTTGATTGATTGTGTATCTTTGAAGGTGAAAAACTACAAATAGCTTGAAAGGAAGAAATACACAGAGGAGTGATTGATCTGATTTACCTATTCCAGCGGCAAGCCAGGCACTGAGCAGCAGCGTGGTGGGTACCCCCGCATCCTCTGAGAGCAAATGCCCAGGACCTGGCACTGCAGTGAACATGTTCTGCTGACCAGCTACCCGATCACCATGGAGTGAGAGCATTTGATTAGCAGGATGCCATCTGTTCCCTGGGTCACAGGTTCGCTGGTCCACAGTTCCCTTGTCACCTGTGTGAGTGACCAGGGGCAGGAGCAATCATCAGAACCAGCAATGGATCATTTGGCTTCCCTTTCCCAGACGAGGATCCAAGATATCACCAAGAGAGAAGGCAAGGGAGGGACAGTGGACACCATGTACCCAACACACAGCTTGCCACGCCGGGCTGGCTCTACTATGTGCTCTCCCATGTGAACTTCATGTCCCTGTCTTCACATACGGGGGCTGAGTCACACTGCTTGCTGGAGTGCCCCGGGCAGTGAGAGATGAGCAGAGTTGGAGGTGGACCCAGGAAGGCACAATTTAGACCCCAGATGGCCACTCTCCTCAACTTGTGATCTAAACTTACATCAAGGCACTCATTCTGAGTATCTGTGGATAACAGTGTATTCCTATGTCATTGACACCCAACATCCACTCACCTTGTCCCTGGAAACAATGCCCTGCATGTCCTCCAGAGACCAGCAAGTAACCCAGGCCAAGAGAATCAAAGCTCCTTATTCCATCACCATGATGCCCACTCCAGGGATGGGCATGGCACCCCAGAGTCAGGGAGGCCCAGCTCTGTGGTCTTTTGTGGGAGAAAAGCACCCCGCCAAACCACTGGGGGTGCTGGCAACCACTCTGTCCCATGTGCAGACCAAGCGTTCCCCGGGCATTGCTTCTTGATCTTCCCTTTCCTAAAGCCAATTATTCTACCTGAAGGCTTCATAAGTCAATGAGCCAGGTTTTCTGTGTCACTTGCAAACACATCAAACAAAAGAGAGTCAAAGGGATTATTCTTAAATTCAGTTTGCAGATGACCTTTTCATTTTGATAGATGAAATTAAATTCTGCCATCTATGTACTGTCACTCTAGTGACAAAATCTGAGAAGGTTATGAAACAAAATAGGCTTATGGTGAAGAACGTGAACAGGAGCTGTGCTCACACTCTGGGGACCATTGCACCCCCTCAGCACACTTCTGATTTCAGTTCCAGCTGCAGAAGCAGATGGGGTGCCTTGAGACTCACATGGTCCTCATCTCATGTCTGGTGGCTGCTATGATTCTTCCTCCTTCCCCTCAGGGCTTTCCCACAGGTGGGGGAACACCCTCAGCTCCTGCTTAGTGTAGAGCTCAGGTGTGTGAGTGAGAACACTCCACGTGTGACCCTTCCCCACATAGGAGGGTGGAGCAGCCTCACAAGGATCCATCTCTTGTGCTGCCTCCTGGGATGCTCAGAGGCCCTGTGGGCGGCAAACCCCCACTGCCCACAGCAGAGACCTTCCCTCTGGCCTGGACCACCTCCCAAGCTAAATTGCCTCTGCCTAAGTCTTTATCCCAGGCCCAGGTTTCCCTTCACCAAGACAGATGCTGTTTTTAGAATGCTGGGAAACAGAAGATAGATGGGACAGATTTGAAAATGTCATTCATACAAGACAGGATAGTCAGTGTTCCAGGAAGAGCCTGGGAGCTGAGAGGACCCGCCCTGAATGGCGGTGTTTGAGCTAGGTGGCATCACCGCCTCCATATGCAGAAGAGGAGGCTGGAGCATGGGTGGGGGTGGCTTGTCTGCACCTGTGTTTTGTATTGGGCTCCACATAAGCTGAGGCCCTCCTCAGTCTGGACAGAGCCCCTACCTGGAACCATTGCAAGTTCCGTTAGGGTTTAGTTGTGAGGTGTCCCCCAAAAGCTCATGGGTGAGGCAATGCCAGAAAGTTTAGAAGTGAGATGATTGGGTTAAGAGAGTCTGAACCTAATCAGTGCACTAATCTGCGGATGAGGATTAACTAGGTGGTGAATGTAGACATGAGGGATGTGGCTGGAGGAAGTGGGTTATTGGGGGTAGGCCTTTCACTTAAGTTCCTGGGGTCTGGGGAGTTTAAATTTATTGAGGATCATAAAATCATTGCTTTGGTTTTGCCTTTACTGTATCTCAAACAGAAGTCTCTACTGGAAATTAAATTTGACCTCAAGTATTCACTTGCTAATTAAAAGATTTAAAAATACATGACTCCCAATGTAGCCCCAAGCGCAGCTTCTTACCACTTTTAAACTCTATCATGGTGATGCTCCTCTCTGGCCCCTGGCTTGAGGACCTCTCTGGCCTTTTTCCCTCTTGACTGTTACCCTCACTGGCCTGAGAGTTTACCTGCAAGTCACAGTCTTGGTCTGGGGTTCCTGAATCCAGCTGGGCTTATTTTAACAAGTGGTTAAAATTTCTTCTTTGTTCTCTGCGTTTTCATTGGAAGCAGCCAGGCTCTGTAAGGTCACCAAAGCTCTCAGACTGTTGTCTTATTCCCCTACTGATAACAAATTGACCATGAAACACTCACTAAAGGAAAAGAGTATAATCTCAGCTCTGAATTACGGGGCTCAGAGAGTCACTAAGCCTGTGGGGTATTGTGCTTTGATTTTTCGGCAGTGAACCTCCCTGAGTCTGCAAAGTAACTGCATCATACCACCTGGGAGCATTTACTAAGGGATTTCTCTTTAGCTCATCCGACTCAACCTTGTTTTTTCTGTCTCACTCTCCCTCCCATGTTCTCAAGAATTTTTTTTTCTTTTTTCTATTGTTGCCATGCTGGGGATTGAACCCAGGGCCTCTTGAATGCTAGACAAGCACTCTACCACGGAGCCACATCCCACCCCTCCCTGCCTCCTTCTCTAGCTTCAGGTGCAGCCTGGGAAGAAGACTTAGGAAGCTCCCTTGAAACAAAATTAACAACTGGTTGGGGGCATTTAGCTCTTTGTAACAGCATCGCTCCTAGTAGTCAAAGAGCAGGAATAGCCCAAACACCCTTCAAGTGGTAAAGGCTCTATAAATGTGGTATATCTCCAAACGGGAATATTCTATGACATCATAGTCTATGGAGTTCTGACACATGCTACATGATAGACAAACTTTGAGAAAATCACGCCTAGCCAAAGAAGCTGGGCACAAAACACCACGTGGCATATAATTCCAATTACATCAAATGTTCAAAGTTGTAGAATTTACACAGAGAGAAAGGATACTATTGGTTCTTTGGGTGTTGAATGCAGGTTCGATGTGTGGTACTTTTTATTTATGAGGGTTTATCAGGACAGGACCCCCTTGTAAGCTGAGGAGCCCCCCGTGGGTCTTTTTGATCATCCTCAAAACCCTTCAATATTCCTTGTTCTTCCTTCCACTCTGCCTGTGCCAGGGGGCCTTGTCTGGGGAATTCTGTAGCCTGTTCACCGGCACCATTTCCACTGATGCTTGGCCCACAGGAAAGAGAGCCCACAGATCTGTGTGACAAGCACGGTGTCCTCTGATCTATGAGCAGCTGACCACGTTGCCTATCTACGTAAGGAAAGAATTCAGGGGGATGAATTCCACATCACCCGTAGACATAGGTGTGTGTGGCTCGAGTCTCCCCTGGGAAAGGTCCCTTCCAGATTACCTGCTGAGTGGGCTTCCTAACCTGCTGATACCAGCAACGCCTGTCGGCAACCAGGGCCAGTGCAGGCACCTGTGGAGGCCAGTGGGTGGGCAGGGAACAGTACAGCGTCCTGTCCCCCAGGAGCACACTTCTACTGCTTAATGAAAGAAGTAGGCACCTCAAGGAGCAAAGCCAGTCCCCATGGAGAAGCAGGAGTCCCCAGGTGCCAGCAGCCTGTGTGTCCAAACTAGCCAGTAGAATGCATTAAACTACTTTTTCAATATTCACAAGATAAAATTTGCACTCATGATTTTTGTGAACTTTCTTGGGTAGATTTTCTTGAGAATACTCTAGATCACTGAGCAAGCTCGTGTCACAGGGTATTGCTAGGACCCAGAATGCCTGCGGCCCACACTCTCCCTCACTCCTCTTCTTACTCTTTTCACCATTATCTAGTGGGACTCTACAGACACAGGAGTGGGTCACCAAAAGTTCCCTGTGTCTGTATCCCAGGCTCATGGGACGATGGCACATTCTATCCCCTTGAGGTTGTGTGCATCCCATGACATCCTATGACTAGCTTTCCAGGTGAAAGTGATGTCCATTATCTCTGAGCAAAGCTCTAGCTGCCAAATAAAGATCCTTCTGAGAACTTGGACTCCCATGTGAGGAGCAATTTTCAGGATAGTGGCTGATCCTGCAAAAGGTATGGGGCATGATAAGATGTAACAAATTTTTTAGATCAGGTTGGAGATATTTGTTACTGCACTCTAAACTAGCTTAACCTGACTTTTATAATTAAACAAGGATGTAATCATCATAAAATTACTGTAAATTCTGAACTCATGGAGCACACAGGAAGCATGGTACAACTATGGTAAGAAATTTCTTCCCCTCAGGAATTGATATCAGACAATTTCTAGGCCAGATGTCTCAGTTTTCACTAGTACCTAGTTGGTCAAAATATTCTCCAAATGTACACTGGCCTCTCTCTCCCTAAGAGGAGTGAAGAAAGAAAGGCAGAGATTTGGAAAGGGGAGCCTCCAGGCTAGAAGACAAGTATAAGTAACAACCACTACACTAATTGGAGAAGGTAACGAGTTTCTCCAAGAACCATACCATGATGGTGACAGCCCCCACACCCTCTTCCCTGCATCCGAGACACGTTCCATTTGAAAATTGACATGAAGTTCATTGAGATTTCCTCAAATATTCTGAACAGTAAAAACTGAAAAAGATCTTAAGCTACAGAGTCTGATATAAATAAAGAAGTTTCCATTTCTTCCACAACTGAGCTCATTGTCTGGGATCCATACCTACTACAGAACATCTAGGAGCAGCTGTTAAAAATACAACACTTCCTCCAAATTCAATGCCAAATTAACACGTGGCCTAACAACCCAAGGAAGAGATAGCAGATGAAAATAACCTTTCACGTGGCAGCATAGTGAAGCACTGGTTGCAGATAGTTATGGAGACCTTCCTAAATTACAGCTTTGAGTCCAGTCAACGTGTCCAGGAATAGTTCAGAGCTTGAAAAGAATATGGAATAAGTGCCATTGGTGGAGGTGTCACGCCCTTGGTTTTGCTTCAACCTGCCCATTGACAGATAGCAGCTTCTTGCAGGTGAATGTTCACTGGGTTTCTGATCAAGAAAGTCAACCCAAGAGATAAACACTGAAGTCTAGGGTAGATTTGCAAAATCATGCACAAACTATAATAACTTTACCACTGTGTTGTAGGTTAAGAGGCGACTGAGAGAGGTTTGAGGGGGATAAGAAGGGGAAGAATAGGAGGAGAGATGAGATGTTCACAGCTCAGGTGTGTCTGCTTTCTGGATTGGGGCACCAGTGTGCTGATCAGAAGTGACACTGGCATCTTATGGGAAGAAGTCAAGGAAGGGGTGGGGATCTGAAAGCAACCTTCTCACTCACTGTGGGAGCAGGACAGGTGAATAAAGACACCTCAGCTGTAAGGGTCTGCAGAAGGTGCAGTAATGGCCTAAATATGACAGAGAAACACGCATGGATAAACTCATTATGATGCTTGGGGAGACAGAGGATGCTTGTTTTTTTCACAGGGAACTAAAAGTAAGGAAGGGAAAGAAGAAGACAGATTTTCAACATTCATTTGTCTGTAAGATCTGATTCATGTTATATATGGGTTGCAACAAAATAAATACATATTTTATATAAACATAAAGACATTATTTTTTTTTCTTATTTTCCTGTTTTGAAGGGGGTCAAAGTGTGCAGAATGGGTGAGGACAGAAGGATTATCTTTTGTTCTTTGAAAGAATTTCCTGAGGCTGTGGCTGGTGAGTTTTGCCTTGAGCAGAGCCTGGGAGAAATTGCTAAGTAGGTACCCTGCCTCTGGACTCTTTGGGTTTGAGAGTTAAATTTCACAGGCTTTCCTGACCACACAAATAGACACACAAAATGATCTGAGGATGTTGAGTGAGCATGCAGATGACAGGATCCGATAGGGAAGACCGGTCCCTAAGGCTGGAGGTGGGCTCTGGAGGGTCAGGACTTTAACAAGCGCCCTGTGAGATTCACGGAGTCTCACAGGTTTGATCTCCTCTGACCTAAAGCAGAATATCAGGGTGGGGTGTGGACTCAATCCCACACTTTGAAGGTGTGGAAACATGGCCAGATTGAAGCGAAATTTGCAGCACAGAGAATCAAACCATTCCAGACTATTCCAATGGGGAGAGAGACCAGAACTCAGCCGGAGCTCAATTTCACTGGAAGAAAGAGTAGCATAGGACCGAGTCCTACACCATGGCTTACTCCGATGGTGAATTTTCTCTGGTCCTCATGGGAGGGGCAATTTTACAGCCTGAGGCTCTTTCCCTCCTGTAGAGGCCAGTTTTCCTTGAGGGTCCCATCTCAGGGGGGACAAGTCTCAGGTCCCCAGCAAGATACTCCTAGGCTGTAAAGCTGAAAGTGTCTTCTACAATGATCCGCCTCTCAAAGGAGCAGAGGAAGAGCAGACTCTGGTGAGTTTTCAAACTCAAAAGCTTGAAAACCAGGGTGGAGAGGAATCTCAGGGCTTGGTCACCTGTGTTCTGAGAGATCCAAAGAGGGCACTGGGGCCTTTAGGCAGGGGAGGTGGCCACTTTACCACCCAGAGCCAGTTGTCCTGGCAACAGGCCTCTCTCTATTCTTATGGTTAAGATGTGACAAGGAGAGAAAGTAATTTTCAGAGGTGACCAGATTCAGGGGCCACAGCAGCTATAGGTCCATGAATGCCTTTCTGGGGATGGTTTGGGAGGGATTTTCAAATTTGAGGGTCTCGCTGACTTCCTGGGACTGCCATGGGATCACCAGTGAGGGAAAGCAGGTGCTTTGACCCCACAAACCTTCCCTCAATCTGCCAGTGTGGCCCGTGAGCAGAAGCTTGGTCTCCCCACCATGACCTCTGAGGGGGATGATTTAATTTGGAGTCCAGTCACTACCGATGGCACCACATAGCATCACAGAAAAGCACCTAATGATTCTGTGGAATGTACAGTGTTTGACCTGCTTCCCAGCAGAACCTGTGGGAATTTCACTGCCTGTGTTTCAGTACCAAGGAATCAAGAGAGAGGAGCCATTGGTGACAATAGCAGATGGAGTTGGAACAGGCTCCTCCATACATTCAGCTGCTGTGACAAAGGTTGGAGGTCCACAGAGCACAGCTGATCTCCAGGGGCCCAGGACCTGCTCATGTCAAACTCATGCGGCTCAGTTATCTGGTTTGAAGGCCCGACACCTAGTTTGATATAACCCAGGGATTAAGAATGACTTTTGCATTCTAATAGTTGAAATTGAAAGAAAATTTTATTTTGACAACATTTGAAAATAATATGATATTGAATTTTAAGTGGCCACAAAGTTTTATTGGAATTAAGATGTGCCCATTCCTTTACATGGGGTCTGTGGCTGTTTCCTGTTCCAGTAGCAGCACTGGGCAGGTGCAAAAGGGGACATAAAATGATGACTACATGACTTTTATGTTTGCCAACTTCAGAAGTAAGGAAGCAGCTTTGGAAATGTCATTTTCTTTCATTTTGAGGATTTCTGCCTCTTTCACTGATGCATCCATTGAATCAACAAATGGTGAAGGACCCTCCTTTATCCCTGATGCTGCTTTTAGCCCCTGAGTCCATGACTCTGACCCTGAGAGGGTGACTGTCTGCAAGCACAGGAGTGGGTCACCAAGGGCATGGGCTTTGCTGAAATACTCCCCTGGGCACCTGTGCATCCACGCAGCCACACCACCTGCTTTGGCCCATCACCAGGTCCTGCTCACGAAGCCAGCACCTTCCTGCCACTTTGAGATGGTGGAACATGAACAAGAGAGTTCCTGCCCCCACAAAATGGGCCCTCAGCTGGACAAAATGGAGCTAAGGGGATCAGAGAGCATTAAATAGCCAGCCACTGACAGAGGCAGGGACTCCTGAGCCATGATGTGTCCTGGAGCTACAGCCCTACAGGGCAGGAAGTGCTTGGGGCTTCCTGAGGGTGTGATGAACTTTCGCTTCACTCTGCTCCCCGGGCACAGGGGCCAGGCCCTCCTGCCTTCTTTGCTTGGTCCATTTTATTCTCATTGACGCGAGAGTTTTCTCCAGACAATCCAGTCTGCAACGGTCCCTCCCTTAGGCCCATATAACACTGTAGACATTTTCCAGGACACAAGTACATCTGATCATAAGTGGCTCTCTGCTACCCTTTCCCTGTGACTGACTGTGTTCTCCCACAGAGAGGTGGACGTTCTGTCCATCTCTGCATCTCCAGGACGTAGCCCAGCATCTGCAGCTGAACAGGTCGTAAGTGCTGTGGAATGAACGTGAGAAGAGCTGTCGAGGGGTAGGGACTGTGGCCTACTTAGCATCTGGACCAGGGGGACTTGAGCGGGCATTCCTATGTAAAGGGGAGTCAACTCTTTTGCTCCCCATTGGGAAGATGTCACTGGGCACAGCTGCGGCCAGATGTTCTAATCTTACAAGAGGAACAGATTTTTTTCTTCATATTTTGTTTTAATTAACATTTACAATTATTTTTTTTAAGAACACGGCAGGCCACCAGTCACATGAGCACTTCTATGAGGGGCACCTGCTCAAGGAACGATCTCTGCTTTAAAAGGCGATCAGACTATGGAGTCTTACAGGGGCTCTGGGTGGCATGCTGAAGGTCTCAGCTAACTCTTGTGTCCTCCAACATTCTTTCTAGTATGGACAACATATCAAAAGCTGGCTCTCTACACACTCTGTTGCAGTTACCTTGTCTCTTGGTTGATTTGACTGAAGAAGTTTGGAATGATAGTAGCTTGGTTTTCTATTCTTCTCTGCAGCCTGGAGTGATCCTATGAGGTTCTTCTGGTGCTGAGGTGGACAACAGAGTGGGCTAATTCTCAGGTACTGTTGTGGTTTTCTGGTGTGGACCGTACTTCTTTTAGTTTACTGCACCTTCTCTCTTGGGACATGATCATTTTTAAATGTCCTTGGTCCATGAGTGTTGGGAGCCAGCGACTGCACCCTGAATATGGCGCTGGTCTCTGCTTCCGCTTCGTTAAGTGGTTAGAGTTGTTAGAAGTAAACAACTCCTTGTAAGGCTGTGGGGCTGGGCTCTGGCCTGCTTCCACTGCGCTGTACCTATTAGACTTTTCCAGGTGGTGCTAGTTCATTGGCGGGGCTGGGTACTTAAGCTAGGGCAGACCAACTGCTCGCTCTCTTGTTCCTGTTTTCTCATCATGCTTCAAGGGTCCTGAATAAACTGCTGAAAGAAGAATCCTGTGTTGTGTTTCCCTTGCTGGCGAGGGGTCGCGACAGTTGGTGGCCCGAGCGGGGAAGAATATTCCTCGAACCCAGGATCCAGAACTTTCAGCAGTCAGGGTGGTGCACTGGTAAGTTCCCAGGTAAGTGGGAATCTGCAAGTAAATAGCGGGGCGCTCCTCTGTAAATAAAGAGAGAGCGGGGAAAATAATAAGAACGGGACGCTCTTCTGTAGTTAAAGAGAGAGCGGGGCTTTTGTACTTTTACTTTCTTTATAGCTTTGAAAACATTATGGGCGCTACCTCTTCAAGCCCAATTTTGTTGGCCCTGGATGGGCTGCTACGTTCAAAAGGACTTAATGTAAAGCAAAGCACTTTGTAGATGTTTTTAAGAGAAGCTTATATAGCGGCTCCTTGGTTTGCTTTTTCAGGGAGTCTTATGATTCCCAGCTGGGACAAATTAGGGAGAGATCTGGATTTTGCTTATGAGCAAGGTACTTTAGAGATGGCGTTATACCACTTTGGAAATTGGTTAGAGGATGTATAGCAGATGGTAAATGCCAGGAAGCTGTGGGCGAGGGTCAGGCCGTTCTTGAACAACTACATGAGGAAAAATCTGAGGGGTCACATAGCGAAGTGGCAGAGAGTATTAAGAGTAAGAGTAGTGAAAATGCAAAAGAGCCTGAAAATAAAAATAGGAGAAGGCTCTATCCAGACTTGACCGAACTAAAAACACCCGAGGACACAAGGGGCTCGGAGAGTTCTGAGGACCTGGACATATTGTTACAGCAACTCCGTAAGATAAAAATGAAAAAGAAAAAAAGAGAGACACAAAGCATGAAAGCCTACCGTGAGAAAGGGGATAAATCTAATTTTGATAAATATAATTCTGAAGAGGAGGTTGAGAATTTAGAAGAAGATGCAGTGCCTGTTGCACTGCCCCCGTATATGATGGGAGTCCAAAGCTCCGGGAGAACTTTTCATACACAAGTTTGGAGAACAGTTAATACAGACATGGGACTAGTGTACCTGGTTTTTCAGGATGCTAATAGGGGAAGATACCATGAGCCTTTAAATTTTAAAATAATTAAAACTTTGGCAGAATCCATTCGCACTTATGGTATAGATGCTGCTTTCACTCTTACTCAGGTAGAGGGGCTTACCAGATTTTGCATGACCCCCTCAGATTGGGCTAGTCTGGTGTTCACTTGTGTTTCCCCAGGCAAATATTTTGACTGGAGAGCATTTATGCTAGAGAACGCGGTAGAGCAGGCTGCCCAAAATCATGCGGCGGGACACCCCGCCTGGGATAAAGATATGCTTTTGGGGCAGGGCAGGTTTGCCAATCAACAAACGGGATATCCTCCTGAAGTATATGAACAGATTAATAACATTTGTATCCGTGCATGGAAGTCACTCCAAAATAGAGGAGAAGTGTCTGGCAATCTGACTAGAATTATACAGGGCCCTACAGAACCTTTCTCAGACTTTGTTGCTAGGAAGGTGGATGCTGCGGAAAAAATCTTTGGTGATCCCGATAGAGCCATGCCTTTGATTAGGCAACTTGTTTTTGAGCAATGTACTAAAGAATGTAAGGCAGCTGTTACTCCCTATGTTGGAGGCAGCTTACACTGATTTAGTACATTTACTACAATCAAAGGGCTTGCTTATTTCACCTGACAACGGTCCAGCGTATACTGGACGACAATTTTCTTCCTTTTGCAACCTGATAATCAACAGACAGGAGACTCTGTTGATTATCTTGGTGCTAGTATCTCTTGTGAAACTATTACACCCCAAAAGGTAACTCTTAGGACTGATAATTTACATACATTAAATAATTTTCAAAAATTATTGGGTGACATAAATTGGATTAGGGGTTACTTGCATATTCCCAATGTTGAATTAAAACCCTTGTATGAAATTCTTAAAGGTGATTCAGATCTTACTTCCCCTCGACATCTTACTGAGGAAGCCAGGTCAGTGTTGCTTAAAGTGGAAGAGGCTATACAACATGGTAGCCTTTGCAGGCTTCAAAAGGATAAGCCTCTTCAATTATGTGTCCTCGCCACTGTACGGCAACCTACTGGAGTTTTGTGGCAAGATGGTCCTTTGTTGTGGATACATCCACGTATATCCCCTGGAAAATCCATTGAGTATTATCCTGATGCAGTTGCTTCTTTAGCTATGTTAGGGATACAACAAAGTATATAATTTTTTGGTTTTTGTCCAACGTCTGTGATTGTCCCTTATACGTGTCAACAAATTCAAGTTTTGTGTGCTAACCTGGATAATTGGGCTATATTACGATGCTCTTTTCCAGGAGAGATAGATAATCACTATTTTTCACATCCTCTTATTACATTTGTTAAGGAACATTTTATCATTTTACCTAAAATCACTTCTTCTACGCCTATCCCAGGAGCTGCAAAATCTTTACAGATGGATCTAAAACTGGTATTGGAGCCTATGTGGTGAATGATCAACCTCCTATCCAACATCAGTTTGCTCCTGGCAATCCACAAAGGGTGGAGCTGCAAATTGTCATAAAAGTATTTGAACAATGTCCGTTTCCTTTTAATTTAATCTCACATTCTGTTTATGTAGTTCAAGCTTTAAAGGCATTGGAAGCAGTGGGTCCCATACACACATCAGGAGTAATGTCTTCCCTTTTTCTCCATCTTCAAACATTGATTTGGAATCGCTCTGCCTGTTGTTACCCCTTGCATATTCGAGCCCACACATGTTTACCGGGTGCTCTTTCTGCTGGCAATGCCCAAGCTGATCTTGCTATTCGTCCTTCTTGCATGTTTCCTGTTTCCTCCTTAGATCAAGCTAGAAACTTTCATAGTAAATTTCATATTAATGCACGAGCACTTCAGAAGCACTTTACTATCTCCCGTGCTGATGCTCGGCAGATTGTATTGGATTGTCCTAATTGTATCATTTTACATCATCCCTCTTCTGTGGGCGTAAATCCTCGTGGTTTGCAGCCTTTAACTATATGGCAAATGGATGTCACTCATGCTCCCGACTTTGGCAAACTTAAATATGTCCATGTGTCTGTAGATACTTGTTCTGGCATTATCCATGCTTCTGCTTTGTCTGGTGAAAAGGTTGGAAGTGTTATCACGCATTGCTTGGAAGCCTGGGCAGCCTGGGGATTACCACAGACCATTAAGACGGACAACGGTCCAGCGTATACTGGACGACAATTTTCTTCCTTTTGCAACCAGATGGGTATCCAGCTTGTCCATTGTTTACCCTACAATCCACAAGGTCAGGGTATTGTAGAGCATGCTCATAAGACTCTAAAAGAGATGTTAATAAAACAAAAAGGGGGAATTGGCTTAGGCCACACCCCGAAAGAGCACCTCTCCCTGGCTCTATTCACTATTAATTTTTTGAATCTGGACATCCAAGGGCGCTCTACTGCGACTAGGCACTGTTCGCCCTCTGCCCCGAACTTTGGGCACGTTAAGTGGAAAGATGTACTTTCTGGACAATGGTATGGGCCTGATCCCGTGCTGGCATGGGCACGAGGTTCTGTCTGTGTTTTCCCACAGGACCGAACGGAACCATTGTGGGTGCCAGAGCGCCTCGTGTGGAAAGTTCCTCAAGCTCTGTCAGGAAGGAAGAATGAAGATGAACAAGATGAGGTGCTTGATGCTTCTCCTGATGGTGATCAGACATGAGGTCATCTGGACTGCAGAACGACTCCTCTGGGCGGTGGTAAAGACGTGGCCATATCCATTGCCCGTTACTTCTCAGGCTGGTGTACTTCCATTTTTCTTCATTACTAATGGCTCTGCCACCATGGATTGACCGACCTTGCCTATGGATACTGTAATAGCTATTGATAACTTTTCTACTGTTTCATTATTTTACACATTGTGTTTCTCTGTACATGTTAATTACTCTGATTCCGTACCTTGTATTATGTTAACCAATCAATCTTTGGGCTGGTTTGATAGTGATGGTTCTCGGGGCTCAAATGGTAATGCTACTGTAATCAATGGTGTTTTTCCTGCTAAGGTATTGAGAGCCAATACTTCTATTCCTCAACAACCGGCATTGTTGCCCCGTTGTAAAGCCATAAAAACCAGTTCACCAGCTTGGACTGGATGTCAGGGCTCATTGACCCCTTAGTTTATTAATTCTAACAAAACCTTTACCTTTTTTTTAACAACCACCTACAAGAATGCTACTTTTCTAGGGTTCAATTTCACTTATAATAATCCTACTCAAGCTGCTTTATCGAATCCTTTTGACTCCTGGGTATTATGCACTCGTTTGAGCACCTGCTCACAAATTAATGCCCTCGGATTTATTGATGGAGGTAGTGTTCAAAAATGTAACTACACTTACAATACTTCTGTTGGCAGTTTCGGAGAGAAAGTGAAAGTCAATTGCAGTGACCTATTTAGGTTTGCACCAACACCTGTGTGTGTATGGCCCCCATTCATGTTATTGATGTTCAATTATTCATCTCCTTTACTCAATTGTTCTAACCAGACTTGTACAATGCTGGAATGCCTCTTTGGAGGACTCTGTTGTGGTGGTATTGCCCTCCTACTTGCCTTTACCTGTGTCTATTGATGATGATAATTTGCCTGTATTATTACAAAGAAACAAAAGAGACCTTGATATAACTGCAGCCATTGTGGCAGCCGTTGCAGCTTCTGCTGTTGCGGCGGCCACTGCCGCCGCGGCTCTCGCTACTGCCGTGCTTACTGCTGATTCTGTGAACAAGCTTGCAGGTACTGCTGCAACAGCCATGGAGACTCAGACTATGATGAATCAACATCTACATCGTGGCATTGTGCTTCTAAACCAGCAGGTCGATCTACTACAAGACCAAGTGGACATTTTGAGTCAAGTGCTCACTGATGGGTGTTTACTGCCCATGGTTGAACTATGCATTACTCTCTTAGCTTTCAATAACTTGACTAGGGCCGCTAATTCATCTAGACAACTAGGAGCTATGCTTACAGGGGTCTGGTCAGCAGAGTTTGATAACCTGACTATGCTGTTGAGACAAGAAATTGTTAGAGTGAATAATACATGAGTCCATATTGCTCCCATGAAAGATGTAATATCATGGTTGTCTAAGTCTTTTAGTTTCTTGAAGCAATGGGTGGGCATGGGTGTGCTGGCTGTGGTCCTAGTACTTGCCATTGGATTGTGCCTGTGGTGTCTGGTTCGTATGTGCAAGCGGCAGCGGGTGCAGAATCTTATGCTTGTACAAGCCTTTGCCTCTTTAGAGGCAGGACAGTCCCCTCAAGCATGGCTCACCATGCTCAAGTGATCTACACAGCACAGGGTGCGAGGCAAGGCACTGCACTTGGGAGCTCTAGGTTTGAGTCTCAAGAAAAGCATGTCCTATTGCATGTGGGTTTGATATCAATGCCCCACCTCCATGAAAAAGGCATCGGTCAGAATGGTGACTTGCCTGGGGAGGGCCCCCTCAGGAGTGTGCCATTATTTACGGCCACTTTTGCACAATGGAGATAGGACCTCTACTTTTACCTGTTGCTTGTAAAACAAAAAGGGGGAACTGTTGGGAGCCAGTGACCGCACCCTGAATATGGCACTGGTCTCTGCTTCCGCTTCGTTAAGTGGTTAGAGTTGTTAGAAGTAAACAACTCCTTGTAAGACTGTGAGGCTGGGCTCTGGCCTGCTTCCACTGCGCTGTACCTATTAGACTTTTCCACGTGGTGCTAGTTTATTGGCGGGGCTGGGTACTTAAGCTAGGGCAGACCAACTGCTCGCTCTCTTGTTCCTGTTTTCTCATCATGCTTCAAGGGTCCTGAATAAACTGCTGAAAGAAGAATCCTGTGTCATGTTTCCCTTGCTGGCGAGGGGTCGTGACACATGAGGATAAAGCCTGGGTCGCTGCTGGCTCCCTGCTGGACTGTCTGGCTGTAGACTTCTTATTACATGAGAAAAACTGTTGGTTTACGCCAAGCTCATGTGAGTTTTGTAGCCAAATGCATCCCGGGCTGATTCATTAGTGTTCCCCTATCTCTTTGAAATCTGAGCTCTAATATCTCTTCTGGGTCTCTATCAATCCCAGGCTTTTCTTAAACAAACCAACAAGAAACACTAATGTGCTTTTAAGTTTTGAAAGCAAACAAATCCATTCATCATTCCTGTTGTGCTCAGACAAACCTGTCATTTCTGAAGTGCTTCTTCTCTGAAATCCGCTGGAAGACAGTTTGTCATCTTGCATGGTCACTTAGTGAAGAGCTTCTGTGGGTCAGAATGCCTGTCCTGGAGCTGATGAAAATATACAGGGTGGGGTCGGGAAGGTCGGGTCCCAACAGCCTTGTGTGGTCCCTGCCTGTGCAGGTGCATGGGGAGGACAGACTCTGTGTGGCCCCACATCAGCACCATCTCTGCATCTGCGGACTGCAGCACAGGGCCAATACAGAGGTCCATTCAGAGAATACAGAAAGCATGACCATGTCACCATGCTGTTCATTGCCTTTGGTGGCTCCTGGTAGCTTTTGAACCATAAAATCACCAAATGCACAGTCAAGTGTCCTTTGCTTGTCACAAGATATTGACTTTCATGTGGGAGCAATGCAGTCCTCTGTGCCCTGCTCCTGGCTGCCTGGCACATCCATGATACCTGCCTCCCCTCCAGAAAACTGCCAGGACCATTCCCTGTTCACCTGTGTGAGCCAAGGGAATGGCTGGCCACTCAACCCAGGTTCTCCTTGAGGCTGGGATCTCAGTATCCCCCACAGAAAGGACGTGACAAGCTAAGACATGGTTGGCCCTCCTGGGACGATGGTCCTATGGGTACATGATGGACATTTGGAAGAGTGAAGCTATTCATATTTATTAATAGCAATACCTCGTGGCAGTGGTGGCTACTAAGGTAGTTTGCATTTAGATTTGAGCCTAAGTAAGTTGACTTTTAGCAAAAGGCAGGGGACCTAAAAACTTAAGTGCTAATGTCATTTCAGGAGGAAACACTGGGGAGCAGCAGCCAAGGGGCTGTTTACTGTCCAGTGAACCATGTCAGCCAATGCAGCTGCTGTGTGCTTTGCAGTTCAGTGGCACTTTTTCAGTGGTCACTCCCTGATCTGGTTCCAGACAAATGAGCAAAACTTGCAAGGATGTCACATAGGAAGTCCCCAGCCAGCCAGTGGAAATGCAGCTCCAGAAGAGCCTGACATATTTCTTAAATAAGGGGAATGCTAATGGTCCTGTTGACTGGTGACAATCGACTCCTGCCATTTGTCTTCCTGAGTGAGTGGCAAGGGGATCTCATTTTAAGCCATCTTGGTGACTTCCCTTGCCCTCATCCATCTGCAGAGATATTAATGTTCAGGCTGCACTGAATTTCTAAAGGCCAGGATGTGCATTTGGTTTAATTGTGTGACACCAACCAAGGAAAACAAGGCCATAAAATAAAAAGAGATGCTGCTTCTCCACGTCGGGAATAAAAGCATCAGGACAGAAGAAGAAAGCAGTTAGAGTCAGGATCAGGCCCACTGTGTCCTCCTCGTCTAGATAGAAAAGGTCTGCAGCCATAACACACTAAGCACAGGCCCTTTTTTCTAGAAGATTTAGAACTCTTCTGATAGAAGCCAAATCATAGCAAAAATCCTACATAAGAGCAAACACAGCATTTACTACAGGCCTGATAGTGCTACTGTGTGTCCACTCACTAACCCAGCTAACCTTCACCATCATCCTTTGGGTTAGAAGACACTCCATTCTCACAATACACATGGGGAAATGGAGAGCCAGGTAGATGGCATAACTTGCCCAACATCACCCAGCCAGTGAGTGCTTAGAACCTCCAGCTGGGGAAATTCACCTACTTAGTAGCAGAAAATCTACTGTATTTAGGATAGCACTAAATTTATCAGTGTAATGGTCCCCTCCAGATCTGTAACCCATATATCCAAATAAAACATATGCATACATTCTAGGTAAACAAATATTGCTTATTAACTGGCTGCGCTTTCTTCAGAAGTACCATTAAAATATATCAAAAGTACCATTAAAATATAGCAATGTTATAAAGGGATGGAGGCCACAGCAGCTCGATCACAGCCCAGTGCATGATGGGGAGGAAAAGCAGTCTTCACACTGCACTTCTTGGTGTGACTCATACAGAGTGAGAAAGGTGGAATGCCATTGCAGATGATCCCCAGGGCAGGGCACATCATGAATCTGTAGAAAAGAATGATCATGGAACCCCTCAGCCAAGCCCCATTCCTCTCCAGACCCATGTCCTTTCTTCTGCTCCACTGAAAAGAACTGAAGCCGTGGAGCAAAAGGTCATGTGGAGGTTCCTGGTCTTGCCTGGCCAGCTTCTGCTCCATCCTCCTTCCCATCGGCACCTCACTTATTCCTCAGGGAGACTCAGGAGAGCCCTTGCCAAAGGGCCCTGCCCTAACTTGGCCATAGCCCTGGGACCCAAGCCTGGCCAATCAGATGCTCTTCTGGGGACACAGAGCCAAGAGATGCCAGGGGAGTAGGCCTGGGGCTGAATCTCTCCAATGAGGGCTGTCTGAGGGGTCTGTCCATGGGGGGCCTCCCCTGGAGGTGTCTGAAGCTCCCCGAATACAGCTCCTGATCTCTCTGAAATCTGTTTCTTCAGACTTCCCCGAGTTCTTCCTCATGTCCTTGCAGTTAGTGGAGGTCAGAAGACTGGTTTCCTGAGGTGAGAGCATCATGTCACCAGTTTCTACCTGGGTCCAGTCTTTTCTCATGACACTTAGTACATTTATTGAGCACCTGTGGTGCTCTTGAATGCCCTCTAGGTTCTAGGGTGCTGAGGTCACCTTGGCTGGGACTCGACTCACCTTCAGGGAGATCCAGGCAGGTAGGTAAGGTCATGCTTTCCCATGAGCTCGGTTGCAAATGGAGTGTGGGTGGGTTTTGGGAAACATGCCAGAGAAAGAAGCGCCTTCCTCCTGGGGAGCTCAGGGCTGCCCTCATGGACACGCAGGTGTTTGATTTAGTCCTTCGTGATAGTGGAACTTCATAATAGCATAAAGCTCAAGGAACACGGTGGGACCAGACACTGGGCATGGAGACTACATACCCCACGTGGGGTATAGAGCAGAATTCAGGTGCCTGGAGCAGGAATAGTCACAGCTCTAATAGATCAAATATCAGCTGCATGTTATGTAATTAGGATACTGTATTGGGTACCGTGACAGAGGACACTCTTTGGGTCTTCAGGGAATTCCTAGTTTAGTCCAGTGGTCCTCAATGCTTATAGTGCATTAGAATCTCACTGGAGAACTTTACAAAAACATTTCCAGCAATTCCACAACAGATTGTTAGGCTGGGGTAGGGGCCAGTCTTTGGTCTGTTATTAACCTGCCAAATTCCAGGGCTCAGAGGTGGTTCTCAGTGCATCACTCCAACGTTTCTTACTCCTCTCACCCCACCACTGACACTCGAGCTGTCAAGCCCATCTCCACTTGCAGCTGCAGCCCCCTGGCAGCTGTGTGAGCCCTGGGTTTCCACTGTCCCCCATCCTGATGAGGCTTCCCCTCCTCCACTGGTTAGGACCTCTGGGAGGTGCAGCAAGCTGCTCTCCCCTTCTCACTTAATTTCCTCATCTGTACAGCAGGAATATTATCTCCACAGAAATGTCCACTGTGGTAATGCTTCCTGGTGACATAGATAAAATGCTGTCTGTCCACAATAAGAGGACGTCATTATCCCTCGCTTATATGTGGGGTGATCGCAAAGTGTTCTAGAGACGGGTTCTCCATAACAGGTAGAGAAGGCAGTGCAAATAGATGTAATAATAATTTCAGGTGACATTTATTGTGCATCTCACAAGAAGCTTATGGGGGAGACAATTATGTCCATTTCTCTGTTGGAGAGAGAGGCATGCAGAGCAAGCCACTCCACCAGATCACAGCTGGAAGCCCTGGGGAAGGACTCACGATGAACAAGACTGGCTTCAGGTCTGCTCTTGTAGCCCTTAAGCCACTCAGACCCTGACAAATCATGTCTCTAGGAAGCAGTCTCCAGAGGCTCAGATTTGCAGATGGGAAACACCAGTCCCTGTGGCAGGTGGGAGTTTGGAACCACAGTTTTCCTTCCTGGTATTATCCCTGGGAATAGGTGACATTACAAGGTAAAGGGAGTTAAAGTCCCTGATCCATGGACCTGAAAGTGTGGGCATTATCCAGGATCATCGAGGTGGGCTCTACCAATGGAAAGGGATGGAGAGGAGTCAGATGTCCCTGAAGAGGGCAGGAGCGATTTGAAGCAGGAAGACTGGAATTGCTGTGGCAAAGTTTGAAGATGGAGAAAGGAACCAGGGGTCTGGGAGTGCTGCTACCTCCAGAAGCTGACCACAACCCTCAGCTGACTTGAGGAAGCAGAACCCAGGTTCCACAATGGAAGGAACAAAAACTAACCTCCCAGATATCAAGGAAGCAGCCTCTGGAGCCTGCAGCCAGGACACGGTCCTGCAGTGCCTTGCTCGTAGCTTGGCGAGATGCAGCTCAGACTTCTGACCTGCGAACTGTGAGGTGGTGCCTTGGTGCTGTCAAAAGCCACTGCCCTGTGGGCTTCTCCCCTTCTGTTCTGCACCGCGAAAGGACCCTGTGCCCAACTCCATGCAAAAAGATCTACCTGCATCACCACATCCTGTGACAGACCCAGGGTGGAAACCATTGCTAGTGCCCTCCACCAGGTCACAGCAGAGGAGACAGAGGACTCCTGGGCTTAAAGACCTATGGTTATGCTCCAATAGTGTGTCTGGCACAAGATCCCCACACAGGTCTGTCTGCACCAGCCTGAGTCCTGTCACCAGATCCAGAACAACATGGGGACAACTCACCTGCTCAGGTGGCTGAGTGACAATTTCATGGTTTGTGAGAAAGCTCTTCACGAATGACAAAACATTGCACAAACAAGGGCGCCTGTGATTAATAATAAACCAGTTGAAGAATGGCCAACGAGTTCTTCAACTGCCAGTCTCCTTCTAGCAGTAAACAAATGCACAATCATTTTTATTTATTTCTTCACTTTTGGCTAATTTCATCTGATGAAGCCATGATTTTGACATCGTTCATTCCTCCAGCCTGCACGATTTTGGTAATTACAACTGCCTGATTCCCTGACTGACATGAATGTCTCTAAATTGGATCTGAAAATGCTCTTTACCTGAAGAAGTCCATGATTCCCACTTGCCAGTCAGAGACACAGGGCTATCACCCCATCCTGTCCCTGGAGCCTGGACATGCCTGCAGAGGCTAGAGGAGCCCTGTCTGAGAAGGAGGCTTCAGAATGGACAGGGGCCTGGGGGAGGTTCCAAAAAGCAGGTGCAGCCCTGAGGCTCTGCTGAGCCTCAGCCCCACCTGCTTCTCTCTGCCTGACAGTTTCGGGAGCCTGCAGCCCTCTCAGTCTGAGTCCTTCTGCTGGGTTTCTGTTCCTTGTAATCAGAATGAAAAGTGTTTACTGGGAAAAGAGAGACAATCCCATTCCAGTAGGGGGAGGGACATTGTGAATAGACTGGTGGCAAGGACCTGAGGAGTAAGAGTGTGGCTGTTGGATGTCCAACATGCAGAGCCCAGGCAGCCAGGGGCCAAGAGGGCATGAGCAGGGGCTCAGTCTTCCTCGTGGATTCTGGATGCAGAGCCCCAGGTCCCTTCATCTCCAAGGCCATGGGGACAAATGGGACAGCACAATGTCTAGAAATGGATACCTGGGTTTGGGGCTCACAGCTGGCTCCCCAGGAGGGAGGTAAAATAGCAGCAGGGAGAGCCACTAGGAGAAAGGCACTTCCACCCTAGCCCAGTAGCTGGACATTGTATGACAATGACCTGAGCCTGACATTTGAGTCCTAAGCACTGACTGCTATGGAGACTTCAGAACACAAAAATGTGTGAGAGGGACCGTGAACTTTCACTCATGATTCATAAATAACCCAGACAGCACCTTTGACTTTCTCTGCTGTTTTATGTAAAGGTCTTTAAGATGGAGATAGAGGATGAAGTCACTAAGAAAGAGACAAAGAAACACACTCATAAGGTTTGCAAGGGAAGTCCCAGCAGTGTGCTGTGGCCTTATGGACCACCCGACGTGCATCTCTGCCCCAAGTGACATCATCCAGGGAGCTCAACCTCGTTAGGCACAGCATGCTTGATTTGGAGGGGCCTCCTGCTTTTCTTTTTTCCTAGCAAAAAAAAAATTACTAGGCAAGGAGCAGGAGGAGAATATTACTGAAATAGGAACAGTTCATTCCATGGCCACTAGCTGCTTTCAAAAACAAAGGAGCATTCTAATGAGAAATGGTGGCCAGTTCCTTCCCTTGGGCCAGATGGAGAGATGTCACTGAAGGAAGCACACAACTGGTCATGGGAGGACTTGGGTGCAGGCCAGGTGAACTCATGCTGTCTGGCTGCTGGGGCCGGACTCTTCACCCTCTGTCCCTGGGGGCTATAATTTCAGCAGAAGGGCACAGTGCCCAGAAGTGCCCAGAAGTGCCCAGGACTATGATAGTAAAACCAGGAGAGACTGCCAAGGAGGGTGAGTCAGAGGAGCTGGAAAGGTCGGGAGCTGGTTGTGCTTTCTGATCCAACCAGTAGAACTGGGATGTCCGCGGGCTGTCCTGACACGCTATTGACGAGCCCCCTTCATGTGATATGCTGGTTTGGTTCATGACTGATATGATAACACTTGGCTTAGGGATCCAAACCTAAGAGAACCCAAATTTCTGATGTCTTCATTTCCAGCCATTGCATAATTAGTGTTCAACATTCTTCGTGGGATCACCAGTGCTGAGAACCTCAGTTCTATAAAGGAAAAGAGAAGGATGGGGGGCAGTTGTCAGCCACACCTCAAAGTGAGCCAGGAATTAGCTCATTGTTGAAAGAGTGGGTGGGAACCTGCTTTGGTGATAATAGTGGGGCATGAAGGGCACACTCTGGATGGAGAGGATATCCCAGGAAGATCCGGTTGTGCTCTGCATGCTGTCCAGAGCCTGCCTCTTTGAGCTAATTACTGTCTGCTAATAAATGACAGATATTAAAAAGAAAACAAACAAAAAACACCCACAGATCAAGGGCACAGAACATAAGTGAGGCAGTGAACATCTCAAGGGTACACTAGTGTAGGAGGCTCAGGAGAATCTTACAAACCTGACATCAGGTTTGGTGATTCAGAAGCAGAGCTTGAAGGACTTGCGGGCAGACTGATGCTTAAACAGCACTTCCAGAATGGCCCGAGTTCTGAGCCATTGGGATCTGAACTCAGGATGGTCTGGTTTGGTGAAATAAGGGCTTTCCTCAAGCTAGCACTGTGTGTGTGTGTGTGTGTGTGTGTGTGTGTGTGTGTGTGTGTGTGTGTGTAAGAACCAGTACTTATGTGAACATCTGACATTCCGGGCATGTGTCCCTCACCCCCTAAAGCAATGCTACCTTGAGCAGGACACGGGTAAAACCAGCGTTTTTCATCTGATGATGGACACCAAGCTGTAGTCCAAGGTGTACTAAGAAATGCAGGTTCTAAAGGTTGGGAAGCACTCCTTAGATCTCAGCAACATGTGCATGTACCCAAAACTCTGATGGAAGTAACTGGTTTTATTCTTCCCTGGATTTCATCCTGATTCTGGAACTGCTCCATCACCAGACTGCTCCCGGGGCACAGAATCTGAACTCGCCTTGATGAGCATGTTACCGGGGCTGGCCAATCAGTGTGCACCATCCAGCTGGCAGCTGAGATCCTGCAGGGTGTGGTCCTGTGACCCGGCTTAGGGCATTTCTCCATCCTGCCCAGGCACTGAGCCCTGTGGGCAGTGCAGCAGCTTGTTGCTGCCACCTGGAGATGCCAGCCTGCCCTTTGCAGCCCTGGCTGTAGAGCCGAGCCACTCTCTGACTCATCAGGTTCCTCGAAAAAGCCATTCTGATTAAATAGGAGCCAAGGCTCCAACATCAATAATAGACAGCTGTTTTCTGATGATGGCTTAATTACATACACCCTGTCAGGTACCGATTTTCCCTGCTGAGTTTCAGCACATGAATTAGCAGTGCCTTCCCAAGGAAACTCGGTGCCAAGTTCTGCGTGGCAAACAGGGTCCTGGGACTTCAGTGGTTAAGGGCCCCTAATCTCTTCTCTCTGGAGGTGGCCCTGCGGGGTTCCTGTTGGGTGCACACTCCCCAAGTCCAGGAGTGGAGGAAGTGCAGTCCTGTTGGGGTCTTTGTGAAAGTAGGGGCTGGTGTCATGGCCCAAGGGGGCTGCAGCACCTCTGGCTGACTCTGAAGAATCCTCTCTGGCATCAAGGCAGAGCCCCAGGCCCTTGCCCCCTGCTGGGCCCCACAAAGACCTTGCTTCAGCCAAGGCCACCTAGGGAGTGCTTCTTTCCCTTGCCTCAACAGGTTTCCAAGTGCACCATGATAAAGCAATGTACTGCAAAGTGGACATCAGGAGCTACTTATCTTGCATAACTGACACCTTATACCTACTAACAGCAGTTCCTCCAGTTCCTAACCCAGCCCCTAAAAACCAACATTTACTCTCTGCTTCCATGGGTTTATTTTAGATGCCTCCAGTGACACCTGCAGCATTTGTCCTTCCGTTTCTGGTCATTTGGCTTAGCTCTAGGTTCATCCATATTGTGACTTGGTGACAAGCCTAGAGATGGCGGGTGCCAGGTAACAAATATATGGTCTGCACCAAGAAGCAGAAACTTCAAGGGAGATGGTAGCTACAGAGAGATGTTGAGCAGAAGTATCACAAGGGCAGATCTGTGCTCTAGGGCTGCCACTCTGGCTGCTGGCTAGAAATTGGATATTAGTGTGACTCCAGCTGACCCTCGCAGAGCACCCGAAGTGCTTTAAATTGCTGAGTTACATTGACTTATTTCAATATATCCTTTTAGAGAGTCACTCCCATTTCACAAGTTAGGAAAATGAGGAGCAAAAAAGTGAGTTAACTTGCCCAGCTTCAAACAACCACTAGGGGTGGAGCCAGAACCACGCTAGAGTGGCCCCAGGGTCTTTGCTGTTAACTGCAATCATCAATTTTAGGAAACTGTTTGCACTAGGAATCTGCTTATCCCGGGCAGAGAGTCCCCTGAAGGAACACAGATTCCTGCAGAAGCCATTCGAATTCAGACCCGCACACAAGGAAAGTTCAGAAAAACTAAGTCCGTAATTAAGAGTGGAAGCAATGGTTCTGCTGGGCATGGCTGGTGTGTCAGGTGACATGCGCAGCTCTTGAACATCAGTGTGCTTCTGTGATCAGCAGATCAATTATGGTGTTACAGAGCTGATTGTTGCCATTTTATAGTTGAGGAATCTAAAGCCCAGAGAAGTTAAATAACTTGCCCAAGGTCACAACACACTTAGATCCCAGAGTGGTCTTCCCTGAAATTTTCTCTAATGTCTAGAAGGATCCAGGGTCAGATAAGAAGGAAGATCTAAGGAGAGGTGAGACTAAGCTGTTCACAGTCCATCCAGAATCAGAAATGACAAAATAGGTGAGCTTAAAAGGAACCCACCGGACACCATCTTTGTAAATTGGAGGCCATTGGTCTCCTTATTCAAAAAATGTTTTTTTTTTTTTTTTATTGTTGGTCGTTCAAAACATTACACAGTTCTTAATACATCATCTTTCACAGTTTGATTCAAGTGGGTTATGAACTCCCAATTTTACCCCGTATACAGATTGCTGTATCACATCAGTTACCCTTCCATTGATTGACATATTGCTTTTCTAGTGTCTAATGTATTCTGCTGTCAATGTTTTTGTTGTGCAGTAGAGTCAGGCACAGCGGTGGGTTCATTTTGACATCATTATACAAGCATGAGGTATCATTTGCTTCATTTCAAATACCTTCCCCTGTCCCTCCCCTCCTCCCTCTCCTGTTCCTTATCCTCTATTGCTCTTTCTTCTGTTTATTTCTTGGTTTTCCAACTGGTGCATTTTAGATATATGTAAATTGAAACTCTCGGTGGTGTATTCATATAGGTTCACAATGTAATTTGGTCAATTTCTCTGCACTGTTTGTCTCTATTGCTCTCCCTCCTCCCTCAACTCCCTCGGCTCCACAAATCTCTCTTCTATTTTCATGGAATCCTTCCCCCCTCCCTTTTTAAAAATTTCACTCTAATTCAGGAGAGAAAACATTTGACTTTCTGAGTCTGGCAGATTTCCCGAAGCAGCATCTTCTCCAGTTCTCGCCTTTTACTAGGGAACTACGTGGTGTCACCCCTCTTTGTGGCCGAGTTGAATTTCATTGTGCACATACACCACATTTTCTTAACCACTCATCTGTTGATGGGACCTGGTTGGGTCCACGAGTTGGCTATTGTGAATTGTGCTGCTGTAAAACTTGACATTCTTGTTTCACAATCGTACGCTGACTTTAGTTCTTTAGGATAAATACCGAGGAGTGGGATAGCTGGGTCCTATGGTGGTTTCATTCCTACTTTTCTGAGGGTTCTCTCTACTGCTTTCCAGAGTGGCTGAACTAATTTGAATTCCTACCAACAACATGAGTGCACCTTTCCCCACCCGATGCTGATGAGCATTTTCTTGTTTTTGTGTTCTTCATGATTGCCATTCTAACTGGAGTGAGATGAAATTTCCATATAGTTATGATCTGCATTTCCCTCATTGTTAGGGATGGTCAACATTTTCTTTTTACATATTTAAACATGTCTTTATATATTTCTTGGCCATTTGTTGTTTTTCTTTTGATAATCATGTTCAGTTCTTTTGCCCGTTGAAAGATTTGTTATTTGTTTTTTTCTGGTGTTAAGCTCTTGAGTTCTTCATATATTCTGGATGTTAGTTCCTTATCTGAGGAGTGGCTAGGAAACATTCTGTGGGTTCTCTCTTCACACTCTCGTTTACTTTACTTTGCAGACACTTTTTAATGAATGTCATCCTATTGACTGATTCTTGGTTTCTTTCTGGAGTCTGAGGGTCTTGCTGAGGAAGATGGCACTGCGCCAATATGTTGGAGTATTGCATTGACCCTGTTTCCTCCTGGCACTCACAAGTTTCTAATTCCTAAGTCTTTGATCCATTCAGATTTGACTTTTGTGCAGGGTGAGTGACAGGGACTGAGTTTTATTCTTCTACATGTGGATATCTAGTTTTTCCAGCCCTATTGCTTAAAAAACAATCTTTTCTCTGGCATATGTACTTGGCACCTTTGTCAAGTATCAAATGTCAGGAACTATGTGGGTTTGTCTCTGTGCCTCTATTCCATTGGTCTTCGAGTATGTTTTGATGCCAATACTGTTCAGTTTTGGTTACTGTAGGTCTGTAGAACAATGTGAAGTCAGGAATTGTGATGCCGCCAGTGTCACTCTTCTAGGTCAGGATTGTGTTGGCTATTCCGGGTCTCTTACTCTTTCATATGAATTTTAGGACTTTTCTCGTTCTGTAAAGAATGCCGTTGGTATTTTAGTGGGATGGTATTGAACCTGTGTATCACTTTTGATGGTATGGCCATTTTAACAGTGTTAAGTCTGCCTATCCATGAACAGGTGAGGTTTTTCACCTTTTAATGTCTTCAATTCAGTGTTCAGTAGTTTTCATTGTAGAGATTGCTCACCTCCTTAGATTTACTTCCAAGTATTTTTTAAAAAATTTTTTTGAGGTTATTGTGAGCAAAATAATTTTCCTTATTTATTTATTGGCACAATCATTATTAGAGTATAAGAAAGGTATTGATTTCTTAACATTGTTTTACATTGATCTTGAATCCTGCTACTTTGCTGTAATTGTTTATGAGCTTTAGAAATCTTCTTGTGAAATTTTGGGGTCCCTGCATATAGGATCATGTCATCAGTCGACATATCATTTGACTTCTTTTTTTCCTGTTTGTCTCTTTTTTAATTTCCTTCTCTTGATATTTTCTCTGCATAGAACTTCAAGAATTATATGGAATAGGAGTGGTAAAAAGTTTCTTATTCATGATTTTAGAGAAAATGTTTCAGTTTTTCTTCATTTTTGTATGATGTTGATCTTGGATTTGTCACAATAGCCTTCATGCAGTTGAGGTGAGTTTTTTCTAACACTAGTTTCTTGGTGTTTTTAATATGAACAGTTGCTGGATTTTGTTCAAGGCTTTTTTTCTGCCCATATTGAGATGTTCATTCCCTTCCTGTTTTTAATTCTATTTATGTGCTGAATTACATTTGCTGATTTGTGTATATCGAACAAACTTTCTCTCTGAGATACAAGCATCTTGTCTATGTGGTATGGTCCTCCTAATGTGATTTTTAAATTTTTAATACCTTTTTTTTTTTTTGTGGTGCTGAGGATCAAACCCAGTGCCTCATACATGCGAGCCAAATGCTCTGCCACTGAGCCACAACATCAGCGCTTCTTAATGTGTTTTTGAACACAGGTTGCTAATGTTGTGTTTAGGATTTTTGCATCAGGGATATATTTTATTAAGGACATTGTGTTAATAAGGGATATTGTTCTGAGGTTTTCTCTCCTTGTTTTCTTTGTTTGGTTTAGGCATCAGGTGACAGGGCTTCATAGCATGAATTTGAGAGTGTTAAATCCTCTCTTTCTATTTCATGGACTAATTTTTGGGAGATTAACATAATTTCTTCTTTATAAATGTGGTAAAGTTGGCTGATAATCCCTCTGGTCCTGAAAAAAAAATTTTTTTGGTCAGATTTTGTTTCAATCTAATTGCTTGATATTGTTCTGTTTTGGTTTTCTTCATTTTCTTGGTTTGTTTTGGGTAGGTCACATTTGTCTAGGAATTTAAAAATATTTTCTAGGTTTTCCAGTTTATTGGAGTGTAAATTTTCAAAACTATTCCTAAAGAACTCCCGGATATCAGAAGAGTCATTGGTGATATTTCCTTTCTCATCTCTTCTTTTAATAATTTAATTATTCTCTCTCTTTTGGTTAGTTTTGGTAAGGGCTTATAAATCCTGTTTATCTTTTTAAAGAGCCAAGTCTTTTTTTTCATGAATCTCCATATTTTTATTTTCAATTTTACTTATTTTGGCTCTAAAATATTTTCTGTATCCTACTGATTTGGGCACTAACTTGTTCTTCCTTTTCTAACACCTTGAAGGGTAGTGTCAGATGGCTTATTTGATATCTTTATTTTTTGAATTTAGGCACAGAATGATATAAACTTTACTCTTAGAACTGCCTTCATGCTATCCCATAGAATTTAATGTCATATCTCTGTTCTCACTTGTTTATTAGAATTTTTAAATTTTCCCTCTGATTCTTGTATGATCCATTCATTATCCAGAAGTGTCTTATTTAATCTTCAGTTGTTACGATGTTTTCTATTTTTTAACTTGTTATTGATTTCTAATCCAATCCCATTATGACCTTATAGGATGCAAGGAATTATCTCTTTTTTTATTAGCTAAGACTTGCTTTGTGTTCTAAAGTATGTTCTGTTTAAGAGAAAGCTCCACAAGCAACATAGAAGTGAATTTAGTTGTTGATGAAGTATTCAAAAGATGTCTGTTCAGTTCTTCTGATTAATGGTTTTAAAAAGATACTATTTTAAAATTATTTTTAATTGTTCTAGAGACTCTTAGTTTTCCTCTGAATGACCTGACCGTTAGTGAGAGGGGTGTGTTAAAATTAGCCAGTATTATTGTCCTCGGGCCTATTTGAGTCTTAATATTTTGTAAAATTTGAAAGGTAGCGTTAGATGACTTATTTGAGATCATTGTTTTTTTTTTTGTTTTTTTTTTTTTTTTTTTTTTTTTTTTTTTTTTTATTGTTGGTCGTTCAAAACCTTACACAGTTCTTAATACATCATATTTCACAGTTTGATTCAAGCGGGTTATGAACTCCCAACTTTACCCCGTATACAGATTGCTGTATCACATCAGTTACCCTTCCATTGATTGACATATTGCCTTTCTAGTGTCTGATGTATTCTGCTGTCAGTCCTATTCTCTACTATCCCCCCTCCCCTCCCCTCCCCTCCCCTTTTCTCTCTACCCCTTCTACTGTAAATCATTTCTTCCATTTGTATTATCTTGTCTTACCCCTCCATTACATAGTTCTTGATATATCATATTTCACATTTTGATTCAAGTGGGTTATGCACTCCCATATTGCCCCTTATACAGCTTGCAGAATCACATCAGTTTCACTTCCATTGCTTTACATATTGCCATCCTAGTGTCTGTTGTATTCTGCTGCCTTTCCTATCCTCTACTATCCCCCCTCCCCTCCCCTCCCCTCCCCTCTTCTCTCTCTACCCCCACTACTGCAATTCATTCCTCCCCTTTGTATTATTTTTCCCTTTCCCCTCACTTCCTCTTGTATGTAATTTTGTATAAACCCGAGGGTCTCGTTCCATTTCCATGCTATTTCCCTTCTCTCTCCCTTTCCCTCCCACCTCTCAACCCTGTTTAATGATGGTCTTCTTCTTGTGCTCTTCTTCCCTAGTCTGTTCTTAATTACTCTCCTTATATCAAAGAAGACATTTGGCATTTGTTTTTTAGGGCTTGGCTAGCTTCGCTTAGCATAATCTGCTCTAATGCCATCCATTTCCCTCCAAATTCTATGATTTTGTCATTTCTTAATGCAGAGTAATACTCCATTGTGTATAAATGCCACAATTTTTTTATCCATTCGTCTATTGAAGGGCATCTAGGTTGGTTCCACAGTCTTCCTATTGTGAATTGTGCTGCTATGAACATCGATGTAGCAGTGTCCCTGTAGCATGCTCTTTTTAGGTCTTTAGGGAATAGACCCAGAAGGGGGATAGCTGGGTCAAATGGTGGTTCCATTCCCAGCTTTCCAAGAAATCTCCATACTGCTTTCCAAATTGGCTGCACCAATTTGCAGTCCCACCAACAATGTACAAGTGTACCCTTTTCCCCACATCCTCGCCAGCACTTATTGTTGTTTGACTTCGTAATGGCTGCCAATCTTACTGGAGTGAGATGGTATCTTAGGGTGGTTTTGATTTGCATTTCTCTGACTGCTAGAGATGGTGAGCATTTTTTCATGTACTTGTTGATTGATTGTATGTCCTCCTCTGAGAAGTGTCTGTTCAAGTCCTTGGCCCATTTGTTGATGGGATTATTTGTTATCTTATTGTCTAATTTTCTGAGTTCTTTATATACTCTGGATATTAGGGCTCTATCTGAAGTGTGAGGAGTAAAGATTTGTTCCCATGATGTAGGCTCCCTATTTACCTCTCTTATTGTTTCTTTTGCTGAGAAAAAACTTTTTAGTTTGAGTAAGTCCCATTTGTTGATTCTAGATGTTAACTCTTGTGCTATGGGTGTCCTATTGAGGAATTTGGAGCCCGACCCCACAGCATGTAGGTCGTAGCCAACTTTCTCTTCTATCAGATGCCGTGTCTCTGATTTGATATCAAGCTCCTTGATCCATTTTGAGTTAACTTTTGTGCATGGCGAGAGAAAGGGATTCAATTTCATTTTGTTGCATATGGATTTCCAATTTTCCCAGCACCATTTGTTGAAGATGCTATCCTTCCTCCATTGCATGCTTTTAGCCCCTTTATCAAATATAAGAAAGTTGTAGTTTTGTGGGTTGGTTTCTGTGTCCTCTATTCTGTACCATTGGTCCACCCGCCTGTTTTGGTACCAGTACCATGCTGTTTTTGTTACTATTGCTCTGTAGTATAGTTTGAAATCTGGAATCGTTATACCACCTGATTCACCTTTCCTGCTTAGTATTGTTTTTGCAATTCTGGGTCTTTTATTCTTCCATATGAATTTCATGATTGCTTTCTCCATTTCTATAAGAAATGCCGTTGGGATTTTGATTGGCATTGCATTAAACCTATAGAGAACTTTTGGTAATATCGCCATTTTGATGATGTTAGTTCTGCCTATCCATGAACAGGGTATATTTTTCCATCTTCTAAGGTCTTCTTCAATTTCTCTCTTTAGGGTTCTGTAGTTTTCATTGTATAAGTCTTTCACCTCTTTTGTTAGGTTGATTCCCAAGTATTTTATTCTTTTTGAGGATATTGTGAACGGGGTGGTTGTCCTCGTGTCCATTTCAGAGGATTTGTCGCTGATATACAGGAATGCCTTTGATTTATGCGTGTTGATTTTATAACCTGCCACTTTGCTGAATTCATTTATTAGCTCTAACAGTTTCTTTGTAGACCATATTGGGTCTGCTAGGTATAGAATCATGTCATCTGCAAATAGTGATAACTTAAGTTCTTCTTTTCCTATTTTTATGCCTTTAATTTCTTTCGTCTGTCTAATTGCTCTGGCCAGTGTTTCGAGAACTATGTTGAACAGGAGTGGTGAGAGAGGGCATCCCTGTCTTGTTCCAGATTTTAGAGGGAATGCCTTCAATTTTTCTCCATTCAGAATGATGCTAGCCTGAGGCTTAGCATAAATTGCTTTTACAATGTTGAGGTATGTTCCTGTTATCCCTAGTTTTTCGAGAGTTTTGAACATAAACGGATGCTGTACTTTGTCGAATGCTTTTTCTGCATCTATCGAGATGATCATATGGTTCTTATTTTTAAGTCTATTGATGTGGTGAATAACATTTATTGATTTCCGTATATTGAACCACCCTTGCATACCAGGGATGAATCCTACTTGATCATGGTGCACAATTTTTTTGATATGTTTTTGTATCCGATTTGCCAGAATTTTATTGAGGATTTTTGCATCTAGGTTCATTAGAGATATTGGTCTGTAGTTTTCTTTCTTTGAAGTGTCTTTGTCTGGTTTCGGAATCAGGGTGATGTTGGCCTCGTAGAATGAATTTGGAAGTTCTCCCTCTTTTTCTATTTCCTGAAATAGCTTGAAAAGTATTGGTATTAGTTCCTCTTTAAAGGTTTTGTAAAACTCTGCTGTAAACCCATCAGGTCCTGGGCTTTTCTTAGATGGTAATCTTTTGATGGTTTCTTCTATTTCCTCAATTGATATTGGTCTGTTTAGGTTGTCTATATCCTCCTGACTCAATCTGGGCAGATTATATGACTTAAGAAATTTATCGATGCCTTCACTATCTTCTATTTTATTGGAGTATAAGGATTCAAAATAATTTCTGATTATCTTCTGTATTTCTGAAGTGTCTGTCGTGATCTTGCCTTTTTCATTCCTTATGCTAGTAATTTGAGTTCTCTCTCTTCTTCTCTTCACTAGCATGGCTAAGGGTCTGTCAATTTTATTTATCTTTTCGAAGAACCAACTTTTCGTTTTGTCAATTTTTTCAATTGTTTCTTTTGTTTCGATTTCATTAATTTCAGCTCTGATTTTAATTATTTCTTGCCTTCTACTTCTTTTGCTGTTGTTTTGCTCTTCTTTTTCTAGAATTTTGAGATGAAGTATGAGATCATTTATTTGTTGGTTTTTTCTTTTTTTAAGGAATGAACTCCAAGCAATGAATTTTCCTCTTAGAACTGCTTTCAATGTGTCCCATAGATTCCGATATGTTGTGTCTGTGTTTTCATTATACTCTAAGAATTTTTTAATTTCCTCCTTGATGTCTTCTAAAACCCATTGATCATTCAGTAACCTATTGTTCATTCTCCAAGTGATGCATGATTTTTCCTTGCTTCTTTTATGGTTGATTTTTAGTTTCATTCCATTATGATCAGATAAGATGCATGGTATTATCTCCGCTCCTTTATATTGTCTAAGAGTTGCCCTGTGACATAATATATGATCTATTTTTGAAAAGGATCCATGTGCTGCTGAGAAAAAAGTGTAGCTGCTTGATGTTGGGTGGTATATTCTATATATGTCAATTAAGTCTAGGTTGTTAATTGTGTTATTGAGTTCTATAGTTTCCTTATTCAACTTTTGTTTGGAAGATCTGTCCAGTGGTGAGAGAGGTGTGTTGAAGTCTCCCATGATTATTGTATGGTGGTCTATTAGACTCTTGAACTTGAGAAGAGTTTGCTTGATGAACGCAGCAGCACCGTTGTTTGGGGCATATATATTTATGATTGTTATGTCTTGTTGGTGTATGGTTCCCTTGAGCAGTATGTAGTGTCCTTCTTTATCCCTTTTGATTAACTTTGGTTTGAAATCTATTTTATTTGATATGAGTATGGACACTCCTGCTTGTTTCCGCAGTCCATATGAGTGATATGATTTTTCCCAACCTTTCACCTTCAGTCTATGTATATCCTTTCCTATCAAATGCGTCTCCTGAAGGCAGCATATTGTTGGATCTTGTTTTGTGATCCATTCAACTAGCCTGTGTCTCTTAATTGGTGAGTTTAAGCCATTAACATTTAGGGTTATTATTGAGATATGGTTTGTTCTTCCAGCCATATTTGTTTATTAATGCTGTTAAACCTGATTTGTTTTTCTCTTTGATTTTTCCCCCCCTTTACTGTCCTACCTCCCACTGTTGGTTTTCATTGTTGTTTTCCATTTCCTCTTCCTGTAGTGTTTTGCCAAGGATTTTTTGAAGAGATGGTTTTCTAGCTGCAAATTCTTTTAACTTTTGTTTATCATGGAATGTTTTAATTTCATCTTCCATCCTGAAGCTTAATTTTGCTGGATACACGATTCTTGGTTGGAACCCATTTTCTTTTAGCGTTTGAAATATGTTATTCCAGGATCTTCTAGCTTTTAGAGTCTGTGTTGAGAGATCAGCTGTTATCCTGATTGGTTTACCCCTAAATGTAATCTGCTTCCTTTCTCTTGTAGCTTTTAAAATTCTCTCCTTATTCTGTATGTTGGACATCTTCATTATAATGTGTCTAGGTGTGGATCTCTTATGATTTTGCACATTCGGCGTCCTGTAGGCTTCTAGGATTTGGGGTTCTGTCTCATTCTTCAAGTCTGGGAAGTTTTCTCGTATTATTTCACTGAATAAGTTGTCTATTCCTTTGGTTTGGAGCTCTGTGCCTTCCTGTATCCCAATGACTCTTAAGTTTGGTCTTTTGATATTATCCCATATTTCTTGGATGTTCTGCTCATGGTTTCTTAGCAGACTTGCTGAGCTGTCTATGCTCTTTTCAAGTTGAAATACTCTGTCTTCATTGTCTGATGTTCTATCTTCTAAGTGATCCACTCTGCTGGTAGTTTTCTCGATTGAGTTTTTAAGTTGGTTTATTGCTTCCTGCATTTCTAGGATTTGTATTTGTTTGTTTTTTATTTCCTCTATCTCCCTGTGAAATTGATCTTTTACTTCCTGGATTTGTTTATGAAGTTCCTTGTCAATGTGATCTTTCATTGTCTGATTTTGCTGTCTCATGTCTTCCTTGAGACTCCAGATCATCTGAAGCATGTATATCCTGACCTCTCTGTCTGACATTCCATCTGTTGCAGCTATTACCTCTTCTAGAGTTGAGTTGACCTGCATTGCCTGTGGTCCTTTCTTTCCTTGTCTTTTCATACTGTTGGCGTTTCTTACTGCTTGGTGAAGCTGTTGTGTTTTTGAGATTTTCCCTCTATTTATTTATATTGCTCTTGTATAGTTGAAAAGTCTCCCTTGCAGGACAGATGGTGGCTGTGATCCTCCACCAATTGGTGCGATCTGTCTACCACGCTGGCGGGCCCTAGGTCTGCTCTGCTGGCCGGTCGAAGGTCCGCCTACCCAGCAGGCGCGAGGGGCACCTCTGTCTCTCCGTAGGTTGCTGGGCCTAACCTCCCGATGGGTCCCTGGTATGCCTACCTTGCAGGCACTGGGGGTGGCGCTGGCTCCGGCCGCAACAAGCCGCTGGGCCTGATCTGCCGCTGGTCGCAGTCCCGCCTACCTTGCAGGCACTGGGGGAGGGGACTGTCCTGCCCCTCAGCAGGCCACTAAGCCTGATCTGCTAGAGGTGACAGTCCCGCCTACCTTGCAGGCTCTGGGGGAGGGGACGGGCCTGCCCCACAGAAGGCCGCTGGTGGGTCGCAGGACCCTGTTCCCTGCAGGCGCGTGTGTCAGCTCTGTCTGTCCGCAGATTGCTGGGCCTGGCCTGCCCGTAGGTCGCCGGTTCTCCTACCTTGCAGGCACTGGGGGTGGGGCCGGCTCCGTCCCCAACCAGCCGCTGGGCCTGCTCTGCCGGTGGTCACAGTCCCTCCTACCTTGCAGGCACTGGGGGAGGGGACGGGCCTGCCCCACAGAAGGCCGCTGGTGGGTCGCAGGACCCTGTTCCCTGCAGGCGCGTGTGTCAGCTCTGTCTCTTCGCAGATTGCTGGGCCTGACCTGCCTGTGGGTCGCTGGTTCTCCTACTTTGCAGGCACTGGGGGTGGGGCCGGCTCCGGCCCACAACCAGCCGCTGGGCCTGATCTGTCGCTGGTCGCAGTCCCGCCTACCTTGCAGGCACTGGGGGAGGGGACTGTCCTGCCCCTCAGCAGGCCACTAAGCCTGATCTGCTAGAGGTGACAGTCCCGCCTACCTTGCAGGCTCTGGGGGAGGGGACGGGCCTGCCCCACAGAAGGCCGCTGGTGGGTCGCAGGACCCTGTTCCCTGCAGGCGCGTGTGTCAGCTCTGTCTGTCCGCAGATTGCTGGGCCTGGCCTGCCCGTAGGTCGCCGGTTCTCCTACCTTGCAGGCACTGGGGGTGGGGCCGGCTCTGGCCCCAACCAGCCGCTGGGCCTGCTCTGCCGGTGGTCACAGTCCCTCCTACCTTGCAGGCACTGGGGGAGGGGACGGGCCTGCCCCACAGAAGGCCGCTGGTGGGTCGCAGGACCCTGTTCCCTGCAGGCGCTTGTGTCAGCTCTGTCTCTTCGCAGATTGCTGGGCCTGACCTGCCTGTGGGTCGCCGGTTCTCGAGATCATTGTTTTTTGAATGTAGGCACATAATGATATAAACACAGAATGATTTTATGGCTGTAGGTGCCCCAATGTTTGAGACATGAACATTCACTCCCATTCTTTCTTGTTTGATGATTCCTTCAACAATTATGAATTGACCTGCTTGATGTCCTCTGAATAATTTTAGATTGACTACTTTGTCTGAGAGAGTAGCTACTCTTGCTCACTGTTGGCCTCCATTTGCATTGGATGTCTTTGCCTATAGAGTCTTATCAACAACATCATTGGGTCTTCTTTTTTAATCCACTATGTCAATCTATATCTTGTGATGGGAGAGTTTAAACCATTCATATAGTGTTAGTATAGAGAGATCATTTTTAAATTAAAAAATGCTATTCTGTTTTATTTCTATGTTCGAGAGTGACTGTCCCTTGACTATTCTTCTAGCAACACTTATCCACATTGTGACTCTGGCATTTATTTTTAATTTTTTATGCATGTTGGACTTTACTGAGTGGGCTTTGTAGTATGGGATTAATGGTTATGAATTCTTTTTATTTCTGCTTATCATGGAAGGATGTATTTCACCTTCAATTATGAAGTCTAGTTTTTTGTAGGATATAGTTATCTTGATTGTCACTCGTTATCTTTAGGGGTTGGTATGTATTATTCCCAGTCCTCCTGGTTTTAATGTCAGGCTGAGAGATATGAAGAAAGCCTCATTGGCTTACCTCTAAATGTGACATGCAATTTTTCTCTTGTGGCTTTTAAAATCCCTCCTCATGGGCTTCTTCATATTGTCTTTGACTGTGAATGCAGGCCCTCTGTGGGCAGGCTGTGGTGCAGAAGCCTCCACCCTGGCTGATGTCTGTCCTGGGGTACCATCCCCATGGCAGTGTTGCAGTTGGCCCACCTTATTCTGAGCTCCCACAGCTGGCAGCCATACATCCCTGAGCTCCCACTCTCCTCTGCTGGGGCTTCTTGGTAGTGGTGCTAAGTGTTTGTTGGTTTTCTGTAAGTGGGGGTCCTGTGGATGCAGGCTCTGTGGGGGTGGTTTCTGACCAAGAAGCCTCCACCCTGGCTCCCGCAGATCACCAGGGTTGGCCCATCACTGACAGGGGTGGGATCTGAGCACTAGATGGCGATTTTCACCCTTTGAGAGTTATTAGCTCAGTTCTGCTCCACCCCACCCGCCTTGCCTGAGGTGATGGGGAGAGGGTTTCTGAAACCTTCATCTAGCAAAAATCTCTATGCATTCCTTCTAGATGGATTCCTGAGAAAGACCACTCCAGAGATGTTCCCTTTGGTTTTATTTGCTGCTACCAGAAGACTGAGAGAAGCTGTGTTCATTTAATTTCTTCCAGGGGGACTGGCTATGGACTGTACCAAGTGGCCACTCTGCCTAGCACAGCTCTCCACCTGCACGTTGGGTTCAGCTGCTTTATCTCCTTCAGGGTCTTTGCTGTTGTTGAGGGGGTGAGCTGAGGGCTTTTTCTCTTCCTCTTTCTTTCTCTCTTCCCCCTCCCCACCCCCCTACTCCACCCAGGTCAGAGTTTGGGGTCAAGGAATTCTGTCCTTATTTTCTACTCCTGTAGTTCAATTTCAAATCCCTCTAAGTTCTGACCTGCCCAACATTGAGTACTAGAAGTCCCCTCTGGGCCCTTTGGTTGCTTTGCTTCTGGGCTGTGAAGAGTCCAGGGTGGCTTCCTGTACCTGCTCTGCCATCTTCCAGCTGCTCCCTTGTCATCTCATGGTGGCTCCCTCCTCTGTGCTCCCACTTGTGCCTCCTCTTGTTCTGGCTCAAGGGGCTGCAGGTCTGGAACCTGTGACATCACAATGCACTTGCCCAACCCCACTCTAGCTTAATGCCATTGAGAACATCTGATTGGCCCCTGGGCAGCCAATAGCTTGACAGATTTTGCTGAAAATGTTCACCATGGACACAAGAGAACACGGCGTTCCTGAGTGGAATTGGAGAGCAGCAGGTTGGGAGGCCTCTTACGAACTTTAATTTGGGGAGAGCCATTGGAACAAGGAGGTATGTGACATTTAGGACTTCCTACAGACCCAGTGACAAGTTTTATTAGATATGTGAAAACAGATCTAGTCAGGAAAGCTGAATCAAGCAGCACACAGACTATATACCCTGGGTGCTGTTGTAACTGTATTTTTTCCCTCAACCTCTCTGATCAAATAAGGGTGCCATCTATTTTTCAAACTGGAGCACTGTCTGTTGGCTTTTTTCAAAAGCAACTTATTTTAAAATTAGTTAGGGCCATGAAACCTACATGACAAGCCAAAAGCCAATAGCTGCTTGGGAGTTGTGGTAGAGCTACAGGGAGTGGATCTCAGGACAGTAACTATGTTGCTACTCTCGGGTGGGAGATAATAGCATCACATCTAGAAATACCTATCTGAGGGATTTGCTCTGCATAAATAACAAGACCCAAGAAACCCCAGAAAAATTTTAGTGGAGTTGGTGTTATTTCCTGCATGTGTATTTTATACTTATTTATTGCTGCTACAATGTTGGATTGTTCTGAACGCTGATGGAAGTCCTGGTGAGTTCTTGAGTAAGCTCAGTTTTCCAAGATTGCACCCACTTTCTCCCTCGGCTCTTCTCTATGCTGAGTGAAGTTTTAATTTCTTCTGCATGTGTGCTTATGATATTGGAATCCATTTTTTCCCTTCAGGGTTTTCTACTGATATTTTCTAAAATATTGTTTTGTCTACATATAATCCATATCTAAGTTGCCTACATTCCCTGGGTGGTAATTCCTTCAAAATTTTTGTTTTTTGTTATTAATGCTGCCCGCTTCACTCTGCCACAGAGTAGAGGGTGGGAATTGATGTGGGTGCCAATTATTTCACAGTGCACCTTGCTTTTTAGTCACCAGTAGGCTATGAGTCACTCTACTGGCATTTGTTCTCATAATGACTCCTACAGAGGACAGACTCCATCTCCAAGCACATTTGGGGTATTTCTCTCTGTGTTACAGCACTCACTGCTGCTGATGCATTTCTATTAGCTACGTGATTCCATAATTTCTCAGCACTAGTTGGCCACTATTTCAAATCCGGCTCTGTTTTCTTATATATGATATACAGCACGTTGTATTTAGATCAGCACCGTTATGTATTTTTCCTACAAAACTATTTTAAAAATCATTTCCCATGCATATATAATGTAAAAGTAGTTGTTTTCTCCTATAAATATTTTCTTAAGGAAATAGAAGCGTGTTTTATGCTCTGTTATGTCTTATAGAGTCAGAAATAAACTCCTCCCGGATTTATCTGAAAGGAATAATGAATGTGTAAAAGGAAACTCATGTTTAGCAAGCTCTGCACTTTTATAAACTATCTCAGCTCAACTTCCAATAAGGTTGCCAGATAAGATGTGAAATACCTAGTTAAATTTGAATTTCAGATCAGCATGTACACTAAAATTAAGTGTTGATCTGAAATTCAGGATGAACTGGGTGTCTTGGGTTTTATTTGCTCAGTGTAGCCCCCTATCCTTCGATGACCCTGTGTTGACTCCAATCTGGGTGGCTTCCTCTTGCCCCACCTCAAATCTGTAGCCAAAGAAAAGGATGACTCTGGACTGTGAAAATCTTGAAATACCCTCCAACACAGAGATAGGAAGGCTTAGCATTTAAAGTCCTGTTGGGTATCTGAGAATAGAGAAGAATAAAGGCTGTTTTCAGTTTATTCTGCATCAGATTATTAGTGTTGGGGTTGGAGTCAGACTGGAAGGAACCTGGGTCATCATTTACTCCAGCGTGGTTTCCCAGATGAAGAGAACAGATCTCAGTCCTTTTATCAGCAGGGCCTAGACTTCTAGGGCCACCTGTAGGGGGTTACTTCACATAACTGGTGGGTGTTTTCCAATTATGACTCATGTAAGATGTGCAAGATGGCATTTGGGTGACAGTCAGACTGGAAAGAGCCATATGGGCTGAGGCTCTGCAGGGCCAGGGGTGGGAGGGAAGGAGGGAGTGGGGATTCAAGGAGGCTCTTTTGGGAGCAGCCTACGCATTTTCTCTGGCTCCTAGATGATGGTGGAAGCCTTCTCAAGCTCTCCACTCGTGTTACCATTTTTGCTGACATCAACTAAGAGGAGACTCTGGGAACAGGTTTCTGTTGCACACCTGCCTTCTCTGCAAAGGGAAACCAAAGGCCAATTTCTGCCACAGACACATCCATCAGCCACTGGGACATCGTTTTGATAAATCTTCTTATTAACATGAACAGAAAATGTCACTCTTCTCTTCCTAATCTCCAATGCAAACCTAACATTTTGGCTTCACGTTTCTCATGTCTACGAAACACGGCTCTCTAATTTTACACCACCCCACATGAAAAAAATTTTTTGAGCTAAACTTTTACAGCCCATGATCCAAAAGTAAATAGGATGTCGTGAACCAGGAGAGCTAATGTTTAAAGCAAGAGAAGAATCTGTGTGGACTGTAACTATCTCCACACTTATTAATTCTCTGAATGCAAGCTTTTGCAAGTCTTCTCAAAGATAGGCCTAGCTAGATATGGATCATCCCACACCCATTAGGTCACCCCCAGGCTACCGCAAGACCATGTTGCTGTTGAACACTGGGCACCGAGCAGCTCTCTGGGAGTGCAGAAAGGGATGTAGAAAAGGCACATTAAGAGTCTCGAGAGCTTTCTGAGCTGATGAAATTCTTTTTTTTTTTTTAATTTAAATAGATGAAAACCAGTGAGGGTGTTGGTCACCTAGAGTCTGATCCATGCATTTTTGAAAACACTTGAGATTTGGAACTATTTCCCCATCGCATCCCCTGCTGATGTGATTATTAGGAGTATCTCTTCTCACTGATGTTGATAGAGGGCTGCAGTCTCCAGGGACACGGGATCCCATTATCAGTGGATTTGTCACAAACCCTGACTCCTTTCTGTTGTGAAAGCTGGAGACAGAGCTTTGCATTCTGCCTTGGCATTTGCTTCACTCTGCTGAGCTCAAGCCCTGAGATATTCTGTGGAAAAGCAGTCTGCACTGCTGAGAAGCAGGGGAGCCACTCGTCTGTCTTTCCAGAGGAGACGGTGCAGAAATTTCAATTAAAAATATTTCTGTCACTTCTCCCTGGTTTCAGGAGAAGACAGCAGCTTCCAAAGAGAACGACTTTTGGAAGTTTTTCTCAAATGTTCTCCATGTTCTGTGTTCAAAGTCGATGAAAATGCCTCGTGTTTGTCAGTGTACCCGAATTTCCACTTAAGATGAGCTATACATACAGCAGCCAGGGAGAGACGTGTGCTTGATTAAAGGCAGACAGTGGATGTTTCAAAAATATCTTTTTACAAATAAAGCCAAATTATGCCAAATATCCTGAAGGAATTTGGAACTAAATCAAAGACAAACCTTTTGAGGATCATTTGACTTTCACTTTGAGAGTTTGGGAGGCAGGAAAGTGAGGACAGACCTGGGTGAGGGATCTCAGGGGCCCTGGAGCTAGTCTCCATGGGGGCCTCGTCTCTGCCCCAGGACTGGGAGATGCACCTTCAGAATCCAAGACACAGGGTGGTGATCAGGCCACCTGGAGTAATCCCGGCCTCAGTGACTGGGATCGGGATGTATTCTGTTTTAGTCAGCTATTTTGCTGCCATGACTCTAAGATCTGACCAGGACAACTGTAGAGGAGGAGAAGTTTATTTGAGGGCTCACAGTTTCAGAGGTCTCAGTTCATAGATGGCTGACTTGATTCCTCAGGGCTTGAGGTGAGGCTGAACATCATGGTGGGAGAGGGGGTGGAGGAAAACAGCTCTTGTCATGGTGACCAGGAGGCAGAGAGAATCTCCACTCTCCAGATACAAACATGTACCCAAAGCCGTGCCTGGATTCCCACCACCTCCAGCCACACCCCACCACTTCAGTTACCACTCAGTGAATCCCTATCAGTGGATTAAATCACTGATTGGGTTAAGAGTCTTACATCCCAATCAATTCTCCTCTGAACCTTCTTGTATTGTCTCACACACGAGCTTTTGGGGGACACCTCACATCCAAGCCATAGCATAGTATCTTCCTCAGGAGGTCGCTCACTCTTGGAGCAAGGTGTGTGGAGAAAGAAAGTGAGGCTTTCTCTTTACCTCTGTCAGGTGCTTGGTTCAAGGATAAGAGTCAGGAATTTAGCCCTCCCACACACACATGAAAGTAACCATCTTACCTGGATGGCCAAGTAGAGAAAGCTGAGAATAGACCTCATCGTGACAGCACATCACAAAGCACGTGGCTTTCTGGTTCTACCAATTGACTTTTCTGTCTGTCCTCAGATGTCATCTCATATTCCTCCTGCCACATTTCCTGCCCTTGGAGGGATGACCCCATTAGTTATTCACCAACTACTGGAAACCTTGGTTGTGCTGAAATTGGAGATCAAGCTTCAAAATCAGAGAGAAGACAGTGTGTTGATCTTTCTCCAGGAAGAGAAGAGAATGATTCTGAGATTCTGAGAAGATCTGAAAATGAATTCCATATCACAGCTGAGCCAGGGAAGTGGCTGTTATCTGGGTAGATGGATGAGAATCACCTGAGTCTGTATTCAGCACCATCATCTGGAGTGATCATGGGGGCAACAGTTTTCCAGAAAATCATTCAAGTGTGTGTACTTTAAAAGTACATTCTTTTATTTTAGAAGTTGTTTACATTTACAAAACAATTTCAAATGGGTGTTTACAGATCCTACTCACCCCTTCTCTCAGCTGTGACAGTATTTCAGATCTTCTCTGTTCTTGATGGCCTCCAAAGCTTTAGGAGCACTGGTTGTGTGCTTGGTAAATGTCCAGGACTGGTTGTGTCCAGTCTCACCTCTAGTAGGTTTCATATGACTGCTTTTTTTTTGGTTAGATGAGGTTACCTGTGGAAGGCCACAGGGGTAAAGTGCCCCTCCTACCATGTTGTATTCAGGGTACAAAATATAATCATGTCTTATCACTATGGATGCCATCCTCAATCATCTGACTAAGATAGCATTTTTAAACTTCCTCTAGTGTAAAGTGACTTTTCCTTTCCCTTTTTATACTCTACTCTTTGGAATGAGGTTCCCATCCACAGCCACTTCCCATTTTTGAGGGTGTGCGTACTTAAACCATTAAGAATTCTTCTAAATGACACATTTTCTCCTCCATTTATTTATTTATTCAATTTGTGATTATGACAGTATAGGTAAATGGATATTTATTTTATACTTGGGAGGAAGTAGATATTTGTTTTAAATTTTGTATAATATTTTGTTGCTTACATTGTTCCAGTTTTGACCATTGAGAGCACTTTCCATTGTCTCCCTTGTATTGCTTTGACATCACCTCCTAGGGTAAATTTTCTTTTGTTTAATCAAAAACCTTCCTTTCATATAATGCAAGAGGGCCGGCCCATCTTCATTTTACATCTATCCTGCCCAAGTCCTAGTATCTGGCCTTCTCCAGGGGAACTTTGTTTGCTCTCCTAGAGAATGGTATTAGAAACCACATTCTGAGCATTAGGTTTTCTCACTGTTGCTGAAAGTCATTGCTTCTCAGCCTCTAGACTGGCAAAGGAAAAAAATACACATGTGCATACTTACCCTGCACGTATACATACCTACAGACATTTCTAGAAGCAGCTACTAGTGTTCATATTAAGATAAGCCTGAGCCCATACTCTTGGGCTCAGCTCTAAATCATTGCTACATCAACCATTCTCCCCTTTTCCCCTCTATTATCTGCAACTTTCCATCTCAACAGTGAGAAACTTGGCTCCTGGAATCAACCATCTGCTTAATTTTTTAATTCTTACTTGGATAGCAATAAATTTACAACCATGTGATTTGCCTGTGTGTTTTGAGATGTACCTATGTGTTTGAGATCTCACTTCCTTCTATCCATGAATACTATTCTGTTGTATGAGTTATAGTAACATTATACCTTCTTGTATCGTTTGCTTCTCCTGATTTTGGACAATTATGAAGGAAGCTTCTACAAGTATTCACAGGTGGTGAATTCGTGAATATAGTACTTCAAATCGTTGGGTGAACACCTTGGAGCATGATTGATGTTTGCCTATTAATAATATATTTGTGAGAACATGCCAATAATTCTTCCACAATGAAGAGAGCCTTTTATATTTCTGTCAGTGCTGAGTCAGAGTGGCTGTCACTCTGAACTCTGGGCAGCCACAGGTGTTTGTGTGAGTCGTCCAGAACTTCTCTAATGACACACCACAGGCTTAGGTCACCAGGAATTTGTTGTCTCACAGTTCTCGAGGCCAGAAATCTGAAACCAAGGTGTCAGCAGGACCATGCTCACCCTGAAGGCTCCAGGGAGGGTTCTCGTTCTTGCCTCTCCTAGCTGCTGGTAGCCTCACGTGGTCCTTAGTCTTCACATCATCTCCCTTCTGTGTGCCCATCTCTGTGTTGTATGAGATCATGACCTACCCTAAGGATCTCAGTGAAATGACTTGATTTCTGCTACAAAGACCACGTCTCTAAATAAGGTCATACTGTAGGCTGCTGAGGGGCAGAAATTCAACATATTATTATTAGAGGACACAACTCAACCCACGACAGTTCACAGCTTTTAGGACTTTTTCCCACCTCAGTGTGTTGAACTTCTTTTCATAAGCTTACTGGCCACCTACGTATCCTTTATACTAAGGTTCCTACTCAGGTCCTTTGACCATATTTTAATTGTACTCTTTGATATTTTTGATGAATGTCAAGTGTTCTTTGAATATTTTGGATGAAAGTCTTTAATTAGATATGGATTTCAAAATATGGGTTTCAAAATATTTTCACTAAGTCTCTGATTCTTTTCATTATTTGAACACTGTCACGTGGATTTTAGTGAAGTTCAACTTAACATTTCTTTCAAGGATTCTGTTTTTGGTTTCATATCTGAAAATTCATTAGGCCCAAGACTACTTAGATAATCTTCTCTGTTATCTTCTTTTACTGAAAGTACTTTTTATGGTTTGGGGTTTTAAATTTATGTTGATAATTATTTCAAGATGAGTTTTGTGCAAGGTCTTAGATTAGTGTCCACATTCATTCCTTGAAGGTGTATGTCCAGGTGACCCAGCACCATGTGTCAAAAAGACTCTCTCCATTAAATAATTTCTCCTCCTTTATAAAAAAAATCAGCTGATTACATTTATATGGATCTATTGCTTGGTTATAACTCTGTTCCATTGACATTTGCTTAGTCTTTTGCCATACTGCTTGATTACTATAGTCATATAGTAAGTCTTGAAGTGGAGAAGTTCAGTCCTCTGACTCTTTTCCTCAGTATTGTGTCAGGCATAAATTTTAGAACCAGTTTGTCAATATCCACAAACAATTTTATAGTTTTTTTTTGAAATTGCCTTGAATCTACAAATCGAACTGAGAAGAATTTATATCTCAATAACATTATTTTTCTATCCATGAGCATGGACTCTAGCTTCATTCATTTAGTTCTTCTTTGATTTCTTTTAGCAGAATTTTATAGTTTTCCTCATACATATCTCATATATTTATTTAGATTTGTTCCTAAGTGTTTCATTTTGAGGTGCTAATGTAAATAATGTATTTTAAATTTCAAAACCCGATTTTTCATTGCTGGAATATGCAAAAGCAATTCGCTTTGTGTGTGAACCTTACCTCCTGCAGCTTTATTATAATCACTAAAGCATTGTTGATTCTTATTGTTTGTTTCTTTGTTTGCATATACAACCATGTTTTATTTAGGGGAAAAAAAGACATTTTTTTTTCTTTTCTTTTCATATTGCCTTCCCTAGGACTTCAAGTATAATGTTGAGTAGACATGAAGAGAAGGGTAATCTTTGTCTCCTTCCAGATATTAAGGGGCTGGCATGGGAGACATATCTTTTTTCCACTAGGAATAGACTTTGGAAAAAAATTTTCCTGAAGAGCAGTTTGTTATGGAGAACATTCTGGGAATATTCCACAATGATCATTCTTTCTCTCTGGCTGCCAAACTATCAGGGGGCTTTCCTCTAATTTTCACCATCCGATTCTGGAGGGACTGTTGACAGTGAAAGCCATGGAAAGATGTCTTCCCTCCTCCTGTATTCCCAGGGGTTCTGACTCTCACATCGGTCCACAGCAGCCGCCATGATGACCACTGAAGTCTTTCTCCCAGCCTGTTCACCAAGGTCTTCTGCTCCAGGCAAACAGATCTCAGCTGCAGCTTCTGATGCACCTGCCTGCACTGGCCTCAGGGTGGAGTTCCCTGAAACTCAGTTCTCTGATAGACCAAGGAAAAGTTATTGATGTTCTCTTTGTTCAGCTTTTACTTGTTTAAGGATAGAAGTGAAGCCTCCCAAGTTATAGTCATGTCAGAGCTGACACTGGAAAGCTATTTCATGTTTTATAAAGGCTGATGGCAACATACCAGACTGTCTCCTATCCTGCTGCTAGGTCTTGATCCAAAACTTGTAGAGCACAGAGCTCGACTGTCTCAAGAAACCTCCCTGCCTTTGGCTCTGGTACAGAGGTCTCTAGCAGAACTCATTAGGAAGGAAATAAAGGTGGCTGTTTTTCCATTTTCACTTCTTACACTTTATGTTAGTCTGTTTGCATAATTTGAGCCCATTATTGAGAGAATAATTATTATGGTTGGGGTAATGAAATGCTTCTCAGTTAAGGTCACACCTGGCTGGAGTTGTTATCTTGTGGTTACAAATTTAATTGCTCAAGAGCTGTTGTGTGGGCTGGATTTCTCAGTATCTCTTAAATTCCTGGGGATTTTGTCAAAATGGTCAAGTTTGAGGTCACAGCTCATAAAGGAAAAAGAATTCAGGAAATCACTACACAACTTAAATGGATGATCAAAATCCTCCCTGGAATTCAGGGGTTTGAACTTGAGTGCTCTCTATTGCTTGAGGTGATCACTCACATTTTATTATGTATATTCAGGGGGATTTCAGCAGATCCCCTGAGACCCAAATCTCAGCAAAACTGCTGTTGCTAGACACTTCATTAAGCTTCCCAGATGGTAAATAAAATTTAAAGATGTGAGAACTATTTATTTAATTTTTTGTTTATTTATGTATTTTAGGTTGCAAAAGTAAGATAAGCTCATTGGCAGAATTGTTTATTATCATGTCAAAAAAGAAACAAACTATCCCCTTCCCCTATGCCTTGATTCTGGCACTGTTAACACTTCATTATAATTTCTGTGACTTTTTCTCTGGATGTCTATTTAAAAAAATAGATTTCCACTCTATGGTGGATAACACGATGCACAATTAGATTTAGTTAGATTTCCCTCATTGTCTCTGTTAGGAAAATTAGAGAAATGCAGCTCATGAGCTGGTGACCCTGCTGACCTGTCCTGGAGTGAGATGTGTGGGGAGCATGGATCTCCTGCCCCTTCCCAGTCTGAATTCCTGTTGGCCTCTTGCAGCCTGTGTGGCTGACTGCTCTAGGCACTTTACCCCTCTTCTGATGGGAAGTAAGATGTTCTCAAAGTGAACCATGACTGTACCTACACATCTTCAGCACTTCACCTTGCATTCCTTTTGTGGAGAATGGTGGACCAAGAATGTGCCTCTGTGCTGGGATGAGCATCTTATGGTCTGTCCTGAGAACAGTCAGGTCCTGTGGCATCTTCTCTCGACCTTCCCTCCTGCCCTGGGGGAGTGTGATTTATCTGACAGGTAAGCATGGGTAGAGTGATGAAGCCTGCTCATCTCTGCCATTCCCATCTGGCGGGGTGTGGTCTTGTCAGGAGGGGCCAGAGTCCTGGATAGAAAGACTGCTTGGGGGACCTGGCCCTGTGCTGAGCTCAGGCTCAGCCTATGATAATCCTGCCACTAGAGGGCAGGAAGTGGCCTCAGGTCTCACTGCCTTTCCCCTAGAGACCCCATTTCCCTCCAGCATGAGCTTCTTCATGAGCTGATTATCTTCTGCAGCCAAGTCTTGGGTGATTGCAGCCCTGGATGACAGATGACAGCAGCTGAGTATAAGATCTTGGGCCACAGACAACTGGTGAAGGTGTCCCATCAATGAGGGTTTTGAGGCATGGCTGCTGTTCTAAGTCATCATGATTTGAGATAACTTTTTTGAAACAATAAAGAAATGACTATCTTAGTACTTGAAAGTTGGAATCTGCCATAGTAGAAGCACAGGAATTTGGGAGTAGCTTAGAAGTGAGCAGGGGTCAGAGGCAGGAGCATTCTGAGTAGCATATTAGAAAAAGCCAAGGTGTCCTTGGTGGATTGTGGTGGTCTTGGCGGAGGCATCTTCTTCTGGGTACTGAGAGTTCAGGAGAAAGTGGGAAACATGTCTTGGGAAGCTGGAAGAGGGCATCCTGTTGCATCTCTGCAGGAACTCAGTATTGCCCTCACCTGTGAGCATGCGGAGAGTAGCGATGTGACTACTGTGCTTGACCGATCCTGAGCATCGTGCTGAAGGTGCTGCAGATTGGAAAACATACAAGACAAGAGACAAATTGGGAAAGACTGTTAAATAAAAAGCCAGGACCTGATGGTTTGTGAAATTCTCAGCCTCCTGCTGACAAAGAATGGAAGTATTAAAATGGTCCTCAAGCATGGGAGAAATGCAGGGCACTACCAGCAAAAGACTGCTTAGTGATGATCTGAGGGTCTGGCTGTAAGAACATTGGTAAAGACGTTGGAAAGCACAAACATGGTACTAAAGAAGAATGCGCATCACACAAAAGGCCCATCAGAGGGACTGGGAGTCCATCTCTTAATCAAACCTCAGGATTTCTAGGAAGCTTATGGGATTATGACTTATATAAGAGATGTTCATGTTTGCAGCTCTGACTTAATGGAGTGAATCTCCGTGGTATTCACAGGAGGTCCATCCAGAGCTAGAGGGAATTATACCTATGGATACACTGTCATCTTGAATTTAAAAGGATAGAGGCAGCATCCATCTGTTTAAGATGTGCCATCCCAGCAGCCCCGTCAGTCACCTCACCTGGCTTGGATCAGGAGACCCTTTGAGCTGATGCTGTCATGCCATAGTGAGGTGAAACTTTAATAGGCTATGAAGTAGCCAGGCTCTAGTGACCACATCACATCAGCTGACAGTCTTGAGAATTGTTTAAGATAGTTTTTGTGTCTTGTATTTTCCTTTTGGGACATGAAGAGTGAAGTTTCAGGCTAGAAATTTTTTCCACCAGTTTTGGCTGTGCTTGGCACCATCACCAGATTCCCAGGTGTTAATTCACCCAACCGACTTCCCAGCCTCCCTTTTGCACATCTGGACCACCCTGGAGCCCTACGGGAGGTAACCCTGGATGCCACTCTCCTCAGATACTGAACTTTGAACTTGTTTTCATGAATTAAAATTCTGGTCCAGTAATAATTCCTTATCCCAAACTTCAGTAATTACAGACAGGAATCTGTATTTACTGTATAATTGGAGGTTTGCCAAAAAAGGAGCTTGAACTTTTGAAAGCTGTTTGACCTAGTATGTAAACAACTGAAGCTCAAGTAATTGTTGCTTCTAGTTAGGAGGGAATCTCCAAAGCTCACTAAGAACCTTCTAGAAACTTCCAGGCATAGGACACCCATTTGGGAGGCCTGGATTAGTGAATTCTGACTGCTCTTAGGGGTACACAAGCATTCAGGTGATAGCAACGTGTGTGAGAGGAGAAGCTGACAGGTATACTAAATTCCCAGAACCCATAATGGGGGGGAGGGAGGATGGGATCCCAGAGCAAGCCCCATGGTGACTGCAGACAAATCCCTTGTCTCTCCAGTGCTTGACTTCCAGGTCACGCTGTGGTAAATGTGGTAAATGTGAACTGAGGAAAGTTGACATTATTGAATTTAAAGTTTTGGTGTTTGAATGCACATTTGAAATTACTTGGACAGTATATGGAAGCACTATACCTCTTTTTATTGTAGAAAAACCAAATGCAACAGATCCCACAAGATCCCCCACACAGAGGCACTGATCAAGTATAATCTATTCACATAATTAATCAATCAAGTCTCACATCACATCTCTATGACGTGTGAATGGCATCATCTGCAATACTGATCTGACAGCTCACGGACCTGGTTGATGTTAGGCTGAAGGAAAATTACGCTATTGAGCCCAGTCTCTGAGGTGGACATAAATGCCCACAGACAGCTGGTATTGGTGTTTCTCTTAATGACTGGGTCTGCTTCCTGCAAAAGCAGGAAGTGGTGTGGGGCCAGGAGTCCTGCCAGATGCCCTGGCTCTGCTGCTTTTATTCTCTGTTCACTCCAACGCCTTGGTTTTGTGGTGGTATCTAGACAGTGGAATCTGAAAATGACTGTGGTGGGTGAGACTGTCCCTCACCAAGATCTGAGGGAGTGGCAGGCCCTCCCCTTCTACTCTGGAGAAGATCAAACAGACTTGGCTTCCAGTCCTGCTCTGTCACCCTTAGCTGTGTGATATTGGGCAGGTAACTAGGCCTTTCTGGGCCTCCTCATGGAAGTAACAATAGAGTCCCAGGGGCTACCATGCTGGATTAGGTGAGATGCTTTGTTGGAAGAACCCAGCATACACTAGTTGCTCCCTCTCTTCCCCTGGGTCTTGACAGTGCCCTCGCCACTATTTCTGGGATGACATGTGAGTATCTTGGGGGACTTGATTCTGGCTACCACACTCTGGGGTAATTAGTTCCTCATAAGAGAATCCTTTTTGTGTTCCCTCTCCCAGTTTCGGGCTCTCTCTGTATGATATCTACTAAGTAAATGTCATGGAGAGGGTCTCAGTGAAGCAGTGCTGTCCTCTGGCTCATGGGCTTTACCTGTGGTGTCTAGAGAGTGGAGGCTTAGCAGGAAGTGGCATTTACAGCTACCTTAGGACTGGATGCCATGGAGGTACAGGGAAGGCAGATTATTGCTGTGGTTTGAAATGTGAACCCCATAACCCAATTCTCCTGAGGTCCAGCTCTATGCTTTGCAAAGACTTAACATACACGTAAAATTTTGATGTTTAAATGGCACTGCCTTAAAAACGTACTAAAATTGTTACCCCGTAAAAGTCACAACTGGGGAGGACTAGGTGACTTAATACATGTAAAATGAGCTCACAAGCAGACGCCTGAGTGTTGGCTCTTACTGCTCTGTGAGAAAATTAAATAATGGGGATTCTGAGTGATTAATTAATTATACTTGCAACAAAATCTGAGCCTTCTTAGGCAATCTTGACATTAATTGGATGGTTCTGTGGTCTAGAACCCATGGCAGAAGCTGGTGAGGGTCACGGGGTGTGGGAGGCTGAAGCTCAATCCCGGTTCCTTATGTTCCCACCAAAGAAATTCAAATTTAAAGTCAGACACCAAAAGCCACTCAAGAGAACTTCATTATGGGAGAAAGTAAAGTGAAATGAAGGTGAAGGTAAAGTGAGGCTTAAGCAGAAAGCACTCTGGAGAGAGAGAGCGGGTGATCACCAAGAAAAGAACCCCCAAGGACACAGTGCTATTCCCACACATGTGATGGGGATGCGCTGGAGGGGCAGAGACCACCTTCTGCACTCTGCTGATCAGGTGACCAGGTTCTCCTTCAGGTTGCCAGTGGTGGAGTTGGTGACCTTAGCTGGTCCTCTCCAGAACTGTCACAGTGGCCCTCCTATTCAGGGGGCCTCATCTACAGGTCAATCCATCCTGGGGTCAGTACTGGTCAGGAGTTCTCCTAGTGTGCCTGCCCACTAAAGGATCCCCCTTTCTGAGATAGAAAGAGGCATGTGCGGCCATGGCTTCTAGTTCTATCTTGACCTTTATGGTCCTGTCAAGAGTTGGTCCCATAAATCCTCTTTTCTTGAAGAATTTCTCCAATTAGCTGATTCTCTTTCTGTTTGCTCTCGAGGTCTCTGTACCCAAGGCTTTCCTTGGGTTATCATCTGCTACAAGGTATTTACTCATTTGCTCTGGGCATGTGAGAACTCGCTCACCTACTCAAACACAAACAATGAAGTAGGAGACAAAAGCCAGGCTTTATACTGACAGTCCTGCATGACGGGGGTCTGGGTGGCAGGCAGGCCCAAGGCAGTCACCGTCAGTGTTTTATTCCCCAGAGTCCCAGAGTCCCTACCTGGTTTCTCCTTGGGGTGTACAGTCTCCCCAAATGTCACCTAGGTCTTACTGTGTCCGACTGGGTTCTTTGAAGAAGTTAGCCTTTAGCTGTCCTCACCCGCCTTTGTTCTCCAGGCTGAGAGCATCTTAGGTTATTCTCTACCAGTCGGGCTGGCCCTTCCCCCACCTCCTGCTTGTCCAGGGCCATTGACCTGCCACACTCCAGTGTTAACTGCTTTTAGCTTTCAACTCTGCTCTCTCCTGCTGCTTTCTTTACATCCCAATTTGACATTCAAGGCTAAGTGCTGTATCTGGAAAATGAACCACCAGACTCTCTCTCTCTCTTAAGTCCTCTCTTTTTCTTTGGATAATCTTGGGTCTACTTTGCATTTTGCTCCCATACCCTTTAGTATGGCCACCCATCCTTGCCATATTAACTTTTCAAGGTGGAAACTGCCCAGGGTCATGATTTTAGCAGTTTGTAGAGCTGCCTAGGTCAGGAGCCCTTGGTACAACCCTTCCCAACTCAGTTGATGCTTGTCTTCTTCCTAGGTCTTGATTAAAACCAAGTAAGGGAGCTGCAGGTGGTGACTACAAACCCCAGAGGAGGAGCCTTAGCAAGGAGCCCTTGATGGGTGTTAAAGTGGAACATAGCCCGAGCAAATATTCTTTCAGTAATTGGTCTTTAATTTCCATGGTAGGGAATTCTGTAGTTTTTTCTCAAAGAAGCCCATATAGCAGCTCGTAATGAATACCAGAGCTAGAAAATCACAGCAGCAAAAACAAACAACAAAACAAAAAAACAGAAACAGATCAGTCTGCCCACAGAGGAGGGTAGGAAGTTTTGTAGGTCTCAAATAGACTCAAACTTGTGACTCTGACAGATCTTTGTGTGAGACTTATCAGGAACTCCTGCATAAAAATACTTTCTTTCTAAACTCCCAGTTTAGAAAGTTTACTTACTTTTGGAAGGACTGAAATAATATACGTCTCAATTAACAACATGAGGACCACTGTGTTAACTTTTAAATGTCCATGGTGGCTGTGTTCTGTAACATTCTCCTGCCAGGTGTTTAAGGCCAAATTGGTCTGTTATTAAGAATCAGCTAAGACTGGCCAGGAATGGCTCTTGGGAACTCATGAGAAGACTCTTGGCTCCTTTGTCTTGTTCCTACCATTGTGCCATCTGCCAGGACAGGTCAGGGTCTGGGTGACCATGTGTGGCTCCCCTTGGAAGCATCAGGGACATTTCCTCTGGCCCTGATACTTCTCTGGGAAGAAGGTGCACTGATTCTCTAGGGTCCTCTCAATTGCCCTGATGGGGAGGTTGGGTGACCCACTAGACATGTGGGACCCTTAGAGGGGTCTCTGGATCCTGGCTGAGCCTCGAGGGCAGGAGCTAAAATCTGAGTTTTACTTGACCATTTTCCTTCCTTGACTTCTGTCTCTAAGTTTTGGATTTAAATATCCAGAAGACTGGGTTTCACAGTCCTGAAGCAGGGGTACTGGGCTTTAACTCTGCGTCTAGCATCTTACAGTTCACCCTCCATTTAATGAGGGTCAGCATTAGTACTGGAAGTCACCCTAATGTCTTGTCTGTCCTATAGCTGATGGCACATTACCTGAAACAAACCCAAGTTGTTCTGGAAGGCAAAACACTAGCAAGGAGAAGTTGTAAAGTTTTACAAGGAAAATTCAAAATAAGTTAACAAGGAGCAAAAACACATTAAATTGTATAATAGCTTTGAACCAATAAACATTATATATATTAGGATTAATGTACTTTTGATATCTATCTTGCCTCCACAAAGATCCATAAATTTATCAACTCTATCACATATGGATTCTTTACAAATTTTATTTCTTTTAAAATTTGTTTCAACCTTAAATACTTTTTATAATTTACCCCCAAGCTTTCTTTACTTAGTTTTGTATCATATGCCTTGTTTCTTTCGAGGTCACAGTAATCCTTATAATAAGTCTATCTTTTGAACATAACTTTAAGTGAGTGTAAGTCCAGCCTTCCTTGGAGCCATGCTGACATGAAATAGGGTGAGGGGTAGAGCCTTATCTCAGGTGCTGCGCTCTTGACAAACAGCCCAGTTAAACACTGCATCTGCATCACGAATCGAACAAAGGTGTGAGAGCTCCTAACTCATTTTCATTAAAAGAGTGTAAAAACATTTCGATGTTCCACATTGTCAACCATTAAACATTTAGGCTTCTCCTCATTATCTTTCAAAAATGCATGTAAATTTCCATCCCAGAGTTAAAAAACAACACAAAATATTACATATGATTTATTGATAAAAGGTAACCTTTATCCAGTAACAGAACCTTAAATGACATAAATAAACACCAAACAAATCTGTTATTTTTATATAAATCTGAAGAAGAATTTCACTACAGATAATTTTATTTTGGAGAACACCAACTTGGTAAATTGCTCTTCTCAGCTTTACATTGGAAAAGACTTCTTGTGTACATAGAGAATATGAATACATGGGATACACAAAGAAGCCAGTAACAGTGTCACATCACACAGAGGTCCTTATATTAACTGATAACTTTTAAAATAAGGTTTAAAATCCATAGTGCATGATAACTATAATCACAGGTCTGCATAGTTTAGCGGCACTAGCAAAAAGCAAAGGACAGTCTTAAATCTCACACACTTAGGAAACAGTATTAATTATCATAAATAAAAAAATAGCATTTACTGGCCACCTTGCCTGTAAACCTATATATGCTTTCATTTTACAAATTTTACAGAACATTTAGACAAGCCTCAGACAGGCATATTTAATTTCAAATGTATACCTATCTCTAGCTCCATAGATTTATGGTG